>NC_134710.1:297013641-297327808 GCF_043290135.1 Rhipicephalus microplus
TATTTTGTATATGTGTCTTTATACTAGAGAAGGCATACATAAGTAATTCTAAGGACAGTATCATTAATCACGCTGCGCTTATCATTTATCACGATGCTCGAAAATGCAAGTTTTTTTTTGTTTCTTGCATGTGTGCATCATTTGGCTAAGAATGCGCATTCAAACGCCGAATACTGATTAGTATTGCTGCTGCTACACGCATACTGCGTCTGTAGAGAAGTTTTGTGTACCAGAACTACATGGATGATCTCAAGTTGTCAAGAGTACCGTACGTGTAGACTGCAATATATCTACTCAGCGCTTCGGGAATGTGGAGAACAATTACCACCGTCCCAATAGCACCAAAGCACTGCAAGACATTTTAGTCAATTCTGGTCGAATATCGAAAGGGACTCTTCAATGTCCTCCTAAGTGCTGTTCACATGAATTGAGCATTGAGGAAACATGGGCCGTTAATTTCGTGTGCGGCGACAGTTTGAACTAATTGTGCTATGGTTGGAAAGGTGCGTAAAAGCACGTTCAGCCACATTAGAGAGTTTTAGTACTGCGGAATGGTGCTACGTACGCATCACGCAAGCGCCTTGCGTTACGTGGCGTCGTTTGCCACTAATCGGCTTTTAGTACGCCGTAGTAGCCGCGTACGTAACGAGCGTGAAGCGTGTTGCGCCATCTGGTAGATCAAAATAGAAGCACGTGTTGTTGACAGCCAATGTGAGCCAATCCAAGTGTTATAGCCAGATTATGGCCATATTTTAAGCCACAGAGCCGGTCGGTGCTTGCCCTCGATGCCCCATTTTGCAAAACGAAGTCTCGCGCTGTCGCGAACTTGTTCGAGAGCGGCGCGATCACCTCATACGTACGCACGCACGCATCTCATGCGTACGTACGTAGCGGCTGCGTACGTAACGCGATACGTGCGCGTTGCGGTCTGCGCATGCGCACTACACAGAACGTGGCGTCCTTACGTACGCAACGCCGCCACGTACGCAGCGTACGCAGTACTAAAACTCTCTATTTTCTTGTTTCAAATTCTTGCGAGTTCCGCGCGACGCGACTGCCTTGCGGATGAAGATGGGACGCTTGTTCGTCGATTTATGCGGCGCGCCCAGGGTGTGCGCTGCTTGCGAAGAGAGTTTGCACCCGATCCCAGTGAGAGAAACAATCCTTTATTTGTATATGCGCGCAGCAAACATTGTACACTGCAGAACAGCAACATTCGCGGACAAACTTGAACCAAGGTAACGACATAAATAACATTCGCGTACACAGCTCGTCACCTGGTAAAGCGTTCAAGTCCAGCTAACGAAATCACTGCAGCTTAACTGATTAACATCACGTGCTCGGTTAATTGGAAGTTTATTTCTAAGCTGTACGACGCTAGATTGCTGCTGGATATTTTTCGAGCGGGCAGTTTCGGACATTCGCGTTTGCAATCAGCGTTTTATGAGAAAGAACCTCGACACTTAAGATTTCGCTTGAGGCTTACACACTCTCCGCTCCAACACTTTTGTAACGTGGAAGGACCCAAAACCCACAAATTTTAGTCGTTGATGCGGACTGCGGTTGGGTATAGTCTCCGATTATGCACCTTTTTTAATTTTCTGTTCTGGAGCAATATTATGTAGTGGGATTTCGTTGTTCCTATATAGATGGCGTATGTATACACAGCCGAAGCGCTCAGTAGTTCTGAATGTGTTGGCCCGCTTTATTTAAATTGAGCGTGTTGTGGTGGCCCCAAGGTCAATAAAGTGCTACAGCGTGTGTTCGGAACACTTGGCGACTTGATCACATGCATACGCGACAAACTCTTCAGGGAGTCGCTGAGAATAACTTATCGAAATCGGTTGAAAATGTAGGTATTGCTACATTCTGTTTGCTAAGCGAAACGTTTTCTCCCGGGGCCGGCATTGGCCATCGCTAGAAATGAACTCCTCCTTGAAGAAAGCGCCTGGAAAATCGGACACAAGACGTGTCAGGTACGTGTCCGCCGACAGTAATTAGCACTAAACTTAGATGACCCGGATTTCCAGCAAACCGAAAGAAAAGCTTGTTCAGATAGTGCTTTAGTCGCTGCAACTGGGGTCGTTGCAAACCCGCCAATTTTTTCAAAACTTGCGTGTTTGCACATATACACGCACATATATACCCTTCGCCTTTCTGAAAAAAAAAAAAAACTTCCGGCTACGCCACTGGCCGCTGAAATACTTCCTAACAAAATCACGCATTCCCTCACTAAAGTGGTTATATTCGCACGGGCCTCGTGTCTTCAACTATGCATGTAGGAGGCGTTGAAATATTGCCCGTCGCAAGTCACGGAACATTTCCAGCACTAATATTATGCACCACTACTCTTGTTCAATGGCACCGAACTTGTTGGCGTGACGGAACATTCCACATCCTCGTGTATTTTCACATTACAAATGGAAGCGTCCAATTCAGCTATGGTGAAGATACTCTGTGCCATTTGAATATGCTTGCATACGCCCGAGATATACACGAACATTGGCTCGTTACATTCGTGTTTCACAAAACATGGAGCTTCCGTGTGGAATCATCCTTCCATAGAAAAAGCAAGATGATAGTAGCGCTCTGGTGTTTAGTTGCGTACTGTATCACATTTTTGTAGCTTATGTCTGTCTAGCCCAGACAGTGGTTTATTATAACAAGCGGTAGTGGTGGGGGTGGAGACTGAGTAAGGCAGGGCGGCCATCTGAATCGTAGAGCTTTACTTTAATTATTATTATTATTATGATTATTATTATTATTATTATTATTATTATTATTATTATTATTATTATTATTATTATTATTATTATTATTATTATTATTATTATTATTATTATTATTATTATTATTATTTAATACCCACAGCGCTCATATACTGGCAATATAGCGGGGGGGGGGGGGCGGTAGAGGAAGGGAACAGGAAAATTCGCCATATATATTCAGCATGTCTACGTGCTCACATGACGTACCCGTTTATCGAAGACTACGACTGCATTCTCGACATTTAAAAATGCCTTGTTTAACAAAATGTTCAAGTAACACCATGTTCTAATTAGCACTCACCCATTGCATTATACAGCTTGCAAAAAGAACCTCCTTTGTTACTTGCGAAGGTGCACGATTGCATGAAACTGGGGAAAGATTCGAGTTAGTTATCTCACAAACTATGCCGTAGATTTGTGTTAAAAAAAAACGAAGTTGCCGCATGAATTCTTTGAACGTGTTGCTGTGAATGCGCACATTATTGTGTGCCAATAAGTGCAGAAATAACTGTTTACCTTCCGTAAGTGTAGCCTGGAGGACTTTCAGCCGCCGCAAGCAAGCGCGTGTTTCTAGCCTGTGCGCAGTCATAGCCGCTGTGTTACAACCAACGGGACGCGTCACTAAGAAATTCCTGTTGCAGTCGCTTCGCTTTAGCTTGTTATCGAGCCTTGTGTGAGGAACCACCCGTATCGAAAGGCCTGAAGACCGCAAGCATGCTTTTCTGTACAGAAGTCCTGCATAGAGGAAAAGATGGCACCTTGCCGTCTTCTCCGTGGTGGTGTCTTCAAGGAGTGAGGCATTCACTCGTTTAAAAGTCAATGTTGTCTTGCTGCGGAAACTAAAGCTCTCGGTACTTTAAATACGCTCATCTGAAGTTGGTTCTCTTTCATTTCAGGTGCCTACAACATTGGTCTTATATAATCCTTGAAATCCATTGTAGTGCAACGAATGCATTGTAACATTCGCTACAGTTCAAACAAAAGTTGATGTCGAGAAGCAATAGCGAAACTATTTCAGCGAAGCCTCATAAGGGGGGTACAGTGAGGTTATTGAATGACACGGAGTGATATGCCATGCCAAAGTGGGCCTGCTTGGGCAGCAAACGCCATGACATACATTAAAACGTGGAGACACGCTGTAGCAAGTGTTTTACCTTATCATGGTATTCGTATCAGCGAAAATAGGCTCAGCTGCTGCTTCGTCTGGTTGGCATCTGTAAGTGAAGGAGTAAGACAAGCGCAACGCAGACACCTTATTCACATATATGAAATGGTGCAGCTCTATAATCAAGCCACGGTGAAATAAGTATGAATGTAATGAGATTTGCTTAAAGGGTCCATGAAAAACTTTTTTGAGTAACCATGGAATTATTTCACTGGAAAAGCGTACTACCTCGAAAATTGAACACCGCAAAAGTTTTAAGAATCCGCCCAGTACGAGCGCAGTTACAAAGATTTGTCACACGCTGCAATCACATTCTCTCTTCTCTTGTCCCGACCAAAGTGCTGGAAGCTGAGCAGGGAGGAATGGGAGGGGCAAGCAAAAAACGTCACTCGCACTTCGTGACCTTGAGCATTTTTTTCTTTTTTTTCTTCGAATACGCCGCTTTTTCAGTGCGATCGCACGCCCACGGGTGGACTAGCGACGGCCTCTCGCGGCGACCTCTGTAACAACCAAACGCGCTATGTTCAAATCAGCCAATGGCTGATAGATGGGCTTACTGGGCTTATTTTCCGTGATTTGTCGAGAGAAGAGAAAGCTACTTTTAGCTGACTGATAATTTATTGTGAATTCCACGCAGCGTGCTGGTCTATAATATTTGGCTCGCGTGTTGTCGGGAGCCTCTGCGACCAATTGGCAGCGCTTTCGGACCATGCTCAAAAAGGGTTGCAGGGCCCCTTTAAATGGGCTTGTAGAAAACTATAGCTATACAGCAGAACTTGACAAAGCGTTATAATTACCCTGCGAACAGCCGGACAACTTAGTAACGTGTAGTTTCGAGCAACGATCAAGAGTAAGCATTCCACCTCATTCTCCTGGCACAAGCTTCCTGTTTTAACTTGCCCGAGCACACTCTTCATACCATCATTTCTTCTCTTGACTTGTCACAGACCATACTTTGCCACGAAAACGCAATAAACGATTCTGATTGTATGATGCGCACCTCATATTCACAAACCAGGTGACCACACGATAACAGGCGGCCTCGCTGTTTCTCAATGCCGCTGCAACGAATCATTCCACTCGTACTTCAATACACTTCCACCGTCTGAAACACATGTCTGGCAATGCGAAGAAATCGGGTTCTACTGTATACCCTGCAGCGAAACTCTGCCAAACTGGCTGAAAGTGACTCGCTTATGTTGAGTATTAACTTGGCTATGAAATTCGTGCGTTTTAAGAGATCTGGCTGACAGAAGGGGTGATCTGATCTCTCGTGGAGATGCAAACCTTTCACGAAAACTTGAAAATATATTCAATGTTTAACAAAAAACTGCTTCATTTTGTGTCCACACATTTCGTCATTCGTCAAAAGTGATTAACGAGGTATACTGACGTAGAAGCGCCTTTAAGCCCGTTTATCAAAATAGGTCAGCAACCGCGAGACGTTTGTTCTCTTCTGGGGCGGAATACACAAAACTCTGTCACTGACTAGCTGCCTTCGAGAGTTATGTTGTGTCCAGGCCGATATCGGCTGGATTACACGAATCATTTTCACCAAACAAGTCATTACGGGGGCGCGATGACTGTCCGTACGCGTAACGGGTCCATCATCATCATCATCATCATAATCATAGTCATCATCAGTGGGACTACGCCCACTGCAGGACAAAGGCCTCTCCCATGTTCCGCGAGCGAATTCAGTCCTGTGCTTGGTGATGCCACTTAATACCCGCGACATACGTGATATCAATTGAGTCTCAATGTCTCTCAATCGCTATTGGGACATCTGACTCATTATGCAGCGCTGCGAAGCTTGTTAGCGAGTTTACCACAAAATGTAGGAGTGCGCTAGTGCTAACCGCAAGTTGCGAACGAAGCTCGAAAAATGTAATTATAATTCGCCATGGGACGTAACGTTTAGGGGCTCAGTTCACGCAGCCTAATTTTTGTTCGTAAGATGTTTACCGTCGGCCAGCTGCCTTCTCTAACGGTACGACAGTCGAATGGATCTACTCTTATGAACGGCGGAGAACTCGCGTCTGCAGGCCCTTTATGATCATCAATTCAAACTCATATTTTACGTTGCTGATAGTATACTTGCGCAAAGCATGTTATTACATGCAGGCTCAACTCCAGTGAGCCTTTTTCATAAGAAGTCTTTTGTAGAAACTGATACATTTATTATGAACATTTGTGAACTAAGCTGCGATTGCGGAATGCCGGTCAGATTTGTGTTGGTTATTGTGGAATAATATCCTCATATCTCCTAATAAATATTTATTGCGAAAGAATGTAGGGACTGAGGAAACAAAAAAGAAGTAACTTCCTTAGGAAGTGTACTTGAGGTGTTCACCTATACGGTCATATGATTAATCTACTATGAGAGAGAATTTGCTGGCTAGTCTGTAGCGATTACTTTATTGGAGTCGCCATTCACTTAATAATTTTAGTATTAATGAAAGGGTTTAATGTCATTTATAACGCAGGCAGCTACACGTATGTCCACGTAACAATATGTAGGAGTTTCATCTCGCCAACGCAGTTTATGTAGAGCAATGGTGTTAAAAGTTGGGCTACTTGGTAAGGTAGTATATTTAGTGCAGCGCGAGAACGATGAAGACGGAGAAAAAACCGTGCCCCTTGTTTTCTTTTATTTCCCGTCTTAGTCGTTTTCGCGTGGCACTAAACATGCTATCTAGGGCCTTAGACGCTAATTGTGGTACGGCAGCCGCGAATATGCGAAGGAAGATGACGTTTTCCTTGGTTCGTATCTTGAATAGAAGCGGCCAGCCATAGCGCCGTATATTTTGGGTGAAATACATTACGGTTTGAACAGATATAGTATAGTCACTGACCGATTCCGGAGAAGCGAGAAAAAAAATTGCTTTGAAGTGATATTCTCCGACTGGCTTCATTTACAGGTCCATACTTGTTTCTGTCAGAACAATTGTTTCTCCACAGTCATTCAAACAGTAAAATATGTCCAGGAACAACAATGTCGCCCCCATGAACAAAAACAGCTAACAGAAATTAGATCTCAATGTTGATTTGTATGACTAAGGCGGCTGTCCTGAGCCCGCGGGAATCGTCCGCACAGCGTCATACTTCAGTTCTCTTGGTACAACTGCTCTCTCCAATGCCGTCTGAAATATATTGGGACGATGCCGGTACTAGGGGGTATTTGTACAGCGATGGTGCACAACTCAAACAACGTTCGAGAACTGCTTGACAGTGTGACTTGAAGTTTAGTCTTCCTTCCTGCCTCCATGAACGCCTAAAGATGAACGGCTAATAACTCGCACTGCAACCAAGAGGACACAAGTTTTCATTGCACAGTGGGAGCGGCACTTTGAAGTTTTCTCGCACAATTTTTAGTTTATTTTTAGTGCTTCCTAAAGTATAACTTCTTTTATGTTCGCTGCATTTTACTTGGCCGAGTTTGCGTGGTCCTGTTCAATATAGGGCTTTTGTTACAGCTAGGCACCGCTTACATTTATAAACTAAATGTAAGCGCTCCCTTTGTGACAGGTCTGAAGTACGTTTCATGTCTATGCAAGTGCTTTGGAACCACGTCTGACGTCATATATGCAGACTGTACTCAACGGTGCGGCCAAAAGCTATGAACCCTGCACCTTCATTCGCTTGGTGTAACATAACTCGTCTGCCGTATGTTCAGTTTTGCTATAACCTGAATTTTTTCGTTTTTATCTGTAAAGCAAATAAGCTCGATACGGTAGTTGAGGCTCTTACAAAAGCGCACTGTTATGATAGGGTGTATTTCAGTGACTCCGATGTACAGCCGGCAAAATGTGGCAGTGTTTGAGCCGCCACGCCTCACAGGCTCAGGATGTGGTACTGGCCTTAACGCAAGTTACAGGCTATTGAACGCGCAGCGTGGCAGCCACCCATGCAGAATACACTTCTGGCTTCTATAAATGGGTAGCGAACCAAAAAAATACCCAACTGATTGACCTCCCCGCCACGTTTCAGCTTCCTGGCAACGACAGAGGCGTCAGTACATGCGACTATAGCGTCAGTCGGTGACTGAGACGTGTGTAACGAGAAAAAAACAAAAACAAAACAAGAACGTACACGCGTAAAGGCAAGCACTGACGGCACTCGAAAGCACACATTCTTGCAAGCACTTTATACGATTACAATGAGTATACCTGCAAAAACCGCTCGTTTTATGGCCCCCTTATTGTCGTACGGGAGCCCCCGCATGAAGCTGAATTATATATACAAACGCGCGCGCACACACACCAGTGGCCGACACGCGGTATGTGGTGGCATATGAACAACAACAGTCTTGGGTATGGCTTCAATCCGTGATCCGTCGCCGCCTATAAGCGCGCCAGCGCGATCCCGGCGACTGAGGCGAGGAAGAGCGCTGACATCAAGAGCAGCGGGCGTCTGCGTGGACCGCCACCGGCCGCGTTGCAAGCGTCCTCGAAGCAGCTCTGCAGGCAGCCCCGCACGTATCGGTCCTCGAAGTAGAAGCCGCCGCAGTGGCTCATGCGAACGATCTCCGTGTCCACGGTCAGCGTCCCACTGTCGAGCGCGCAGCTGCGCACCACCATTGTCTGCCCAGTCTCCTCTGCGAGAATGAGAGAGAGGGGGGGAATGGTAAGCGTGGAGTCACAGTTGGCAACGGGTGCTCAGAGTCCCTCAAGTACCCCGTCTTCGTGGCTCGGTGTATGGAGAAGCTGACGTGTGCTTCGGAATTTTCATTATGTTCTCCCCACTTCGCTATTTTCTATTACACGTATACGCTGAGCCATGCTCCTTTATACATGGCTAAACCTTCACTCCATTCTCAGGCACTGCGCCGTGCTCCCGACCGGGCTGCACAAATTAGGTGCCTTTCTACCACTACCACCACCACCGCCACTCCATTCTCCCCACTTTACTCTTTTTCTATTACCCTTACGCTCAGCTGTACTCGTTCATAGAAGGCTGCGAAAAGAGCGTCTTTTCCTCACAGCTCCGAAGACCCGTCCCTCAACGCCCTACGCAGAATGACGCCTCCTCGCGTTTCATTGATTTGCGCACCTCTTGCGATCCAATGATGACAAATGCAGCCTTAAATAACGAACGCTCCGTATGACGCCACTTGATGCCCTATAATCCAAACAAGAGGGCTCGTTGGGGCAGGCAAATAATCCCGTTAGTCTTGTTTTTTATGATCTCGCTGATCCACGCCATCCCGAGAATTCTCTTCGATGAATCGGGAATGCTTGAAGTGTTAGCGACGAAGCTGGAATGAGCTTGTGCTTCATATTACTTTTTTAAATGCCAGCTGCACATGGTTTTAAACTCAGCTTTATTCATATGTACAAGGACAGCTGTGAGTCGATGTGTGTGCAGGTATATATATATATATATATATATATATATATATATATATATATATATATATATATATATATATATATATATATATATATATATATATATATATATATGTGTGTGTGTGTGTGTGTGTGTGTGTGTGTGTGTGTGTGTGTGTGTGTGTGTGTGTGTGTGCGCTTAGATATATACTAACTGACCTAGTTACTGATTTCTCTCTCATTAAAGGCAAGTTGTTGTGATGGCTGGCTTGTTCATGCCTGCAACGAATAACAGGCAAAATTTTTTTTTGCCGAATTGCCACATCAGTGACGCCGTTGTATATGTAGGAATAAAAGTGAGCTGGCAATGCCGAACACTTCATATATAGGTCCATCTCCGTGGCGAGCTTAAAGAGAGAAAATAAAGAAACACGGCTGATTAGCTAACAGGTTCACGGAATCGATTAGAAAACCTGCCACGGGGTCACGTCTTCGACAGCACTAATTAGGCCTGTTCATTTAAAGCACTGGCGACAGCTGTCTCGAAGCACACACTCATTACGGGAACTGTACGAGTGTAAGCTGTCGCGGTCTTTTTAGACTGACTGCCTGCAACTTTGCGACAATAGCCTGCCGTGATAGCCTGCAACTAAGAGAGTGATTAAATATGAATAACGTCTAATAATAATATTAAAATATTGTTTTCCATAGAGTAATGTAGTTGATTGATATGTGGGGTTTAACGTCCCAAAACCACCATATGATTATGAGAGACGCCGTAGTGGAGGGCTGCGGAAATTTAGACCACCTGGGGTTCTTTAACGTGCACCCAAATCTGAGCACACGGGCCTACAACATTTCCGCCTCCATCGGAAATGCAGCCGCCGCAGCCGGGATTCGAACCCGCGCCCTGCGGGTCAGCAGCCGAGTACCTTAGTCACTAGACCACCGCGGCGGGGCAGAGTAATGTAGTTGAATGAAAACAACCAAAGCAATGCAATTTGCAAAGCAGCTTATAATTTGCGCTTAGCACAGCCTTAAGAAAGGGTCGGCATGTACATGTAATATTCAGCAGACGCCCATAGTGCGCGGATCCGGGGCTTCGTGCATCTTCGGATGCCCTGCCCACTTTGAAGTTTGGGCTCGCAATGCCAGACAAGCGTGAAACCTCTCTTCTCTTACAGTGGAGCGAATAAATTTCTTAACATTACTATTATAGTTCCCTAACATTATCGCTTTAAGGATTGAAAACCTCCGTAAAACCACCACCACCACCACCACCACCACCACTACCACCACCACCACCACCACCACCACCACCACCACCACCATCATCATCATCATCATCATCATCATCATCATCTTCATCCATAACCACTCCAAAAAGATGATGCCCAACACACTTTCTGCCTTCCCTGACGGGCCACGTTTCTCTTGGTAATGCAGTGTTTACTATTGATATCTTGTTGTCTTTCTACACACCCTGCCCGTGTTCATTTTTTGTTGTTGTTGTTGTTCATTTCGACTAAGACGTCTTTAACACGAGAACGTTTCATGACCCACTCTTCTATTTTCTTGTCTGTTAACGTTACACCTATGATTTTTTCATTCCATCGTGTGCTGCATTGCCCACAAATTAAGTTGAACCATTTTCGCAAGCCCCCATGCAGGTTTCTGCCCATAGGTGAATGCCGGTAAGATGCAGCTGTTACATACTCTTTCCTTGAGAGATATTCGTAAACTGCCATAGTTTACCAGTAGTGAGTGAGACAGATATACGCACGTGCGTACAACGGACACTGCGTCTGAAACCTAGTCGGCAGCGCGGCACACACTCACCGTAAACACCGTTGAGCTTGATGCAGGCGGTGGCCGGGAACAGCCCGTTGCGATTCTTTCGTGACGACATGCAGGGCGACACAAGCAGGTCGGCAGTGTAGTTGTTGTGAAAAGGGTCCTCGCAAGCTGGGTTTTCATGGTCGAGCGAGACGCACTTGAAGCAGTCCAGACCGTGGGCCACCCCTGAGAGTGTTAAAAAAAAAACTTTAGGTAATCTGACAATTTTACAAAATTACGATATGATTATAGACTCTGAATTCCGTTCGAGGGTTTTTTTCAACTTGCACCTAAACCCGACACGATTTCTGCATTTTGGCGTCGAACCCAGGCCACTGCTGCTGCATTTTCGGTGGAGACGAAAATTACATGCTGGAGGCCTGCATACTTAGATTGAGCTGAAATAAATAAATAAATAAATAAATAAATAAATAAAAGTAAGAAATAAAGAGAGAGAGAGAACATGTTGTTTGAACATAGTATAACCACTGCTGTATAACACAAAGAAATTAGGTGCCTTCTTTCTCTTCTAACCACTACCACCACACAAAGTAAAACGCGGAGTGCTCGTTTTATATGTGTGTTGCGTCTGGTATTTCTCGGTGCATTTAGCGCTAAAACAAGTGTAGACCAACCTCAAATATGGTTAGCTCACTTTTTTTTTCTGTACATCTTCAATTTATCACACAGTGCCGGTTGCAAATTCACCGAGCATTCAGCATTGCTCACTCGGGTTCACATTAGACTTCTTAAAGACATTGTATTGATTGTATTGATTTAATTTCAGACAACCCGTGTACACAGTTTGCCTAGGGGATCGGCGTAAAGGCAAAGAAAGCCTGACAAAGCGCCAACCCCCTATGTACACACATACATAAACAGGTAATATATAGCAGTACAAAAATTGAGAAATTGAGATACATACAATATCAAAAAACATTTACAATTTTTTTTTTTACATCAAGCCAGTATTAACAAAGAAATGAACAGCAATTATGAATTAGCACATAAAGAAATAATAAGAGACTATTTACGCACAACAAACAGGCAGACAAAAGCAAAAAAAAAAATTCATAAAGTCACAGCAGCACATAAAAGTTACATAAAATAAAATGAATCGAAAGAGGTATGAGAATCTGTTTGAGTTTTTAGAAGGAATGTGTGTATCTTCTTTTTGAAAACATAAATGGAGGAACTTTGTTCAATTAATGCCATCACAGTGGGGTGTTCATTAAGAAAGTGGGGAATTTGGTAAGTTAGTTTTTGTGTACCGTAATTTGTACGACATTCTTTGGTGGCCCGGCTCAGAAGGTTGAAGCTGATGTTATGCAGTCGCTCGTGGTCACAAGCTTCGAGATAACGTGCGCACTTGCTCCGCTCTGCAGACAAGTTGTCATCACTTCCGAATTAGACCATCTAGCGCGAGGTCACCGCTAAATAGCACCCGCAATACAGGGCGCAAGGCACACTGTCTTTTTTGTTTTTACATTTCGTCCACTTCGAGGGTTCTTGACATTGAATGTGACCAGAAAGAAACTTTGTGTTGTTTATTCTGCAGTGACTTTGATCCTGTCATTTGTTCTAATGGCACGCTCTTGAATGAAAGCCGCCATATGGGGATTAAGGTCTATTATTGTGTAGATATATACAGAAAAACTAGAGAGTTAAACTGATTGCTGTTATCTCTGCAAACAACTATATTTGAATCTCGGCCAAGAAGTACGTCATCTGTGCTGCATATTTCGAAAGTTCTGCAAGCGTCAGTTCCCAGCGCACCCCCGCAACGTACAGGTATGGTGCATCAACAATGCTGCAACCGATAGCCATTCAAACACGAATAGCTCCCCATAGCATCTGAGACTCCAGTAAAGAGCCACAGAAAGACAAAAATAAAGGTATGGCGTTCGTCATAACGTAGATGACAGAGCAGCGAGAGTTCTTTCAACATCAGGTCTTAAGTTAAATTTAGCCATTCCTATAAATACGGTGCGCCGCTAATCTTCGCAATCTATATAGCTGAAGCACCCCGATTGAACGTCCTTGCGTTTTCTGATTGCATACGGTGAAGAGAGAGTCCTATGGGTGTAGCATATCGCGTGTTCGCGAGTGAAATAAAAAAAAGGTCTTTTTTTTTTCTTTTTAAAAAGCAACAATTTTGTGCTAAGCAGCTATTTCTGGTTGGATAGAATTTCGGCCAGGAATAGTATTAGCAGTTGACTAAATTCTGGGCTTCCGAGTATTGAAATCCGGTGCGACATTTATCCATGGTGGCCGAAACTGGCACATACGTTCGAACTGAACACTTTTAAAACGCACATGTGAGAAATGATACACAGAAAATTACGTCGCCTCGAGGGTTGTCGCAAAACCCACAACACTTAGTGGATGTTATAATTTGTATGCATACAAATCAATTTACCAATGTATATGGACAGAAAGCGTTCGTATTGACTTAAGCCGAGTAGCGAGCTGGCATTGAAACCATAGTATTCAGCAGTTATCTTATGTATTCTAGGGAACAACGTGAACAGCGGAAGGCTGAGTTCAGAGATTTTTGGTCGTAAGTGCCGTATGTCAATGGCTTGTTGGCGTCACTAATTAATGTCAGACGTGGCGATTATTTATAACGAGACTTTTTCAAACAGCTCTAGCGTATGAACAGTTCCGTGAATTTGGATGTTGTGAGAATCGTATCGGAGAAAAACGTGAGTTCATGCGAATATTTGTTTTTACTTTTATGTTTTGTGTTGCTAAATGGCATAGCTCACAGGAGTGTCATGAATTTGGGTCACATGTGTACGAAAAGAAACGGGACAGAGACGCAGAAGATTAAGACTCTAGGTTATCTACACTCTTAGAAAAAAGGTGGTAGTACTTGCTAACTTTGGGGGAGTAATGGTTTGTCACATATGTTACAACCCTGGTAGTAAGCGCAGTTAGTAACGGCGAGAGTGGTAACAGTTACTACCTCTGCTGTAACTACCAGCAGTTAGTAACTGTTACTACCCTAGCCGTTACCACCCATGGGTAGTAACTTTTAGAGGCTTCAAAAAAAGTAGTAACCAATGCTACTTCTTACTTTGGACATATTTCTCCACTGCTAATTGTAGCATATTTCTCCCCTGCTAATGTTGGCTAATGAATGCCTTATTACTAGACAAAGTCGGGTAAGAAGCGTGGTGTGCCATGAATATAGACCAAACAGGTTCACTATTTTTCACGTATACATGCAGTAAGAAGTAAGCGTGGGGTATATATAGCCCCTACTTCGCACGGGCATGTCTGGCACAGAGGAGCCCTTGCGTTTCAGGGGGAATTATAAGAAATATAAACCTATAGCACTATATTGTACTACTTGGTTACGTGAGTTTGTTGACGTAGCACAAGACCTTTAATCAGCCTTACTTAAAAACATTATATGTTATATTTATCTATTATAAAATGGCCACAAAAAGGCATTATGTACAGTGGCCGGAACAAGGTACCGAACTCATTCTCAGTGCATTTGAATGCTTCACACGACTAATATATCAGCGTTTAAAAAGTAATAATCGTTTTGGGGGTTTGACGCCCCAAAGCAATGATGATATTTGGAGACACGCCGCAGTGGAATAACTGTGACTGTCCTCGAGGCTAATTGTGACCATCTGGTTCTTTTGATTGGCCGGTCTTGTTAATGTTTGCTGTAATTTACTAAGTTGTAATTGTCTATTACGGCGCAAGTAGCACTTGATTATGGTTCGTTAACTTGTACTTCTCCGTTTAGGCAGTATCAGAATGAAGTTTACATATCTCGGTTGAGTAATTTAAAATGAAATGTATTTTCTTGATCCATGTACACCTTCTGCGTCATTTTTCCGTTTCATGATAATACGTTGAGACGATTCCTCTCATAAATGATCAGAATCGCATTCACACACTATTTTGCATTAGATAGTCAAAAGATGGGTAGCAAAGAGGTAGTAACGAGGCAAGAAAGGGAGTAACGGCTGCAGTTACTACCTCTTTCATTTCAGTTACTAACTGCTTACTAACGTAGGTAGTAAAGAGGTCGCAAATTGTTAGTAACGGTAGCAGCTAGTAACTGTTTACTAACGTAGGTAGTAAACAGATAGCAAAAGGGTAGTAACGGTGAAATAAAGGTAGTAACTGCTGCAGTTACTACCTATTCGCTTGCAGTTGCTACCTTTTCACTAACTAAGAGTGTATGCTTTCACTAAGAGTGTATGCTGCACTTACAGCTGTACATGTACACAACAAATGCTGCTTGCATATAACTTCCTCGGCGTCCCCCCTCTCTCCCTCGGCTTGGTCGAGTAGAGAAAAGAGGGGGGGGGGGGCACGCACGCCTTTAAATAGCTGAATAAATCAATATCCAGAAGCACATGCGTCACTTAAGACAGGGGGCAGTTGTCTCCGCCTCTCCACCCCCTCGCCCCTCTAGCTGATGTCTCTGCTTCTTGATATTGATTCATCTGTAGCTACTTCTGCTTTGCCCACGTGCAACAGGCCAGCTTTCGCAGTTGGCAGCCTTACGGGTAATTATAATTCCTCGGCTTCCACTGCGCTTCATATCTGTATGTATCGAAGGCTTGCCATTGCGCAAACTGCAGGCGGACGTTCGGCCTCTCCGTTTGCCTTTCGCGCCACTGCCTTTGAGGTGGGAGTTTGTCGGCCTGACAGGGTCCACGTGGATGAGAGGCTCTATGCACGCCGAGCACGACGAAGGAAAACACGCCTGCCTGTTTGCCTCGGCAGAATGAGTGCCGTCCCAGTGCTAACTGTTTACCAACCCTCTCAAGCATGCATTGCCAGCGACAAACGTAGCGAACGGACCCCTCGTTGCTGGGACGCGGCAGCGCAGTGGAACAGCGCATGACCATCGACCTGCATGGCTACGGTTCAAATCCAAACGACTCTTTAGTGTGCATTGCTTGTACATGCATGTCTTCAACTTTTTTTTAAACGTCACTACTGAGCTCGTTTCGGTATAACTTAGCGCCATTCTTCGCATCAATTTTCTCAAAACCACATCAAGGGTATCACAAAGGAGTTAGGTTTATATACACGATTTTTATTATTTAGTGGTCACTTATATTTAATAAGCAGTGTTAGATTCTGATTTTTCAGCAACTGTTGGTGAACAGGTGATTTCAGAGGCGTGACGAGTAGGCCGTTTCAGAGAGCAGATGGTAGACAAAAAAAAAAACGTAAATACCGATGTAGCAAAGATGTTACTGCGGCTGCGTTACCTTCAAATGGTGTCCTGTATACGAAAGGAAAGGCGTGGAGGTGCTTAATACGTACCGATGGACTAGTTGGCGAGCTATTGCTTTGATGAGGCAGCGCACAAACGGCCACAATCCCGCACACTTACAAACAGTGATCGTGTTATAGTCTATTTACGCGTGCGTGATTTTGTCTGTGCGCTGCCTCATCAAAAAGCACGAAGGGGAGCCTCCAAAGTGAATAAGGTATCCGTTATAGATCACATCATTTGCTGTAGATGGGTCTATGTGGCATTAACACACAACCAGTTGCGGAACAACCTTAGTTGCACGAACGGTTTGGTAAAAAGTAGTGTACCTCCAGTCGTGCGAGCTTATTGTCTGTTGCAACTGATAAGTAAGTTGCCTTACATATTTTGGATTGTAAGCTAATTGAAAGCGTTGTCGATCACGTAGTACCATCAATGCGGTGGGCATGTTTTCCTAGCACCAAGCAGCGCTAACATAACTGTCCACATTACAAATCACGATTCCGTGCAACTATACCCTTTTGGAATAATATGGAAGAACTCAAATATGCTCCAACTCTTTCAACCATACAGAGCTCTGCAGAAAAACAGACATATGTGCCAGTTGATTAGGTTTCTTAATGGTGTAAAATGGCAGCGTTATAACGAATACAAACGGACGAGAAGAGAACAGGACACGCGTTGTACTCACAAGTGTTGTGAGTATACAGCGCATGCCCTGCCTTCTTCTATACATTTTGTATTCTTTCTAGAGCTGCTTTTTACGTCACATAGAGAGCTCATTGTTCTTTGATCTGTCCACTTTCACGCTTTCTTGAGCAGTTACATTACTGCTATGTCGCGTAAAAACGACACAAAATGAAGCCTTCACACTTCTTTTCACCCTACCTGCGCAGCTTTTTGCAGCTAGGAGCCCCATACATATTTCGCACAAACGCTGATGTAGATCATCGCCTCTCCCGTTCGCACAAGTAATCCATCCTTTTCTGTAGCGAGTCGCCTGTAGTGACATATGTAGTGGTCTTCGTCGCCTGCTTCATTGCAGTCTCCGCAGAGGGGAGATTAAGCGCGCCTTCTCTTGTCGTTCCCTTTTGGTCCGATCTGCGTCGTCTCTCATTTGCTAGTAGCATGCTTAAAGTTTTCTCTTGGAAGCCCACACTGGCCTGATAGTTGGTCTAGTGTGGTTCACGTATACAGTAGTCAGCAAGCTTAACACGAACGCTCCAACGGGTGGCCTGCACAAGTTTGACTGATAGCAGCCGCGAAGCGCAGGACGCCATTACCGAGATAATATCTCGGTATGCTTAGATAGTATGTCGACATGCATGGGTAACATCTCGGCAACAAAAGCCGAAGCTACGAGGCACTACCACATATAAAACTATTTCAGGACAAGCTGTGGAGCGTTCTTGTTAAGCTGGCTGACGAGTGTACACGTGTCGCACATCTTCGTCGCGTCTGTGTCATTTAATAACACGCGGTTTGTACAGCGAAACTTTAATGACCATTTCCAGCAACTTCCAGAGCAAGTGAGTCAGTGCTGCTTCTTTGCCTTCTATCGACAAAGTAGAGTGGGAGGCGTAATTTCTTGGCAGAATGGCCCACTCCCGTCGGAAGGCGTCCACGTGCGACCGATTCATCTAGGCTGCTTCGCCTTTTTCTGATCAAGGGAGCGGTTACTACATGGTTGATGCGGCAGACACGCACACTAAAAGGAATCGGAACGGCAACGGCACCTGTGTCCTGAATCTTGAGCAAAGTCACTTCAGGGGGAACGCGTAGCCCAGAGGTGGACAGTCAATTTCATGTTCAAATACGCTTCAAACTCTCATTATGCCAGCGACAAATAAAATTTAGCAGAATTTGTATAACTTGAGAGAACAAGCCCAACTTTACCGATCGTTTTACGCAGGATCGTGATTCAGAACTCTAAACGTTTTTTATCGCCTAAACTGGCAAGCTTCGAGAGTATACTGAAGGACAAAATTTGCAACTCTTGTAGTTTCAATACCGAAAAAAAATTTTGTACCCGCCTGACGTGTTTTAGAATCTGACTTAGATGGGCTATAAAGCGAGCAATCATTATTATTATTATTTATTTATTCATTCACAGAATACTGCAGGCTCAAATCATAGCCCATGCAGGAGTGAAAACAAGCACTTGTACAAAAAAAATCCAAATTATTCAGTAGTCAACGTGCATAATGTACACACAATATAATACTGTCATACAAACAAGTGTACACATAGTAATTCATATTGAACGGCATTTTCACCACATAAATCAGTAACAATTCGTGACCAGAATAAGTACATGTACACAAAACTATTTACACCAATACATACTCGCAATATAACACATGGCACAGGAATATTATTATGTTAACACATTCATGTAAATGACGGATTACTAGTGAACGTACTTCCTGTACATAGGAGCCAAAAAAAGAAGGATAGTGCTGAGGGTTATGCTGTGATATATCGAAGTAGTCAATGTGTTGTAGCGACTCAAACGGCAGGGTTTTCCAGTCTGCAGTGGTCTGAGGAAAAAGAGAATTGAATTGTGTTGGTACGTATCTGGAGTGGTGTTATTGACGCAGCATGGCGATTTTTAGTTTCTCGTAACGTCGGTGGTTGGATAAACGTAGAGGCATCTAGTCCGAAATGTTTTTTTTAATGAAAAAGAAATTTTAATCTCAGAATTTCGCGACGAAGCTGGAGTTCTTGTATATTATTTTCTTTCCTGAAAGCCGTGGGGGAATCTGTCATGTGTTACTTAGAAATCATAAACCTAATGCAATTACGTTAAATTATTTCTACGGCATGAATGTTTTTTCTGGTGTATGGGTCCCAAATAACGCACGCATATTTGAGAGTAGGTCTAATGATGGTATTATAGGCTAACAGCTTAACAGATGGCGGGGCAAGACGAAGTTTGTACTTCAGAAATCATAGCTTACGGAAGGCGGATGTGCAAATGTTCGATACATGCATATTCCAACTTGGATTTCTGGTTATTGTTACGCTAAGGTACTTATATTCACTGACCTCTTTGAGTATGTGAGTTTGTAACGCATATAGAAAAAAAAACAAAGTTTTCCTTTCTCGTGATGATTTTGTGTACTGTTTTGTCTGAGTTTAGCTTCATATCCCACTACTTACACCACTGGAAAACGTAATCAAGGCAGGAATTTAAAAACTGTTGATCATTCATGGCAACACACACACACAATATGTATAATTTAATGCGTCTCAAGTCTCTAACCCTGTATTAGCGGGAGATTTGCCAAACCATTCTTCACTAATTGGCATATAAATCGAAGCGCGATGTGAAATTAAATAAATTTTACTTTAGTATATAGATCTTCCAATTGAAGTAGTTTGCAGACTTTTGACATCGTTTATGTTTTGTACCCAAGTAATACCTGATCGACGCTCGATTTTCCTAGCTGCAATGCCAATATATGCCAAGTCTATCTATTTTGGAGGCTATATCAGAAGGCTGGTTATGTGTTCCGCGTACGCAAGCACGTAAAAGCGTGCATAGAGCCGGGGGAAGCATACAAGAAAGTAGAGGGAAAAGAGAGTGTCATGTTCACAACTGACGGCTTAAGCCCTCGCGTGTGCACAGCCGAAGAGATACCACAGTGCAAGTATGCTATGAAACTTTTACACGGTACATTTTTACTACTCATCCCACCTTCCCCCAAATAAAAAACAAAACTAAGACTGCTAGGTCATAACAACATAGATGTTAAAGTTTCTTTATATTGACGGGCTCAATCAACGCGCACACACACACGCACACACACACACACACACACACGCACACACACACACACACGCACGCATACACACACACACACGCGCACACACACACGCACACACACACACACACACGCACGCACGCACACACACACACGCGCACACACACACACACGCACGCACACACACACACACACACACACACACACACACACACACACACACACACACACACACACACACACACGCACGCGCGCACGCACGCGTTTTATGGCTTTTTATAATTGCTCTTGGTAATAATGATGGAAAGTGTAAATTTAAGGGCTCGTTTTTTCAGACAGAATATTGTTGAGAACTAAACGGACAAGATTGCCAGGGAAAGTATACGGATGGGATGTTATAAAAAGTAATTTTAGTCTCAATGTGAACATTTACATTACAATTACTTCTAAGAACATCCCATGTACTTTTCCTGGCATTATTTTCTGTTAGTTCTCATTAGTATACTCTCTAAATTAGGCAATATATAGCGCAAAGTAACACAAGGACGAGAACAAAGTACACAACTCGAGCACTATACAATAAGGAAATACGCACTTCTCCGTGACTCTCCTGTAAAAACTACAATCACGAAAAAGTACTTCTCTGCGCATGACATCTGGCTGTAGCGTGTGAGCATCACCGCTGGATATATTCGTGCTTTAGTTGAAACCATTTGTTGCAAGTTATATAGCGCTCATGTTGTGTTCTCCCGTTTCGTGCTTGCGTCAATTCGTTCTAAATATTGCCTAATGTCTAACCAACCAGGCCAAATTTCTCCCATTATGCTTTTTATAGTTTATAGGGCTCTTTATAGTTGCGTCATTACACGTGCAAGCGTAATCGATGTGAAAAAGTTCGAGCCACGCAGTTAATGCAGAGCATTCTATTAGCGAAGGTGGCGAAAACCTCATTAGTTCGTAAAAACTCGAGCCCTTTTTTTTTCTTTTTTGCAAGGCAGACGTCGTGATCAAAACTGGTTCTGCGTATATGCCAGAGCAAGTTGATTTCTCGTTCCCGTGCATTCATTCACTTTGAACTTCCGGGCTGAAGCTTGCTATAAGCAGGAACAAAGAATCGGTCTGTCACACAGTTCATTCGAATGCGCTTCGAGCGGACTGTCGAGGCAGCACTCAGCCAAATTAGCCAAAATAAGGTGAATGCGCGTTCGCCCTTGCTTTTGTGTAGCGGCACGCATCAGTGTATGCCCAAGAACTCGATCGCAGAACTCATGAATATTTTGAATTGCAGAATTCGCCCCGCACTGGCTTTTCCTCGGGCGAGAAGAGAACAAAGAAAAGAAGAAGAAAAAAAAAAAGATAGAGAGAAACTCTGGCACTGCCGCCCCAGAGCAGGTGCAACTTAAACTGCGCCTGCGCGA
The DNA here is from genome assembly GCF_043290135.1 of Rhipicephalus microplus. Taxonomy (NCBI): domain Eukaryota; kingdom Metazoa; phylum Arthropoda; class Arachnida; order Ixodida; family Ixodidae; genus Rhipicephalus; species Rhipicephalus microplus. The sequence continues at coordinate 297,035,183 of NC_134710.1, forward strand.
GAAAGGGTGGTACTATATAGAAAAATAAAGACAGGAAAAGCAAGGAGGCCGGACTGAAGAGGATAGATTTATTCGATTCTATCTACGGGGCAACCTTTTAAAGCGTGGTCGCTTTGCTCCCTCGTAAAGTTGGTTCCGTTCAAAAGTATCTGAACGGGACATAAAAACGAGCTTTTGAAGAACTCTTTCGCGTGTAAATAAATAAATAAATAAATAAATAAATGAATAAATAAATAAATAAATAAATAAATAAATAAATAAATAAATGAATGAATGAATAAGTACGGATCATTGCTTTCTGCTTTAGCCGCACAAAAGTTCCGGAGGCGATGTATCGAGCCTGATATCTGTCCCTCTTATATCTATATGCACTTACGAGACTCGAGTGTCTAGTTCTCTTATTTGTTCTAGAATTTACCGGCGTTATTTCGCTGTTAAAAACTGTTCACCACAAACACGCACAAGTGCACGCACGCTCGTACTTTAAGCGTGCATGCGCGTGGTGTATTGGATACATGACACAAACGCATTGTTAGCATCGCTTTGCCACTTTTTTTTTTTTTTTTTGCAGAGCCACTTACTGTTTGTTGCAAGGGCACACAGCGTGATGAAGGATACGACGGGATACATTTCTTTCGTCCGAGTCGTTCGAAGGCCCGCCACTCTCAGCCTGCAAACATAAATGAGATTGATTGATTGATTGATAGATTGATATGTGGAGTTTAACGTCCCAAAACCACCATATGATTATGAGAGACGCCGTAGTAAAGAGCTCCGGAAATTTAGACCACCTGGGGTTCTTTAACGTGCACCCAAATCTGAGCACACGGGCCTACACCATTTCCGCCTCCATTGGAAATGCAGCCGCCGCAGCCGGGATTCGAACCCGCGCCCTGCGGGTCAGCAGCCGAGTACCTTAGTCACTAGACCGCCGCGGCGGGGCAAAGGCAATAGGTGAGCACAGGGATTCGGACCAATTATTTGAGCAGGTATTGAGTTTGGATGTGTACGTAGAAGTAAACCTAGTTCTCTGCTAGCCTGACCGGACTGACGGAAGTGCAGTGTCGCTTTACTAATTAGTGAAGACGGCAGCCAAGCTCCTGTTGGGAAAATACATTTATTGAAATACTTGAATTCTAGTTTGATCGACTACATCATTTTAGTTTTTTTACTTTTGGCGTGTAGTTCAAATTATGTCAAGTAGTTATAGGCTGCTTTCTTCTCATGAAATGCTTGTAGCCGCGATTTCAAGATTTGTGAGTCTTTACTTCTAATACAGTGCATGTCATTCAAGTACACATGACGGTCTTAAAAACTATTACAAAGAATGTCGATATAGCCAACGTTTTGACGAAGACAACTTTACCTCGTCAAGACAACGCTGTTGCCCTGACGAAGACAAGTCAACCTGCCGAAACGCTGTTGCCAACGACGTTTTTCTCGAAAAAATCTGATCACTTCAAGCCTCTACGTGCCTCTGAACTTCATTCTCGTTTGGTACTCAAGCTCTGTTAGAACACTATGCGCGCGGTCATAAACAAGCGTGATTCAGTCAAATATGACGTGTGCTGCTCGCGATTGCTGATAATTTTTGCATCGTTTCGGATATTCGGGGTTCAACGTTTGCTCATTATGTCCATATGTCAGTTGCAAATGAAAGCTGCGTTTATAGATTGAAGCTTTCACACTACGTGTATGTATCTGTTTTTTTATGCAACGCTTGTAAAAAAGGACTCGGCCACAAAGGCTACATTCGGCTGCTGACCCGCAGGGCGCGGGTTCGAATCCCGGCTGTTGCGGCTGCATTTCCTATGGAGGCGGAAATGTTGTAGGCCCGTGTGCTCAGATTTGGGTGCACGTTAAAGAACCCCAGGTGGTCTAAATTTCCGGAGCCTTCCACTACGAAGTGTGTCCTTCTTGTCTCTGTGTAGTCGTTTTGTTCTCGCGCTATAACTATCGTCCTCCACTACGGCGTCTCTCATAATCATATAGTGGTTTTGGGACGTTAAACCCCACATATCAATCAAAGGCTACATTCGTTAGTGTATTCACTGCAAACTATTCACTGCTGGCGACACGCACATCTCTTATTATCAGCGTGAAAGCTTGTCGCCGCGCTTATTTCGGTGCGCGTGCCCCTATCACCTATCTGTACGTTGTGCTACAGAACGTCGTCGCCCATGCGCGCGATAATCGCGTGTTACGGCTGCGGTTTGTACGTTTTGTGCTCTCGTCACAACACTACCTTGAAGTTGCAAGTTACCGAGTGCGCAAAGTACACTTCGCTCGCTGCAGCTGCCACGTTTGCTAAGAAAGCACGCTATTCAAACACCAATGATTGATATGTGGGGTTTAACGTCCCAAAACCACCATTTGATTATGAGAGACGCCGTAGTGGAGGGCTCCGGAAATTTAGACCACCTGGGGTTCTTTAACGTGCACCCAAATCTGAGCACACGGGCCTACAACATTTCTGCCTCCATCGAAAATGCAGCCGCCGCAGCCGGGATTCGAACCCGCGACCTGCGGGTCAGCAGCCGAGTACCTTAGCCACTAGACCACCGCGGCGGGGCAATTCAAACACCAAGATGTAACAACTGTGACAGTTATTAGTAGTTCGCGCTCATCCTGTGTGTGTTCTTTCCGTGCGTTCTTTGTGCTTGAATAGCTCGCTGCAATTTTAGAACTGCTTGTCATTCATCGTGGGGCATTCCAATGCATTGATATCGCATTTACTGATTCGCCCGTGCGACGAAACGATGCACAATAAAAGGAACTAGCTGCGTGAAGACACATTTCACTTCCTTGTTGTACCAATCCCTATAACGGAGGGAAGACCCATGTCTTTTTTTTTGTGTGTGTGTGTGGTGTGTGTGTGTGGTGTGTGTGCGTGTGCGTGTGTGTGTGTGCGTGTGTGTGTGTGTGTGTGATCACATTTTTTTGAAGCATACGAGGTTTTGACAACGTATTAGGCATTTATAACCTTGGGAGTGAATGCAATACTACAGGCACCTACCGAAGTCGCTCCGTGGCTGTGACATGTTGTTGGGCACAAGCAGGGTCGAGGGTTGACGTGCCGGCCTTGTTGACTGAATTACGGAACACAATACACTAGTGTATCAGACTTCTATAGGTGTTGAGCGTGAAAAAAAGACCTGAACAAATGAATAATGCACAAACATCACCAGTGTGCGTGCACATTCTTCCTTTTGCTCCTGTCTTCTGTGTCTTCTGTCACACTCAACAAACCAACAAGCCCGCATAGCCACTCTCGAGTATCAGTTATTGGGTGCACGTTAAAGAAACCACATTTAGTCTAAATTAATCTAGTATTCTCCGCTACTGTACCCCCTAGTTGACTGCATTAGCCTGGGTCACTTGAAACATATTAGCTTGGACCATTTGAATCGATCTTTGAATCAGTCAAGCAGTCGCTTTTTCTCACGCTATGTCCCGGTGCTCTTTTTTTGTACTTTGCTTGAAGCTTCTTCTGACAGCGTGCTTCATTGAACGCGTTCTATAAACCAGCCGCTACCTCAGCCCATCATGATAGCTGTGTCTTCACATTTGGCGCTCTTCTTCTATATTTTTGCGTTGGTTAAAACATTCCGCCAAGAGGCGAGCACTGTAGTGCGGAGTATCAGTGTATACAGAAAAGAAAAAAAAAAGAAGTTTAAGAGGGTTAAGGAGGGCCAGATGATAGGAAACTACTTGGAGAGCTAGTCCACGTGCTCACACGCATATTGGATCGCTGTGCTGCCGAAGTGTTATTGGTGGCGACGAAAAAGCCCCTTCGAGACGCACACTTCAAACCTCGTCTGCCGGGCCGCCATCGTCTTCTTATGCAGCTGCCAGTCTGCACCACGATCAATACCTCTAGAGTTGGCAGATTTGATACCTCTGAGGGCAGCGCAGGGCGCCGTTGCAAAGCTCTGTCGCCACATAGGCATATTGATAGAGCGCACCTCGATATGACGACAGAAAGAAAGAAAGAAAGAAAGAAAAGAAGAAAGAAAGAAAGAAAGAAAGAAAGAAGGAAAGAAAGAAAGGAAGGAATAAATAATGAATGAAAGAAAGAAAGAGAGAAAGAAAAAGAAATGAAGGTGTTCGCTTCTTCAGCTTGTTTCCTTTATATGCGTCCAATAGGAGCTCGAAAGTGCCCTTGATGGAAGTGCGAGTCCACCACTCGACAGAGCGGAGTTTCGCTCAACTCAAACACGCTTAGCAATTTCAAAACTTTCAAAGTCACGCTCAAGCGTTTGCTCACATTTCCCAGAAAATTGCAGGGCAGTCTTCTGTTTTACGGTGGCTTGCCTGCCAAACGGTGTTAAGGTGTAACGAGCATCCCCGAAGAGCTCGAGCACAAGTGCTTTTACTACCACGCTTCCGCCATAAGCTTTAGTGGAACTGGCAAAGCTTCGTACGCGGCGCCGTCTTGCCTAGTCTTTCTCGCGGCATCGGCACGGTTCGGCACGATGTCTTATAAACAATGAAGAACAACTGTGTAAACAAGGTTATGTTTGCCTTATATACAGACTTACATAACCGACCTCCTCTTTGGCTATTGATGCAGTTTGTCCCATGCCTTTTGCGCGTATGGGAAGCCGTCGGTCAAGGTCCCAGGATCTTCTCTTCTGTAAGCGGCCGTGCGCAAAGCCACGAAAGCCCTCTTGTACTTTTTAAGGACCACCAAACTTCACGACCGCTTGTGAAAGAACTGTGCGAGACCGTGCTGTGTAGTCTCGAGCTGACTATTTATGCTTCTCTTTTTTACTCCTTTTCTTTTCTGTCTCTTTCCGCTCTATTATTCCCCTTTTCCCCCACCCCAAGTGTAGGGTAGCCAACCGAGCCAAGCTTGGTTAACCTCCCTGCCTTTCCTCTCTATTTATCTCTCTCGCTCTCTCTTTCTTGCCCCATGCCAAAAAAAGTGTTCACTACTCTAGGCGTCGAGTTGCTTTAAGAGAAAAGCGTCTGCAGAATGTTTTCAGATGAAAATGGAACGTTATGAAATAATAATTAGAGCGTTATAAAAGAGAGGAGGTGGAAGACGGAAAATGTATGTGATTAACAAGGGTAACTGATACCTTGCAGTAACACTGTTTCGCATGCGGTGATTATGAGAAAGCCCGAACATCGCAAAAGAGAACGTATATGCATGGGCTGCAACACCAGCCTTATGCGTCTAAGCAGCAAGACCTCCAGATGTGAATGCTGACGAGTAGATTTATCAAAATTAGCTCGCTCTGTTGCCGTGGCGTACAGGCTTACGCATGTTAATAAGATTATACAGCATCCCGTCAAATATATAGTGAAAGTGTATGCCGTGTAGCCATGTTTAGTTTTTCGTGCGTCCTTAGTTATGATAAACATTAGACGCACAATTTAGATATAGCTTCTTGCTAGAGTACATATTTCTTCATTCAGACGTAGAGAGCCCATGACAGTGGCCTAGGGGCGTCGGTGATTTATACAGTTCAGCACGAGGACACTATTCCCGGCAAATGGCGGCCACATTCCAATGGGCATGAGATGTGTGGAAAGGTGTACGCGCCGGGTTTAAAAACTCGAATATGAAGCACGACGCTTCTCAAAGTTTGCGTCTTGGTGTGAAATGACATCGAGATAATTTTTCTACATCAAGGAATAACAGCACATGGAGGTTAGAATACGGACATAAAAAGAAGAAAAGGACACAACGCTGAACTCACAACTAAATAGTGAGCGTAGTGGCTGAATTCGCGGAAAGTCAACACGTGTGTCTCCACTCATGCTCACAGATGAGTACCTTGCGCTAGTGGCGTGGTTTACGTCATTTCACTCTCTTGTATAGAAGCGAACACATATGTGCCAAACAGGGTGTTGCCTAAATGCACGCATGCAAGAGCATGAGTTGAGTTTTTCGGGTGCTGTTGTCACGCCTCACTTCGGAGCCCATTGCAGATGGTGCGTTTGTATCATCATCATCATCATCATCATCATCATCATCATCATCATCATCATCGTCGTCGTCGTCGTCGTCGTCGTCGTCATCGCCGTCGTCATCATCATCGTCATCATCGTCATCATCATCAGCCTGACTACGTCCATTGCAGGACGAAAACCTCTCCCATGTTCCACCTGTCAACTCGGTTTGTACCTTAAAAGGGTCCCTAATAAACATCTAAAAATGCAAAGAATCAGCGCGTTATTCTCTCCCGGCGTTTTCTCGTCTTGCGGCGCGGTTCGCGACTCCAGTGGTTTGTTCACCTGACGTCAGGTTGAAATAAGATTGCGATGGGTCAAAACACGAAAAGTATCTGCTGTGAATTGTCGCCTTCCTTGCTCTGCCATGCAGTCGCATGCCCGTTCTGCCTTGTTTCACATGAATATAGATCGTGCGCGCTTAACAGCTTAACAAGGTGTGGCTTCACCCACCACATGCACTCACGTGTGCACGCACGCAGACACATGCTGTAAGTGCGTATGTGCGTGTTGTATTGGGTATAGAATATTATACACAAGACATATGGGCACCGCCATCATGTTCTCTTGAGTCGATGTTTTCTTGTTTTTGTATATTGCGACGTGAATTGATAAGGCCATGAGGCATCGCACCAAGTCAACCGTTTTGATGTGTATGCGCGCACCATAACACTGTTCATTTAGTTGTTACAGATGCAAAACATAAAGGTTAATAGCCCAGCATGGCGGCGCTAAAACACCTCCGTAAAATAGTCTATACACGACACAAACGCATTACTAGCATTCCCACACCACGATTGTGTACGTGTATTTTTATTTGATTTACTTATGCCACCATTATATTATCTTACATTTCCTTCAGCCTCTAGCTCGGTACCCCCAGCACGGTATAGCCCGCTATACTTTGCACTGTCTTAACTCCCTGCGTGTCACTTATTTCTAAGGCGAAAGCCTTAGGAAGCGATGTCTGCGCTCCCATCCGCGAGACCTGCGGGACACTTAGCGAGACTCTGTGAGGCAGTCATGGTTCGCAAACGTGTCGCAAGGACAGGTGAAACTCCAGCAAGAACAACGACAACAACAAAAACACGTGACCTTTTCTGAGAAACCAATGGCGTCAGATAATAGCGTCATCATATGACGTCATAGGTTGTCATAATTTGTGAAGTCATCGAGGCCTTCAAATTATGACGCCATCAAGAGCTATCGTCGATTGGTCAGAGGAGCTAGGGGCGTTATATATCGTAGGCACTGTAACACCATCCGAGGTGCAGAAAGCTACCCTGGAGGGATATAGGAACATTGGATTTGAACTGGAAACGCCAAAGTAATTTATTGCATGTCTCTCAAATTGCGTCTCACTGCATCTTGCCCGATGCCTGTTTCACGATATTATAATTTAATGCAATACCAAGTTTGCACGGGTTTTTGCCTTCAAATGTTACAGAGGGGGTGTAACACGCCGCAAATTTTTAGCACAACATTGTTTTATGCTAGGGTCCACCAAGATTTTACTGATGTTTTTCCGTCATGGATATGACGTTGGTAAAATGTACACTAATAAATGAGAAAGAAAAAAAAACTAGTGGCGGAACTGTTGGCCGCGATAGGCGGGTCCGGTCGGTTCCACCATCGAGTTTCCTAAATTAACAAGAGGGGACTCTGGGGCTGCAATCATTCAGCGACCATGGCAATTCTGGGTAGTACACGGACTTGCCTAGTCTTCATACTTGCGGGCGGCGAATCACACTTGCGGCTTCGTTTATTGCTGTGTTTCGGTTTTGTTTCGATGGAAAGAACGAACCCTTTTGAACTTCGATCGTGACCCGATTGGAAATGGTAAGCTTGAAAGATTGAGGTGGCGAAGCGCAGCCACTAAACATTTGCTGATTTTTGTTTCGTGAGAAGGTAGTTTAAAGCCACACGAACACACACAGAGCCAGAAGTACGAAGACGAGACAAATAAGTGCACTACCCATCAATCCCATACTCGCTGAAGCGCAGTGCGTTGCAGCTTCCATAGACACTGGCGCCGGAGTTCCCTCTATATTTAGGAAACTCTATGGGTGCCACCGTCTTTGAGCGGCGAAGTATTGCGTCATCACACTAACGAGTGCCGATAGGGAGCGATTTGGTGACGACGCAGCTAGAACATCTTGATGCCAACGAGGAACGCTGATCGCGCGTCGAGGAGTCACCCTAGACGCAGTAGGTGGACAGCAAAATCGTGGCCAATGCGAGGAATTGTGGGCTTCGGCGCTCGTCGGCATCAACTTCCGGCTCGAGATGCCGTGCTTCCCAACAGGCATTATTGCCAGTGCCGCAGCTTTCTGCGTGTTCCAATTGGCGCTCACGAAGGCCTTTCCTCACAAACTGCTGCTTTATGTTGGAGTGATATGCAGCTTAGATGAATAACAAATGCAGTCACTACGAGGTCGTTATAGTGGTACGAGCAGTAATTTTTTATTCAAACAGCTAGCATACACTTCCGTACACATACATCTGGTTTTGCCGCAAAGGATGTTATCGCGCGTGTTTCCTCGCAAAGAAATATTGTTCTGCCCATCATAGCATCACGAGACATCCATCCATTAGTTTTCATATTGCTCACTCGGAAAATTATTTAAGTACCATCAGGGGTTCGATATATATATATATATATATATATATATATATATATATATATATATGTATATATAGTGGGAGTAATAATTCAATGGGCCAGTTAGTCTTCGTGAAGGTATGGGATATGGCACAATGCTCCCGTTGTGCCATATCCCATATATATATATATATATATATATATATATATATATATATATATATATATATATATATATATATATATATATATATATATATATATATATATATATATATATATATATATATATATATATATATATATATATATATATATATATATATATATATATATATATATATATATATAGATATATAGATATATATATATATATAGATATATAGATATATATATATATATATATATAGATATATATATATATATATATATATATATATATATATAAAGTGAATGACAACAGTAAACTGCGTCTTATTCTAAGAAATCAAATGTTCTCGAAGTTTTGTGGCTTTTTTTCTCAATATTTCCTCACACACTCGAACATTGTGTCGTCTTTGCTTCTAAAGATACTTCGATAGTTTTACGTCCTGCGATACCTTTAACTGAGCGATTGTTTTGTGCCATTTGCCTTTCACACGCTCAGCTGTTTCCATAAGTTTAACGGACCATAGAGCATGCAGAATAGGCTATGCAAATATATTATACCGGCGTACTTGATGGGGTAGAGCACACGTACTTATGTTATAAACATAAATTTTTATGCAACATAGAGTTTTTTGCAGCATGTGTTCATATATGTGTGTGAGTGAGTTTGAGGTGCCCACCATTTGTGGTCGAAAATACCAAATCGAGGTCATTCTTCAAAAGATTATTGCGGTTTCAAAGCAAGAACGTTCTCGAAACCTGCCTAACTATTCCTCGTGTTCACCCATTCCCACTTCTCGCTTCGTTCTCTGAATGCGCAAAATATCATGTATTCATTCGCACAAGAATTATAGAACACAATCACTAAACAAGCGGCTACAAACGCGTCGCATAATTGCACGTCTCCTTATCTATTACACTGAGAAGCAGGTGCACCTTGAAGTGGTGAAGGGATATGCCTCGAACCGGAAGTACTGAATACCAGATGACCCACCATTTTGCTATCCACCTGTAATGCTCTTTTCCTTTTTGTTTAATGTTAGCATGGGATAGCTCGTTTTCTGAGTAGTGCAGCTTCTTCGTGGCTCCATGGTGTTTCTTCTCTACTGCTTCGAGTGTGATAGCACCGACTGATAAAGCTTTTTCAATAAGCACGGCAGAAAGCAACGATGTCCACGGGCGTATGTCGTGCCTTCGTGGAGTGAACCAGAGGCCAGAGGAACGTGGGACACCTTCAAGGCTCAAGTTGCGAATCTCTGCATCCTGTGTTGATGAAACGCATTGTGGTAGTGTATGCATAAGCACAGGTGTAGGTTACACTATTACTCGACAATGCACACGATTCCGCATGGTCTCTCCGCAGTTAACAAGGCTTTTAAGAAGTGTATATCGAGTACCGGCGTTCATTATATGAGCTGTTTGATGCCTTCTTTGCGCGGGATTCACAATATGTGTGTCCAGGTATATGTTGACCACTTAACCTATGACAACAGTTCAATCGTCATCATGGGCGTTAGTCGTTGATATAGAGATGGGCCACTAAGCGTAAACGTCGGAGCATTCAAGTAACATAGTGCTATAGCTGCCAAGCACCAATGGACTTGATGCTTGTGATGCGCCAATGCCTTTTAGCAGCAATGGACATTGTATAAGTTTTCATAGACCAATAAATAATAAACGTCTTAAGACGCGTTAACCTTTCATGTTATACCGATTCTTGCGTTGAAGAGATCCACCATGTTTTATCCCTTTCTTTGGTGGTAATCTTTCTTCCTTTCACATTCATTCTGCTAAACTCATCGAACCAAAATAGTTTCTCACAGTTTCATTATTACAGTTGTCTATAATGGTAGTCATAATTTAACCACTCTATTTTATAAAAAAATAAGTCTGTTTATTTCTCTTTTTTTTTCGAACTCGAAGCACCAACGTGAAGCAGCACACTATATTTCAGTGAAACGCTATCTCAGATCTGCACACTTCCCGCGAAACAAAATCCCGCGTGTCCTTTCTCGCTTCGAACTCTTTCTGCCTTACAGATAAAAGTGGCGCAAAACCGAAACTTAGCTCTGTTCACAAGTCATGAATTATTTAAGGAAGGCATGGTCGTTGTAGCCATATATATATATATATATATATATATATATATATATATATATATATATATATATATATATATATATATATATATATATATATATATATATAGCGTACGGGTGCCACAATGATCTTTTTTATAGCTGTCACTACCACAGCCTTTATGCTCGAACGTCTGTCGTCGCCGAGTAGACTTAGAACTACAATTTTCCGCACTGGTGATTGCGAAGTCAGTGAATATTCTTGCGGTTTTGGTTGGTCTCGAGGCAACTTGGAACGAAACGAGAGTCGCATACCCGTGGGACGAGCGAAAGCGCTCACGTTGAAGGACATCGCGTATGTATGCATTCCTCTATGAATTCCAAATGTCTGCTTGTCACACGCGGATATTACGTCGCGCATATTGCGGCAAGGGATGGATTAAGGCTGTAATATGTTGTTCCCGCTCATTCGATGGCTTCAGTGGTACTTCTGTGGAACGCACCAGGGAACGACAACGCCGCGTCTCTGGGAACCACTAGAGCTACGTTTTTCGGGCGTGAAAATTGTCAGCGTGGTATACATATGGGCCTCCCAACCTCGGCTAGGGGGCGCTCCGCCCCGCATGTTTCGCGGCCTTTCTAGAAAAGCCGGTCGCTCGGTGCCCGGATCCCGCCCCGCCTTCTGCCTGCGCTATCTCAGCACGTTCAGGCACTCTTTATGCGCTGTATCTCGTCGCCCTCCACGTGCAGCGTCACCTGTGACTTGCTCCGAAGGTGTAAAAAGATTATAAAAGTGCCGCCATATCCACGAAGTGAATGATGATGAGTGGGCAAAGCTCCGGAGGTAAACCTGGTAAACCATGAATACTCCGCACATTTTGCCCACTAGATTTTATTACAACGCTGCCCCTAGCGTACGTCGCCGCACTAAATCGAACGATTGCCTTCCACCAATGACACGCGCCATATGTGACATCATTCCTATTTTATAACATCTCGCATCTTTCACTATCAACTACAATTACCACCGTCTAGTTTATAAAATCTTGCATCTTTTCATCGATGAATGGATGGATGCATTGATATGGCTGTATCCTTTAGATTGGGCGGTGGCTAACGCCACCAAGCCGTAATACTTAGTGAACAAAAAACTAGATTTATTTTTCCCCCTTAAATGGTGAGGTTGAGGATTTGTACTTTGCAGTGAAGTGTTTACTTTTCGTGCCTTGACTTTAGCCACCAATCAGATAACCTCCTTCTAGTTAATTCTACCCGCTTAAAGTCTATTTTTCCCTCCCTGTCTCTAAACCACAGTGATTTGAAAAACTCTGCACCATGATCCTGAACGATAGGGTGAAGCCCTTTACAGAACATTATCAAGTGTTCGGCAGTTTCCTCCTCCTCTCCACACGTACTGCATACCGTGTCTCCCCCTTCGTATTTGGCCCGATAAGTCTTGGTTCGCAATACTCCCGTACCGGCCTCAAACAGTAGAGAACTACCCCGAGTATTATGATAAATCGTTTTCTTGGCAATTTTCTGCTTAAAAGTTTTATAGATCTGTAGTGTGGACTTTTTAATAGTGCCAATTCTCCACATATCACTCTCAGCTTCCTTCACCTTCTTCTTAACCAATAATTCTTTTTGGTTTGGCCCCCTGCTGTTTTCTAAGTATTTACCAGTCAATTTTCTTGTTCGCTTGCTCCATTTTATATCGACATTCTTCCTGTACAAGTAGCTGAATACCTTCCTAGCCCAACGCTCCTCCCCCATTTCTCTCAATTGCTTCTCAAATTTTATCTTGCTGTTAGCTTATCTGCCCTCAAATGATGTCCAACCTATATCACCTTGTACACCCTGATTATGTGTATTCCCGTGAGCTCCTAAGGCAAGCTTACCAATTCCATGTTGCTTAATTTCTAATCTTGCTTGAACTTCTGATCTCATGCACAAGACCGCATTGCCGAACGTCAGACCAGGAACCATGACCCCTTTCTATATTCCTTTCACAACATCATACCTATTGTAATTCTACAGTGCCTTGTTTTTCATCCCTGCTGCATTCCTGTTACCTTTAGTCGTCACGTATATTTCGTGTTCCCTTAGGTACTCGATACCCTTGCTTATCCATACGCCCAGATATTTGTGTTCATCTGTTATATTTAGCGTGACCTCCTGTATTCCAAGCTCACTACCTTCATTATCATTAAAAATCATGACTGCTGATTTTTCCTTACTGAATATGAAATCTAACCTATCTCCATAATTACCACAGATCTCCATCAATATCTGCAAATCTTCTTTGTAGTCGGCCATTAGCACTATATCATCGGCGTGCATCAATGCTGGTAGTGCATGTTCAATGAGTTTTCCTTGTTTGATGAAAGAGAGGTTAAAGCCATGCCCACTTTCCTCTAATTTGGCCTCTAATCCTTGTAGGTACTTCATGAATAACAAGGGTGACAGTGGACACCCCTGCCTAAGCCCCCGTTTTACCTCTGCAGGCTTGGATACCTGTTTTTCCCACTTTATAACTGCCTTGTTACCTTTATAGATATCCTTTCAAAGATTAGTGACTACATGTTCCACGCCTAGTGTGTCCAGTATTCCCCCAATTCCTCTTGAACCTCGCTATCGTACGCTCCCTTGATATCCAAAAATGCCAGCCACAGGGGCCTGTGTTCCTTTTCTGCTATTTCGATGCACTGCGTCAGGGAGAACAGATTGTCTTCCAACCTCCTGTGTTTCTGAAACTCATTCTGTAGTTCCCCCAGCAACCCCTCATCCTCTATCTATGCCTGCAGTCTTTCCTTTATAACCTGCATCGCCAGCCTGTAGGCCACTGATATCACTGTTATATGACGGTAGTTGTTTATGTCAGCTTTGTCCCCCTTTCTTTTATAGATCAGGCTCATCTGCTAAGTTTCCATCCATCAGGGACTTCACCATCGATTATTATTTTGCTGACTGCCTCTCTTAAAGTCTGCTTAGACTTGGGACCCAATGTCTTTATCAGCATAATTGGAATGCCATCTGAGCCTGTTGATGATCATCAGCTACAAGTACCGCCATCTAGTGAACACTGCAAGAACTAAACGAGAGGTGGTTACATACAGGGGACGCGCAGCCCACGCCTTAAGGAGCTTCGCCCCTAAAAGCGTTTTCACGGTATGAATCTTATCAGAACCGAGAGCGACTCATTGACAACCTTTGCGGGACCAAGCAAGTCAAACACTACGTCTTTGAGCGAGTGCTATGTGAATGTCGATGGTGAACAGCTGCCTTTCTATAACATTAAATGTTGGGGGACGGCGCGAATTCTAAATGTATGTTACCGGTGAAATTCGCATTTGCTGCGGCATTTGAGTCTTATCGGAGCTGTTGGCAAAGTACCACCACGCTTTCGCGTGCATTCGTATATAGCGTTTGAATTTCAAATGCTTGGACGAGAAGTTTGTCACACGGCTTTCAAATTATTATGAGGTCAGTGTGAAGAGACTAAACTTACGTCGGCCCTTTCAGTGCCTGGCACCATTTCAATGCGATGTGTTCAGTTTCATGAGAGTTTCACTTTCGCCGAAATTTTCATCGGATGTTAACGCGGTTGTATCGTAAGTTCAATGACACCTTTGATTTTTTGCAGCTCCTTTTAAAGTACAATACGCCCTCAAAAAGTATTTTATGTCCACTTAAATCATGTATGTTTCTTGCAGTGCATGTTTCATTTCAGATAATATCCACACCTTATCACACAGCGTGTTCATTGATTTGAATGTCGATTAGGTTGCTTCGACAGTTCCCTTGGCCGTCGTCATATCACACAATGCCCACTAGGATTGAGCATGTTTTTAGTTACGCTGAGATTTGATCCTGATAACCGCGTCAAATTTGGCGAAACCATCGAAAATTTTGCATATGCCTAGGTTCTTTTTTCAACTCATTTTCATAGCGGCAGCTGTTTATCGCCCTAGGCTCGGGTTCATGCAAGGACATAATATGGTATGATGCCCAAACCATCATACCATTAAGAGGCACGCCGTGGTTTGAGACGCCAGATTGATTCTGGCCACCTGGGTCTTTTTTTTAACGTGCACTTCAATCTATTTGAAGTGTATACGGCACGACGACAACTGCCAGACGGTGCACACACACCGAGGATCCCTTTTGTTTACATTGAGCATCATACCACCATATGCTTGAAATATGCAACACCAACACGCCCTGTCTATCATTCTTGCACCAAAATCTGAGCGCACTGTTACTGCGTTTCGCTCCCGTGGAAATGCAGCTGGTGTATGTGGGAATCGAACTCATGACTTTGATCTTAGCATCACAACAGCTCATCATGCTAACTTATCAGTGGATGTTGCTAGCAAGACCTCTACCTATAAACAGTCAGCACGAACCCACAACACAAATGTGTTTAAATGAGCGGCGACGAGAAGTCTACAGCCATCACCTAAATAAAACACTTGCTGGACTCACAGTACGGTATTTTAAGCGTATTAGGCTAGCAAGCTCCACCGCTTTCGCACTACCAATGGTTGTCTGGAAAAGCCAGAGCCCAATCGCGAAATGTTGTCTATTTGCTGTAGTTCCGGTTAACAAACACGCTTTCTTTTAGTCTGAGTCCGGCCTTCGCGTTTCTTTCAGTTAAATAATAGTTTGCGGTACTGTGAACGACAAAAAAATTTCAAGGTAACGAGACCGCGGAGTATCGGCGAACTGCCATAATCCACTCTTGACGCCTTTGCTTCGCGCACTGCTCGCATTGGAAACGGTAAAACTTGACGACCAGTTTTCAGGTCTTCGTCATGTTTAAACTTGTGCTTTGTAGCAGCTCACAATGCAGCACTAGTGCATGCCTGCTTTTCAGAATGACGAAGAAGCGTTGCCCATAGCGTGCGAATGCGAGGTAAGCGCACCAAGGAACACGCGCGCAATAGCAAAACCCAACAAGCGCAGCCCGTCCGAGCGACCGGGGCTTTGCCCTCCTTCCGCTAGGGTGGTGAATGGCGCTGCGCAAACTTGAGCCTTAGAGTTTTGTGTATATGCTACCTTTAGGTAGCATATACACAAAAGAGAGGCTCAATAGAGTTAGTGTATATGCTACCTTTAGGTAGCATATACACAAAAGAGAGGCTCAATAGAGTTAGTGTATATGCTACCTTTAGGTAGCATATACACTAACTCTATTGAGCCTCTCCTCCCTATACTATATGGAAGCGCATTGCAAGCAGGGCAGAAGCGCAACTTGACGCATATCGTTCTCTCACATTTCTTGGCGATGAAGGCGGGCATGCGTAGTTAAAAACCTGCCACGCCTGAAGATATAATAAGCCTAAACATAAGCAATGTTGCAATGTTGCTCTGTCGTACGTATGCATGCGCACACACACCGAAAACGCCCATGTATATATATATATATATATATATATATATATATATATATATATATATATATATATATATATATATATATATATATATATATATATATATATATATATATATATATATATATATATATCTTCTTCATAGCTGAAATCAAGAAGAAGAAATGGACATGGGCAGGGCATGTAGCGCGTAGACAGGATAACCGCTGGTCATTAAGGGTAACTGACTGGATTCCCAGAGAAGGGAAGCGGGTTAGGGGGAGACAGAAGGTTAGGTGGGCAGATGAGATTAAGAAGTTTGCGGGTATAAATTGGCAGCAGCAAGCACAGGACCGGGTTAACTGGCGGAACACGGGAGAGGCCTTTGTCCTGCAGTGGACGTAGTCAGACTGATGATGATGATGATGATCATTATATATATATATATATATATATATATATATATATATATATATATATATATATATATATATATATATATATATATATCCGCTAAATAAAATATCTGCATCGCATTGGCCATCTCTGCACAGGCTCGAGGCCATGCACGCAGGCGCAAGTGACAATAGTGCTTGTAAAGGGAGAGGGGGGGACGCGCGTGCCCTATATTTAGGTACGCAGCGGCGGGGCTTGCTTGCGAGGTCGCCCTTCGTTTGCCATCTTCCTTGCCCCTCGGCGTTCTTCATTTGCTCTTTCTTTTTTTATTTTCCCGCGAGGCTTTAATCTCGCAAATTAGTATCCGCCGACCGACTTCATTATGAATGCGCCGGTAAAGCGACCGACATAACCGGGCGCGGTTCGGCGCGAGGAACACGTGACCCTCCCTCTCTCCTTCTCGTTAATTAGCGGCAAATAGCGTGAAAGAAAGCAATAGAAAGCTTGGCTCGGGAGAAAGGTGGTGGCTATTATACAGAACAGAACACAAAGCAAAGTTCCTTCAGGTCGGTCCCGCGCTCTCGCAGGTTCGGAGACCGCAAGCGAGGCGCCCCTGCGAGCGTGTATGCGGTGGCCCTAGCTCGGGATCGTACTGCGCCGGGGTCCGCTCGGTACACCCGGAATAATGACATTATTACGTGCTCCAAGAATCAATCGGATTGGCGGCGCGGCGCGGACTCGCTTCTCTATCGAACCCCCGTGAGAGCGAAATTCGTGCACGCCGCAGTTCATCTCGAGATGCAGCCCATCCCGCTTCTCTGTACGAGCTCCAAGTTTATCATTGTGCCTTCCTGTGTGGTCACCTTCATTTATATTCGAACTATATATTTACATCGCAACTCGCGCGGTCCTGAAATCGCAATGAGGGGCCACGCATTCCATTCTTTCCGTCTCGCGCCGGGGATTTTGATGTTGTTACTTCCCTTCACACATCCCTATCCTCTTAGTCTTCAACAGCGGGGAACAATCACGGCATCCTGTTTCAAGCGAAGCCGCTGAGATATATGTCAGGCACGTCTCGGCGTCATCCTTTCGGCAATAGGATATTCGTTTTCGCCTGTCTCCGCCTGAATATGCGTGGCCAGAATCTGCAAATTCAATGCTTACGCCATGTGACTACTGCATGTCAGACAATATATATGGTGTAAGCATTGCATTGAATTTACAGATTCTGGCCACGCATATTCAGGCGGAGAGAGAGAGAGAGAGAGAGAGACGGAACCACTGCGAAAATCTTTAGTTAAGTTCACTGAAAATTCGTCCAGTTTACGACATCCATGCAACCCCACGGTGGTCTAAGGCACTCGGCTGCTGACCCGCAGGTCACGGAAACGAATCCTGGCCGCGGCGGTCGCATTTTCGATGAAGGTGAAAATACCCGAGGTCTGTGTGGTTAGTTTTAGGGGCACGTTAAAGAACCTCAGGTGGTTCAAATTGCCGGAGCCTTCCACTATACGGCGTCTCTCATAACCATATCGTGTTTTTGGGAGGCCAAGCCCCTAGAATTATTATCGAAACGCATGCGCATTCTTTGGTGAGCGTTCTCACAGCGGAGCTCCTTCAGCGGGCCGTAATCTGTCCAGCGCGAAAAAAAAACTACTCAGCGACATGACGACGTCACCACGGCTAGCTTAGCAACCATGTGCAGAGCCGTGCGCCTGCTTTGCAAGCCCATACACGGCTCCGTCGCCATCCCGCATGCTAGAACATTGCGCGCAGTGCCCATGCACACGCTCTTTGGACACCGCGGGGACACCGAAGAGAATTCGCACTGCCGATGATGCAGCCGCTTACGGGGACTCATGGTGCACTGGTAAGCGAGACTGCAGGACTCGACTCGTTTAAAGCAGTCAACGATGTAGTACGGCCGAAACAGCGAGAGCCCACTACGCTGGAATCAACTGGAACTTGGAATCACTTTGCATTCCTTCGTAAAACTTACAGCATCACTTGACAGCTTCTTGTGACGAGACCAGTCAGGAACCGATCCGTTCTGCTGTGTCTTTAGCCTTGCGCCGCTAGTGCAAGCGGCGCCTAGATTTTTGAATCACTCATCGCAACTTTGAACGCCTCTGACATGCGGTAGAGTTATACACGCTGCAGCGAAATTACTGTCAGTCTCTCCCCCACCCCCTTTTTTTCTTTTCCCTCTCTTCCCTCTTTCTCGTCTTTCTTGTCCCCTCCCCTAATCCCCCAGTGTAGGGTAGCCAACCGGATGTCTTTCTGGTTAACCTCCCTGCCTTCTCCCTTTTGTTGCTTCCTCCTCCTCCTTCCATCGCAACTTCGTTGCACAGTGACAATTGATCAATTCAGTTTCTGTAGTTTTGTTTCTTTTTAAATTCGCTGCTTTTTGGGGAATCGCAAGCAGATAACATTTGCATACAATCTTCAAGAACAAACAGTTACGCTCACTGGTTAATATTAATTACAAAAGGTCACCTGGATTCCCATTCCAGCAGATTTTAGAATGAGTCAGGAGTCTGAGCAAGTCCGGGCGAGTAATGTTTTGATGGTTTGAAGTCGGCGTGAGCCCGGTTGAGGGCAATTATAGTGAGTCTAAATCCGAATGAGCCCTAAGAACAAATATTTCTTGAGTGAGTTTGAGTGAACATACGTCTATATTGTACGTTTATCGAAACGTACGTCTATTGGGCATCATTGGTAAGGTTATCACCATTTATGCCCTGAAGCGGCTATACCATGAAATTACTCACTCGCGAATATAAACTGGTTTCACTTAAAACTTAGGCCTGGCGTTTCTTCGCAGCAATTTCTCGCTGCATGGGAGCCTGTTTGTCATAAAGTGGCACATCGCCTGCGGCAGCGCGTGACAGAAGATTACAGGCTCCTCATTACCGACCACTTTCACTTTCGGTTCGAGGGAGCTCCAAAAACGACAAGCCGCCGGGTGCTACTATGATCACATAGCATGCCCAGCGCTCGATTACGTTAGCACACAAACTGTGACGCATTTCCTCGCAGTCCGCATCAAGAAGTCATTTCGAACTGGAAACAGGACGGCAGTGCCGCCAAACACTGAACTTCAGACGCGCACGCCACGGCCACGCACTCACGAGCAGCCACTGAGAAGTAGGTTGTGCGGGAGCAAACGCGGCGAAAGAAAAATGGGGCGATGACGCCATCATAACTTGTACAGGCAGCAGCCTGGTGACGTAAGGGAAGTAGGAGGGTCACCATGGGGTCACTTTTGAGGGGTTCAATAGCGCGAGGGCGTCGATCGCGCACGTAAACTTGAAAATTCATGTAAAATACCTTCCAAGCTATAGCCATGGTTAGTATTTTGCAGATAATACGCGCATGTTCACGGGAATCGATTTCGCAGGCCGTCTCGGCCGCGAAAGTTTGTGGCAGTACCTTTTCAAGCGTTGTGGATCTAACAATAAGCAGCACGATTTGATATAAAAAGGAATAAAATATGTTCCAATGTACTTTGCAGATATATATTCACGTGCTACCGGGGATTCGTGTACCATAGCGATCTTTGCCTTTGTCCACCGAGGCATGTGTAGCCGCTAATGTGTTCGGCTGCTGAGCCGAAGGTTGTGGGTTTGATCCCCGCCTCGGTGGTCGCATTTTGATGCAGACGAAATGATAGATAGAGGCCCGTGTGCTATGCGATGTCAGTAGATGTTAAATGGGTCCAGATGGGCAAAATTACTGGACCACTACGGCGTATCTCATAATTATACATTGGTTTGGGGACGTAAAACCCGAGATATTATTAGATTAGCGATCCTGAACTGGAGTCGCAAAGACTTCCTACACTCAAATTGTTTGAAGCAGAAATTTTCAGCCAATCGGGATGCTGGGCATATCATTAGTGAGGCCGATGACGATGATCACTGCGGAAGGAAAAGTATTGTGAATTCAGTGCCAGTTGCACTATTTTAGTGCGTGAATATATTTTTGTGTGCCCCATGTATGTGGAGATCCGATCCGATTAACACCGACTCAGTAGTGAAGCAGGTTGTAGCGAGGATGGATGCCCAACAGATTTCAATAACTTTGTCGCACTTCTACAGTTGTCGGTCCATCGCTCATTTCAATAAAGTGGCAGTACGCGTTCGTAAATGTTACTCCCCTAGCCATAATTTCAACGAAAACTAACAGAAGAACGAGCATTTACACTTTTTTCTTCCCTTAGCCATAAGCGGCACACCACGCTTGATTAGCAGTTTCGGTTTGCAGGCTGAGTCCACAAGCCAACAAATTATCCTTTTTTAAAGCTTGAGTCAAAAGCAGACAGAAAAAAGTCATAAGAGAAAAAAAAAGCAAGGCTTTTTTGCAAAGGAACACAGTACATTTAAAGTGGTATAAACACTTCATACCCGTGGTTAATATAACATAAAAGGACCTGAGCATAAAATGCGTAGGCTTCCGAAAAAAATAAAAATACACGCGCACAACTAAGACACGATGTTCCCGAGTACAGTCACGAAGTAACTACAAAGAATCGGAATGGTTGGATAGAGCACGCAGTGCAGACTCAGCATTGTCTAAGGTTGTGTGCGCCTTATGCAACGATGCATTTTATTAACTGGATCGTAAGCCCTTTGCATGCGCGGTGCTGAACTCATCAAATACTGAGCGTGTCGTCTACTCGAATGCTATTCCATTTCATGCTTAGTCAGTGGTATGAGCGATTCTTCGACCACGCTATTACCGGTGGCGAACTTCAATAATTCAAAAAGAATATAACCTGTACGTAGAAAAAGCAACCCGCACGTTATTTCTATCCCGTATCGTTATTATAGAAAGCTCTATTATATAAGTCATTATAAAAACGGCGATAAGCAAAAATAAAATCGATAGTCTCACTACACGTCTGATACATCACAGATCTGCAGTCGTATTCATAAGACGCCGCTTGAAGTGTCCCGTACGAACGAATTACGGCGAAGCGTGAAGTTGTATATGTCATTAGCAAGAGCATGCACGGCCAAATGAAAAGAACAACTTGCGACGAAAACGTTTTGCGAATTGACCATCTGCTTCCAGTGCAGCTCTAGCAACTTTTCTTTTACAACGAGGCTCAATTTTAATTATGGCACGCAATCAACGCCTTTTAGATATAGTTGTGACGCATGAGAAGGGAAAAAATCACACAAAGCAGATTTCTAAACTTAGCGAGAGCCTAACGAATTTTTCTAAGTGAACAGTTTTAAGATGGCAGATTTATATTACCCTGCAGTTCTCACGTAACGTGAGGAATGGTATCGCACTGCAGCAGAAAATTGAGGAATCCACAAACGGCGCTCATTCATTGAAAGAACGCTTGGGTTTGGGTTCAAACGAAAGTAATCGTTCAGCCTTGTGCGCAGCTAAATTATCGCCCTGTTCAAGCAAATGCACGCTTGAAAGCGTTCTCAGTTTCTGCTTTTCAGCCATTATTATTTGTTTTCGTCTCCTTCACGCAAATATTGAAGTTTTTTTTATAGACCATAGACTCGAATGCATGACTAAGCTTATAGGTATGGTTCCATCAGGGCATAGGGAAATTATCCCCTATATATCTTCAGCTTCAGAACCTAAATACGTTCCCGAGTGCGGAGAATATAGGACGCCTTGGTTCGTTCCACCCAAGTACTGCAGTTATATGCATTATAGTCATAGAGTCATCTTTAAATGTGTGATTCTTCTAGAAGTCATGCACTCAACGAACTGAACAAATATTTGCGCAAGCATTGCACGCGTGGGTTCTGCCAAGCTGCCAGGAGAACGGGTTCTGCCAAGCTGTATTTCAGCTTGGCGTTTTTCTTTGTTTGTTTGCTTGCTTGCTTGTTTTCCTTAGCATTTGCACGTAATTGTAACCCCCTAACCTTAAAAAAAAATCTGAATCTCCAGAAGACTGCGATTTTAATCATTACTGTAAGAATCAGTGATGTACATGAGTGAGAATATAAGTTACCGAGAATAAACAGTTGAGAAAAAATGCTCAAAACTGTGTCCACCACGGTGGTCTAGTGGCTAAGGTACTCGGCTGCTGACCCGCAAGTCGCGGGATCGAATCCCAGCTGTGGCGGCTGCATTTTCGATGGAGGTGGAACTACTGTAGGCCCGTGTGCTCAGATTTGGGTGCACGTTAAAGAACCAAGGTGGTCTAAATTTCCGGAGCCCTCCTCTACGGCGTCTCTCAATATGATATGGAGTTTTTTGGGCGTTAAACCCCACATTTTTTATTTATTTTTATTTATGCAATACTGCAGAGTCAAGGTCCTAGCAGGGTGATTAATACATATACAAATACAGATATAAATAAAATGGCAATCGCAGAACTGAAACAATAACGGGCGACGAATGTCTCGTAAGGCAATTCCTTCATCACATGTATTAGTAAAGCAATTCCATTTACATATGGTTCTTGGAAAGTACGAAAAATTAAGTAGGTCGGTACGAGCAAAATATGGGATCAAGGCTTTTGAGTGGTGGCGTCATCAACGCTCAAAACTGTCTATACCGATAAATGTCATGTGGTGCTGTGTTATTAAGTAATTCTGGCCCGAAAAATAAAGTTCTAGGTGCGACCTCAGGAACGTTTCGTTTAGTACATGCTCTTTGATAGAGGCCATTCGGCTTAGTAGCATCAGGTTTAGCTCATGTTTCACCAATATGAATTGAAGGGGTCATGACAGCCAATTTTTTACCGTGATCTGTGTGATGTAGGTTAATCCTTGTACGTTCACAAATAAGCTGTAAAAATTTGAGTGAATTTGGTCAAGCCGTTAATTTATAATCGAATATTTCGATTATAAATCAACAGCTAGAGAGTCGGGCCACACTGGGGCGCTTGCTAGCCGTGACGTCACGAACCACTTGCAGGGCGAGCTGCTGAACGGTCTGCATTGCGGAGGACGATAGTGTTTCGTGGTCAGCTGCACTAGGAATCAAACCTTTTCGGTGTTGTACAATTTGCCACTGGAACTAAATGACTTCCAGTGGTTTAACCTATGTCACGGCGTCACCCATGTAGCTCTGGTACTTGCAGCAAGCAGTTTCGAGGGTCAAGAAGTGTCCATAACTACAATAACTGCGTGAAAAAGAGACAAGAAAAGGAGAAAACAGAGAAGGCACACACACAAGCACAGTTTGTGTGCCTTCTCTGTTTCTTGTCTCTTTTTCGCGCAGTTTTTGTACTTTTGGATTATCAACTCGTCCAGCGTTCATTCATTTCAAGAAGTGTCCTGTGATACTACAATGCGTACGCCGTTTGCCACTACGAATATATTTATTGATACTCCTCGCAGGCAATGCGATGGTTCAACATCACACTTCCTTTTTTTTCTTACCAGAACCGAATGGAACCGATAGAGTTCAAGCAAATATTCGACCAAAATGTATACCGTCATTAAACCTAGCGACGCACTGACATGCTTTTCGCTTCGGCTAATGTACGACGTCGTCGCCGCATATGGTGACGGCCGGTAACACGCCGCAACACTCGCGGCCCACTGACACGTGCGGACCACGCGGCAAGCAACATTCGCAAAACTGACCGCGTACGGAAGGTGTTGTTTGGTAGCAAACGATGACACTGCTCCTTCGGCTTGTGACGTCACTCACACCATGGCAAAATTATGGTCACCACCGGTGAGTGGAGTTTACAGTCCATGGCTTCTACGGTTTATTTCGGGCTGAAGTGATCTCTTGCAGTCCAGTTTGCACACGTGCACAAGGATATTTGTCTTTCTACTTTCGTTTTTCGGGAAAAAAAAAACGTCAATTGTTGAGTGTCAATGCATGCCATGACCCCATTAAGGTAATTTTATGAATACGGGCCAAATTTCGCTGACGCAAGCGCCACTCCCACCATTAGCACGTGGTCCGAGAGTGACACATGCCGTTGAGTACTCGCATACCATTTACAGCAGGTGTCGCGAACACGTGGCGCATGGGCCACATGCGGCCCCCGAGGCTTTCGATTGCGGCCCGTGGCCCATGGTCCGCACATAACTATCTTCGCTCCCCATTGTATTTATTTTCTTAAGTATGTTCGTGAGCTACTTAGCCATTACTTGTTTAAGGTATCCTCTTAGTGAGACATCACATGTGTTCACGTTGTTTTCAAACGTAACCGTCAAAGAAAGGTTATATTTCTGAATCGGCGCACACATTTGAGCCAATGTTGGGGATCGGTATCTCGACATAATTTTGGAATCCTGGTTTCAAATATTCAGGAATGATCTGCATATCGGATATGGAACAGTTGTCTTTCAAATGGCAACGTTTGTTGGCTCATTCATCAAACTCCCCCTCTCTACTCCCTCTACACTCTTACCTTCTTCCCTGTTCCGGTCCTTGCGGAACTAAATTGCGTGACTGCGGCACCCTGGCTTAGGTGAGTTTGAGACCTCCGGTTTACAGAGCCCACGCAGTGTCTGAACAGTCTGATAGAAGCACTGGTAACCCATTTCGCAAAACCCATATTCACACACACACACAAAAAAACAAAAAACGCCAGGCCTGTGCGGAAGGCGCTGAACAGTCACAGCAAAAGCTAGAAGAGCGGCCTTTCAAAGCCTTTCAAAACACTCATTGGGTAACTACTGCAAGCACACTTGCATGATACTCACTAGGGCATTAATAATACATTTTTTAGGGCAGCAAGTTGGCATTCGCTATGCTATGTTTTGTCATTCTTCTGAGAAGCGTGGTATCCACTAAACACTTGCAAGGAATTTTGCGCCAATTGTTCATGCAGTGGCTTACGACGATGGGGAATGATGGCTGAAGTGAGTATGCGCCACAGTTAACAGGGAAGGAAGAACAATCTTTTGTAATGGGTTGGATCATTTGACGACTCACTCGCTACGCTATTCGCATTGTGCGTAGTCTGGTTGTCCCTTTGCTGTTTTAAAACGCTTTATCAGTCGTATTAACGCGACCGCTTTCCCGAGATCAAGCCTGCCTAAGGCAAGTTTGCCAACAAATCACAAGTACCAGTGTGGCTCAGTTGTTCAGCTTTTTCTCGTAGCTCCACGGCCCGCCATGCTGATGTAAAAAAAGAAACAGTGTGGCTCAGTGGTAGAATAGTGGGCTGGCACCCAGTGGAACCGCGTTCGAGCCCCACTGTGTCATTGGTGCTAAGTTCTTTTTCTAATTTCGAACCTTGTTTTTACGGACACCGGCGGCGGCGGCGGACAACTGTACGTGATCCGAGTTGTGATCTCATAACAGCTTTTCTTGTAAAATCCCGAGCTCTGCAAGCTTAATACCCACTTTATATAGGCCGTCCTACTCTGAGGTGCACGGAGGCGCGAACTACATCGGAGGCAATCCTATGCTCGCACCTTAAGAAAACCCCAGGTGGTCGAAATTTCCAGAGCCCTCCACTACTGGGTCTCTCATAATCATATGGTGCTTTTGGGACGTTGAACTTCACATATCAATCAAGAATGCTGGCACTTTGAACAGCCGTGCACTGCATGATCTTGGGGCCCGTAATGTGACAGAATGAAACGGCAGTTGATTTATTATTTTTTGTGTGTGTCTGTGTACATGGACGCGCGCGAGAAAGTGAGATTTTGTTAAAAAACTCTTGTCGAGAATGTTTTACTTTACACCTATTTAACCACAGCAACCTCTATGCAGCCTTCAAATTGCTTCCGTATCCCCAGAATATTCATACGCTGTTGCATTGTTTGGAACAGGAAAGTTTAGCCAATCCTGATGATGCATAGGCATATTATTAGCGCAGACAATGGCTCAGTGGCAAAAGATTACTTACAAGAACGAAAAGCTTCATGAAATTGACCCTTAAGTTGCACGTGGCTCGCCAGCTTATGGCAACAGCTGTAGGCGACCTTTGCTATAAATCACGTCACGCGGTATCGCAGTGACTAGACGCCGGAGCTATACGGCACCTGCCGCTTACACGCGTCACATATATGGCTGACATAGCACGCGCATAATGTCAGCGTGCGTGTATATAGCGAATATACGGCAGACGACTTTCCCAGAGAAGCTGTGTCCAAATGTACACCGCGATACCTGTACCACTGACCTTGCGCCAATTTGCGCAATTTTCCATCGTGTTGTTTCTTCCATTTTTTTGGTCGTTCGTATCGACAAAATTTTAATATCTTCATTATTTTTGCCAGCAACACACATTTCCCTTCTGGTAGTGACTATTGGCCTTGCTCTTCGGCTTGAAGGTATACCACGCGTTCGCGACATACATAAACTGCAAGTGCCAGTGCAGGTGATAGGAGTCGCAATAAAGCAAGAACGCCACATCCACGAACGCGGCGCTGGTTTCCACCTCTTCCCGAGACAAACGCACGCGCGTTACGACTGCTGTGACGAGCCTAATGGGTCACACTTAAAACAGATCGCGGAAAGCGAGAAGAAAGCAAAGCAACGTGGCGGCAGACAACAGACCTGTTCTCCTCTCTCGTTGCCGTCCCCTTTCCTCGTGCGCCGGTCTCTTATCGAGGGAGAAGCCCGACGGAAGGCAGGCAACACAATTACACCCAGGGGCACGCAGGCGTAGCCGGCGAACACAGCTGCGAAAACGGCGCCATTAAACGGCCGAGTAACGGAAGCCGCAACGGCGTGTTCGCAAGCTGAGCAATACAGAAAAAAAAAAAAAAAACATGTGTTCTTTAGCGCACTGCGGTAGCGGATACATACGTCTTCATTGTTTGTTATTTTAAATCTCGCTTTGTCGTTTGGCCTTCTTAGCTACATCGCTCTTTCTCTCCGCTTCTTACTCTTCTCCTTGTCCCGTCTCGTCCTTTTCATTTTACACTTCTTTATTTATGAAGCGAATCATCGTGCTCGCCACTTGTGACATTTCTCGCCTTGTGTGTTGGCGTATTGTTTGAATGTTCTTGACGCTGCTTCAGTCGAGGGCAATAATGTCCGCGTAGGTCCTTCCCCTTGTGCCGTTGCGGTAAATTTTACGCCCTAAATTTCCTATTTTACCGGCGTATCTCCTTCTCGCAATAGTTTTTTTTTCTTCATTCGTGAATTCGCTGTTACGCTTGGCTACGTGTATGGCGCCGATGTTGTTGCCTTTTTTAGGGGAGGCGGTGGAGAGTGGAAGATGGGGTGGGGGCGCAGCTTATGCCGCCCGCCGTATAGGTGACGGTGCCCATTTGATAACGGGCGGCCGTATTTTCCCAGTGCCCCATTACCACGGACAACTAAAAACGGCTATAAACCACTTTATTGCATTGTCTTTCACTCGGCAGTGTCGGGAGCTGTCTCTGGAACAGCGCCGTAGCTGCGCACGTCCGTCACGGAATACCTTCTCCCTTCCCTCCTTCCATACCCTCTCCATCTCATTATTCTTTCTGGAACATTGGGATGTCCCAACCATTTGTCAATTCTTTTATTTTTTCTTCACTTTTTTTTCGTTTTACTGATGATCCTGCGTACTCGGGTTGTCGGAATGTTACGTGTTGATTAAGGGGCGTGAGGGAAACAGTCAAGGTCTCCCTCGATGCTTTGAACATTCTCAGTTTTACTGTCCTTGAAGATGGCTTCTCGGTAACCAAGGAACACAGTTATCACGCCTTTATATGCCCTACAATTAAGAAATCGTTCACACGTGTCGCATTTTGTGACAATATAAGAAATGTAATTGCTGTCTTGTTTTGTTTTTCAGCGAGAGTAAAGACAAAGGTGACACTGAAGGAAACATTTCGGATTTCGTGTTATTGATTGCATTTTTGAGAGGACGCCTGTGAACTCTCTCGGCGTAGAGGTTCGGTTTTATTATCCTATGCGCGATCATGCATTGGTAATTTTCTCATTTACGATTCTTCTGCGATGTTTGCAGCTGTTTTCCTTACTGATTCGTTGCTGTCTTCGAATCCTCTATTTTTCTTATTTTTGCTCGGTAGTGTATGGTGGTGGTAACCTTTTGAAATGACATTTTACCGACCACATGCTCTCACGTCTGCTTTCGCCAAAGCGAAAAAGAAATGAAGTCAAAACAAAATTGAACAAACTATTATATACATTAAATGGTAGCGTCTTGAGATTAATGCAAAAATTGTTCCATAATAATTACTCAAACCAGTGATATTATATAATGATTTAGCGTGATAGAAGTTTGAAGCGCTCCCTAGGCAACAGAATTTGGGGGGGGGGATTACAACGCCTAAATAACTACCTCTCACATTCACATGTACCTTCACGCCCCGCCGTGGTAGTCTAGTGGCTAAGGTATTCGGCTGCTGACCCGCAGGTCGCGGGTTCAAATCCCGGCTGCGGCGGCTGCATTTTCGATGGAGGCGGAAATGTTGTAGGCCCGTGTGCTCAGATTTGGGTGCACGTTAAAGAACCCCAGGTGGTCGAAATCTCCGGAGCCCTCCACTACGGCGTCTTTCATAATCATATGGTGGTTTTGGGACGTTAAACCCCACATATCAATCACATGTACCTTCACGATTGTTTTCAACATGATAGAAGATGGTGAAAAAAAATTCTATGGGTAGATTAAGCTCCCACTTATAAAACGTGTCCTCCAAAAACTACACTACTCACGTAATTTTGAGCTCATGACTACCCAACTCTCTGGATTGTCATTTTGATGAGAATTCATAACTATGTCAATAAGCACTTCAGGTTACTGTATATTCACTTTTATACAGTGCAGTCAAATAGCGTCTGAAAATGTAACTAACTACACTTTATAGTACATCAGCACTGCAGCAAAGGAAGGGCTACAAGAGTGAAAATTGTCACCCAAACATTCATTTCTATAGCAGGACCCTACAAGAGATTCCGTTTAACTGATTTGCTCAATGCAGCGTCCGAAGACTTTAATTTGTCGATTATTACACCCTCGTACTGACTCGCACTGCCAGTAGTTGTCTGCTTCCTGGTTAGCTCAATTGGTATAACGACAACCCCGGGAGAGCGGTGGTTCCAGATTCGATGGCTGAATCAGAGCTAACTTTCAAGGAACTGAGAGACATTGCTTTCTGAGGTTTTCCTTTCGCTTTGTGCTGAAAATGGGAGGACGCCACTTTTAACTTTCGCATTATATTTGTGTAGTCCCGTTTCAGCAGATTTTGCGAAAGCAGCACGTGCTACCTATTAGCCATCACTGAGTCTATAGGTGCGAAACCAGGAGAAGGCCGTGTTGAAATTGCCGATAGCTCGTATGGGACTGATGCTTATATTTGTGGTAGCCAAATGTTTCAATTTCCGCGCCGTCTTTACGGTCGGATACCGCCTGCTGTTTGGAGGCACTCATTTGAGGTCAGAATATGAGACTGAAATCAACAGGGATTAACGGTGATCGAACAAGAACATTGCTGTAGCCAAAGTTCCGACAAAGAGATTTGCCTTCGTTAACAACCCGGCCGCCCCTTACCAAAGCTAGTCTCGTTGTTCAATGGTTCGCGCTATAGTGACATACTATCTTGTTCGAACGCTCTATCTTTTTGGGCACGTCTGTATTATTTCGACAGAACAGAAAACTCATCTAGAACTAGTTAGCGCATTTGAGTCCATTAGATGTGATAGAAGCTTCGGCAATTATGCATAAGGAAGTACGTCCTTGAAAGGAGCCTGGTCTTGTTGCAGGGTGCTCACATTTGAGAAATCGTTATGGGTACCTCACGGTGCATCCGTTCGAACTGCCAAAAAATACGTTGCGGGAAGGAACAGTGAGCCTCATGTTGCAGAAATGACCACTGTGCTCAACGTTCGCTCTTCGTGTAACTATGTACCTCAAAAAGAAAAAAAAAAGAAATAAATGAAATTTTCAAAGTATTTCATTTATTCGATTCATCGCGACAGTCTACAGTTTTCGCGCGACCTGGTTACCCCATGGTCTATATTTAGTTATAGTGTTTCTCTGCAGAGCATGAAGTCGTGTTAGGCACTTCGCTTTGAGACCGCTTATCGACGCTTGCTTCTTCTTCTCCCCAAATGCGAGGAAAAACGTGTCATCATTGAGGGCGTTGTCGAAGTGAATGGTAGATGCAAGATGAGGATAGGAAAAATGAATGAGATGAGAACTAAAAAGAGTTTCAAGTTTTAAGTAGTCGCAGTAGGGAAACGGGACACGGGACGTATTCAGAAATTTGTTTCGGGTGGTGGAGATCCGACCTGTTATTATAGTGCATGCGTGAGTGTACGCAAACCACAAAATGTCGCGTATACGTGCAAGTTTCATACATCATAAACACACATGGACAAATGTGCATAGAAAAGGGGGCTTGGTCGGTCAGTCGGTTGGTACAACTCCCTAAACCCACCGTGGCTACACAAATGCAGAGGACAAAAGGGTTACTTGTGCTAGTTTATCTCACGAAGGGGATAAAAAACAGCAACTACAAACATTTTTGGGTAAGTTGGTATCGCTTATCCATGATGCGTGGCATTTTAAATGCGCAAATGTTAGGCCTAAACTGGCTCTAATTGTGAAAAAAAAAATATCTGAACTCCATAAATACAAGCTATCAAATGCCTTTGCATGATATGTGAGTACACGTTTGCCTGCAAAGTTCCCGCGTAAATTCACTAGGCTCTAGAGGTCCGTTTAGAAACCAACTTCTCGACTTCATGGCCCACTTAGCTCGACGTTAATCGAGCGACGCGATGCGTAAGTAGCTAGATGGGGATATGACAAGTTTTAAACAAGCATATCCAGCCATCAGAGCTTCAACAACTCAGACCCCCTGCTTGGAACACGTTGACATATATGTGGTTTTTATCGAAAGTGACTCAGCAAGCATGTACAGCAAACTTCTCGAATCAAGTTGTGCAAGAAGCGGGCATTAGCTGATTCGGCTGTACAGTTTTGAATCTCGGCTTTCACGGCGAATCAAAGGACTGAGTCTGCTTTTCAGCGTCGCGTGCTAAGCTACTTCATTGCTAGAGGAATCAACTTCCCGAGCGTATGGGCTCTGAGGTGCACCTTGTTTTGATTCTTGTATACCTGCAAAGATTAACAAGCGAAACTTCAGTTTTGTTCGGTAGAGCTGCGCAATATAAATGCCGAGAAATGTTGATTGATTGATTGATATTTGGAGTTTAACGTCCCAAAACCACTATATGATTATGAGAGACGCCGTAGTGGAGGGCTCCGGTAATTTAGACCACCTGGGGTTCTTTAACGTGCACCCAAATCTGAGCACACGGGCCTACAACATTTCCGCCTCCATCGGAAATGCAGCCGCCGAAGCCGGGATTCGAACCCGCGCCCTGCGGGTCAGCAGCCGAGTACCTTAGCCACTAGACCACCGCGGCGGGGCGCCGAGAAATGTTTTCTCACGTGTAGTTTTCACGCACACTATAGAACAGTTAGATTCTGCTTGACCTTCTGCGCAGCAAATCAATTTAGCAGTTTAACCTTACATAGATGACGGCTCGTCGCGCAACTGCAGCGGCTGATCGAGTGCACCGTTAAGCGGGGACGCAGCTGTCGGCTGACGTGGTACCTGCGATTGTTTGCTCTTAGTGAGTGGAAAAGCACGCAAACTCGTGTCGTGCCGATTCTTTTGGCGCGTCCGAGAGCGACTGTGGTGTCGTAACCACGAAAAACTGTGAGCGACGTGAGTGAAAGACTGGGTGGCAATGGCCTGCAGCTAGCCGGTGCCCGCTTTTTATTATCATCTCTTTAACTTCTTTTTTTTTTCAACATGTCTGCACAAAGTAATTTATGAACGACTATACCAGCAGTATAAGCCCAATAAGCGCCAGCTTTAGCAAAACGCACACGTGTATATAGGCCAGGTATGTTTATTATGCAGTGAAGCTACATAAAGTTGAGCCCGAAGCAGCTAGTGGACGTTGCATACGTCAAAACAGTCCTTGCTATAAAAACCCGCCTGAATTTAGAGCGAAAAGAGCTGACATTGGTGAGGCGCGATGTCGAAACATTTTATGTAGCGATTTTTGAATATCACGAAGTGACTGCTTTCTCGCATCACAAGGACTAACACTATTGACAACTAAATGTACTATTGCACTTATTTTTACAGCGGCATCTAACCTTCGCAAACTGTGAAATCATTGTCATAACGCATATTTTATGAATTTAAGCTTTTCTCTTCTGTTAGTTCACAGAGAAACACTTCCCAGTAAAATTATTTTTGTTGATGGTCTTTTCTTTCAAGGCTTCTTTGAAATGCCCCTCATAATAATGTTTTCCGATAGACTATTTAGGTTTAACAGTAGAGCTGTTCCAGGTCGACCTTAGCCATCCCGCATCACGCAGGAGCAAAGCCGTGTCACATGAACATGAGAGGACTCCACACGGCTCTGGAGTTACTATGGTAGCATGAACTGTACATAGTTATTGTATATGCTCCCTGGAGACGCAGAGCTGCACATAGGTCAGTGTTGCCAAATGCTAGCGACCAAAGAAATAGTGAATCTTTCTATTCTTAAAAATGTTTTTACACATGGTTAAAACGTGGCTGATTCCTCTTTCTAGGAATCAGTATAACACAAGGGTGAAACGTGTCTTCACAGAGGTAGTTGAGCGTCTATTGTGCATTGTTTCGCCACATGGGCGCAAGAATGAATGCTGCAGCAACAAATTGCCATGTCACGCAAAGAACTACAAGCAGCTCGAAACTTGCAGCGCGCACCTCAAGCAGAAAGCACGCTGGAAATGAGTATACACAGGACGAGCGCGGAATAACAACTGTCACAACTTGACAATTAAAGCGCAATGTTCAAACAGAAAAAAAAATCACCGCCATATCTACAAAGTTAATTATGTTAGAGTAGCTTGTTCGGATATTATCCGGTAACCCACGAATCCTTCCTACACATCTGGCACCATCATATATAGATTGGCAACGTTGTTATATATACATTACATACACAATGTTTAATAATTTACAATTGGATGCACTATATAGGCTTTGACGAACTAGAGAGATTTTACATCCACAACCCGCAGCTCCGGGTTCAAGGCCTCTTCGCTTCAGCCTTCCGGGCTGTTACCGCAATGTCTTGGCGGCGAGTGCGAGCTGCAGCTGCGTGGCGAGGCCGCAAAACAGCTGTCTCGGCTTGTGGGTTGTACATTCGGCCAAGTGGGGAGCAAGTGTGCTCACTGTGTGAGGTCCGTGCAAAGAGAAAGGAAGCAGGCATGCCGAGAGTGGTGTGCGCCGCCATGAGCGACGGCGCGCCACCTAGTGAACATTCTTATAATCACCAGAAAACTGACGCCTGGGAAGGCCAGACCAATTGAACACCACTGACATGTCCCTCTTTTCCACTCTGTTTCACATACCTTTGTCGCTTTCAGTACACCCATCCCCCATGTGGCGTTGTTGAGGTGACTTCCTCAGAGAGAGAAAGTTACCACGACACACTTTTCCCTTCCCTTTCATTGTGATTGTAATTATATGGACACTCTCGCCTGGATTTAGCCCCCAGCATCGGCGTTACTGTCACTCATCGTATATATGTATACGTATCTATATATATGAAAATGCAAGAAAGAAAAATCATCTAGAAACGAACTCCGGCGCACGAAATCGAACGTAGGACCTCTGGATTGTGAATGCCATGCGCTAGCCACTGAGCCACGAAGGAGCACTTTATTCAACGCTCAAATGGCACGGTATTTATATATACCACTTACCGCTGGTGACGGTCATCTCGGAAGAACTATTGTGTTTTCAGCATTACGAGAAAAATGGCGCAATGAGCTAGCGTCACCACGTCATGCCGACGCGGCGGAGCGCTCTCTCATCTCCCTCGCGTACTTTGCCTCATGGAGAGAAGACAGGGTGAACGCTTACACGTGCGCTTATCTCGTGGTGGGGACATTCGTACGTCTTGGTTGGCCTTGGGCCCAAACGATTCTGTTGTAGTTGCCGATCGCACAAAGGCCACTGATATCGTTGCACAGTCTTCGTTCACGAAAAGGGCGTGCTTTCAGACACAGCGAAGTAACAACTGAGACGCTCATTCACGTTCACCTGTACCTGTGAGTACGTTTCGTGCGTCATATCTGCGTGAGAAACGCGGGCCATGTTTAGATCTGCTTGCCATTGTGCGCGCGACTTTCCCACTTGTTTCTATTGCGTTCATTGCTTCGTTTTTGCCGCAAAGCTGTGACTTTTCTTTCAAAGCCTTGGAGGAGGCGAGCGCACGAGCCATCGAGAACCAACGCCTTGTTAACACCCATGGAGGGGGGGGGGGGGGGGCTAGTGAGCATTGTTGGAATGACCGGAAAGGCGACCTTGAGTGCTAGTGCAGGATTGTATGGACAACGCTGATGTACACGCCGCCGACATAAGAGCAGCCACGAGCAAAAAAAGAAAAAAACAAGCTCTTCAAACACAAGACAGGTGCCAACAACGGTTACAATACTTGTGTCTTCGTGTGTAAGCAGCGTGCTTTTTTCTTTTCTTTTTTTTTCGTAAACGTGCCCCGCCGCGGTGGTCTAGTGGCTAAGGTACTCGGCTGCTGACCCGCAGGGCGCGGGTTCGAATCCCGGCTGCGGCGGCTGCATTTCCGATGGAGGCGGAAATGTCGTAGGCCCGTGTGCTCAGATTTGGGTGCACGTTAAAGAACCCCAGGTGGTCAAAATTTCCGGAGCCCTCCACTACGGCGTCTCTCATAATCATATAGTGGTTTTGGGACGTTAAACCCCGCATATCAATCAAATCATTTTTCGTAAACATGACCGCAGAAGCGAGGGAAGTGACCTCCATGCTCTTCCGAATCACAAATCTTATACGCACGCGCGCAGAGAGACCACGCTCCGTGGAGGCAGCACCAATAAAAACGCGAGAAGCGAAGACACTTGCAGCACGTTCAACACTTACCCTTCGCTAGAATTACTGTGTATGCTACCTTTAGGTAGCAGAGTTGCGCATAGGTCCGCCGTCATGCCTGCTGAGGCATCAACATTAACGCAGGAAAGCCGCCCCTTTTGAATGTAGGAGTCCACATGGCCCAGCGGCTCCGTGCGCTGTCTCGCTCGTTGATAACCTGTCACTGGCGCAATGGCTTTCGCTTCGAAAAAAAAAGCAAATGTGAACAAATAATGCCTTTAGATAGTACTGGTTCTACAGCTTGTTCGATGGCAGCCACCATAGAAAGTTATGGTATTGTTCTAAAAAAAAAAGCAAACAGGAAGACTTTCTAGGGCTTAATTTATCGAGAACCATGTACATGATTCCCGACTCTGCGAATCGCCTATTTCATGTAGTTTTTGGCACATTGCATTAATAAGTGGGTGACTCGGTAAAATAGTTGCAAAAACAGAGTTTGACAAAGAACGCAAGCAAACGAGAGTTTTCGGCATATTTACGTAGCTGTGGCATGAAGTAAACACTCGGTGAGGCTTCAAATGCAATGCCGCACAGTGCCCGAACTGTTATACACTTTTTTATGGACCGCTAAGGTGGATATTCAAACATTCCCTCGCGCACAATTTTATCGTTCTGTCCAGTTCGATGTATGCCTACGAGCGCACGCAAAAGAATACATTCCATGTTTGTTATCGCCTACACAGTCACAGGAATATTACCATATGCAATTAAAAACTACATTTTATAAGCATATGTCAATCGGGCGTGACGTCTATGGTGATATGCATTCTGGAACGTACTGCGACGCTGGATGAGTGGTGAGTAGAATGAAACGGCTGACACATTCCACCAGCAATGGCTCTTTTAACGACTGACGGATGTACTGTCGTGAGCAATATACGAGATGTAACGCACATGCCGTGCTTATTCGATCACCTGCAATGAACTGAATTGAATTTGGCGTAATAATTGCCAGAGCTACCTTCGCTTGAGCATTTAGTGTCATGATCATTTTTGCTCATGCCAACTACGTTACTTGCAGTGTAGCTTTTTTTTCTTTTCTGGCACGTACACTGAAAAGGCAGAATTTATTTTGAACTTCGGAAAAACAAGATGATGAGAGCGAAACACGGTCGTTCACAACTCGGCCCAATATACCTAGTTTAGCGAGTTGTCAATTTGGCTCTAAATTTTTTTTAGTCATGGTCACCACGGACTTGCCTCTTGGAATGGAGAAGAAATCGCCTTACCGTTTTCTTATCGATTCATGCAGTGTGGAGCACAGCATTCTGCCATCGTCTCAACTTCAAGCACCGATTCACGGCGCTGCGCCGCGCAGGCACCACTGACATTGACGTTCACTGAAAACAAACAACACCAACGAAATACATTCCCCACTCAGCCGGATCGCCTCGCCAAACTGCTTGGGTAGTTGTGGTGGTGGCACCAGGGGCGCTGTGGTCGTCAGCACTCGCGTGGCCAAGAAGTTGGCCTTCCCTCAAAAGGACATGTTTTTTTTTTTTTTTTTTTTTGCGCACATGAGCGCCCTTGGCGAATGGGGGCGCGAGCGTCGAGCTTGTAAAGGCGCTACTCCACTACCTAAAAGTAGCATATACTCTGCCCAAAGCTAAAATCACTGGAACGGGGAAAGCAACGTGGCTGGTCGGCCCGATCCCCTATATGGCCCAACGCGGCTGAAGCTGCGGTGGAGCAGTTTTGATTTTACGCAGAGCAACGCAGGCTTTTACACACTGCATGTCCTTCAGCAGCTCTGAATGAAGCATGCCATTGTTCCTTATCTGACTGAGAAAGAAATAGCGACAATTTCATTTGCCTACACGTGCACGCACGCATACTAACACGCTAAAAAAATGTGTATTGCGCGCCACTTAGACGCCCGGCTGTAGGCATTCATTGAATGTGAAGCATTTCTTAGCGAACTTCTGTGCCTTTGAAGAATCTATCTATCTATCTATCTATCTATCTATCTATCTATCTATCTATCTATCTATCTATCTATCTATCTATCTATCTATCTATCTATCTATCTATCTATCTATCTATCTATCTATCTATCTATCTATCTATCTATCTATATATCTATCTATCTATCTATCTATTTATCTATCTATCTATCTATCTATCTATCTATCTATCTATCTATCTATCTATCTATCTATCTATCTATCTATCTATCTATCTATCTATCTATCTATCTATCTATCTATCT
Organism: Rhipicephalus microplus; assembly: GCF_043290135.1. Taxonomy (NCBI): domain Eukaryota; kingdom Metazoa; phylum Arthropoda; class Arachnida; order Ixodida; family Ixodidae; genus Rhipicephalus; species Rhipicephalus microplus. The sequence goes on from NC_134710.1 coordinate 297,072,793, forward strand.
ATCTATCTACAACATCGTGCTTTCCTGGCCGTTTGCTTAAAGGATCTCCAAAAAAAAGTGGTATGGCATAACATAACTGTATTGTGAATATAAATGGCAGACCTTAACACGAAAACCCTAACATTCATGGAATGAACCACACGATTTTACGACATTGTCTTGGTGCTTTTGCGGCCACTTTGTTCATTTTAGATATACCACCGTTAGAATGGCAGGATAAGAGTGCATTACGAATATAAGGTGCTGGTTTTAACGCGAAAATGGTATCCCACATGTCATGTACAAATTTATTTATATGTCGTGGTCTCTGTCGTGGCGTCGTAATTAATTGAATGTATTACATGATCAACTTAATAATTACCACGCTCATTTATTTATTTTTTATTTATTTAGGTACCCTCAGGGCCAGAGGCATTACAGAGGGGAGTGGGTTACAATAGTGAAAACATAATATAAAACAGAGCAAAGAAGAAAAAAAAAGGTACAAATGTACAAATGTGAATGGTGAACATATAAATTTTGACACGCATGTCAGTGTTGGTGTGATTTAAATGCCACAATCTTGGTGGGCTCGCGGCCTGTTCGCTAGCTCGACATACACTTAGATTGGAAAGACATGACGTGGCTGTATGACTAACATAATTGAGAAGTTGTAACAGCAAAGTATGGAATTATGTTATGTAAGCTATGATTTACATGCCGTGTTGATGGTGCTATTCTTGTTGTAAACAACAGTTGGCATGGCGGGACATTACTGAATTACGAACATAATGATAGCTTGTAACAAGAAAACAGGGCATGTTTCTTGCAGATATCAGTAATGACATTATTTGCATGTTGCCGCCTGTCTCTCATTCGTCGTAAAATCACGTGACACAATACTATTCTTGTTGTATATCGAGATAGTCAACCGGCCGCGAGCACACCATGAGACCGGCGTTTAGGTCATGCAACATGACATGCTTGTTATAATGCTCATGTTTACTCCTGTTATTTGTCACACAGTTACGTCATGCACTATCAATTTGAGTGTATATCAAGCTAGTGAACCGGGCGTTAGCACGCAATAATAATAATAATAATAATAATAATAATAATAATAATAATTATTATTATTATTATTATTATTATTATTATTATTATTATTATTATTATTATTATTATTCTTATTATTATTATTATTATTATTATTATTATTATTATTATTATTATTATTATTATTGTTATTATTATTATTATTATTATTCTTAATATTATTATTTGGGGGTTTTACGCCCCAAGACCACGATATGGTTATGGAAGGCTACCAAAATTTCAAACACCCGGGGTACTTTTTAACGTGCACGTAAATCTAAGCATACGGCCCAGTATCATTAGTATGGTATATATGAAATAGCAGCTTAACTGTTTGTGTCTTTAAGGGATTGAAAAACTCAACCCAGTTCCGCGAATTGAAATATGAAAAAAAAAGAACTGTGGTGCAGTGGTCGTTCCCCCAGCGCTTTTTCTGTGATTTGTGACGTTATTATTATTATTATTATTATTATTATTATTATTATTATTATTATTATTATTATTATTATTATTATTATTATTATTATTATTATTATTATTATTATTATTATTATGCCCCATCACGATGGTCTAGTGGCTAAGGTACTCGGCTGCTCTGCTGACCCGCAGGTCGCGGGATCAAATCCCGGCTGTGGCGGCTGCATTTCCAATGGAGGTGGAAATGTTGTAGACCAGTTTGCTCGAATTTGGGTGCACGTTAAGAAACCCTAGGTGGTTGAAATTTCCGAAGCCCTCCATTAGGGCGTCTCTCATAATCATATGGTGGTTTTGGAACGTCAAACCATACATATTAATCAATCAATCAGTCAATCAATTACTTTTATGTAACCATGTGTTTCCATTTGTCAGCCTCAATCTTGACTTGAAAATCTGATATTTTGGTAAATGAAATAATAAAATGCACATGTGTAAATATACTGAAACTGAAAATCTTTTCCCGTGCTAAGAAATCTAATTCAAGCACTGATTGATATGTGGGGTTCAACATCCCAAAACCACCATATGATTATGAGAGACGCCGTAGTGGAGGGTTCCGGAAGTTTTGACCACCAGGGGTTCTTTAACGTGCACCCAAATCTGAGCATACGCGCCTACAGCATTTTCGCCTCCACCGAGAAGGCTGCCGCCACAGCCGGGACTCGATCCTGCGACCTGCGGCTCAGCAGCTGTGTATCTTAGCCACTAGACTACGGCAGCGGGGCAAATAATTCAAGCAAAGGAAGCGTCTTACCCTTGCATTTTACTCAGGGTGAGATGAAAGATAGCTGAGGCCGTTTTCTGCGGTCATTTGTCGTCAGCGTAAAGCCCATTCCAGGAACGATGGCGAATTCCTGGTGGTAGGGGCAATATGGTTGGCGCCGCAGGCCCCATCAGGTTTGTTAGTACCCACGTTATTGCTGAAGCACTGGGTATTTGTGGATGAAAAACGACAACGCATGCAGTTTTTTTTTTGTTATTGTCGCTGCTGCAGATAACATATTATATGAAATTAAGTCAAGTAATATACCGTGTATTTTGATTGCGTGATATTGAGGGAACGTTCTCGCCTTTAATTACGCCGTGTATAATTACATACTGGGAATTGAAGAATAAAACGGCACTGAACTGAAGATGAGACAAAAGAATAGGGGCAGCTACGCACTAGTGGTGCGTAGCTGGTTTCCCTCCTCAGCCTCAGTACCCTTTCCCAGCCTCGCTATAAACTGTAGTATACATAACTATGCTATGCTTTACCCTCTACCCTCCTCCTATCTATCCTCTCTCACCCTCACTTCTTTTTCCAACCACCTTGCATCCCACGCCGGACAAATCGGCGTAGCGGTAGAGTGCGCACCGGGTGCTCGTGCAGTGCTGCTCTGTTTAGGGTTAACGCGACACGGCGTAACGAAGAGCTAAACCAGCTTCAACGTTATGTTTGTTGATTTTCGACAAAGCTCGCTTTCCTTAAAAGACACTACACTCACAACATCTCGCGATAGAGGACGTGCTACGACAGTTCGATTGTGAGTCAATACGCTGCCGCCACCAGTACAGAGAAGCCTAGAAAATGGCGTAACATGTTGAACTATAGCATCGAGCTAGAGTGTACTCGACCAAAGGAGTGCTCGGAACGGCCGCATCACCAATGTACAACAGAAAGGGAAGCCAGAAAGAGTCAAGCATGCTCTCTTCCCTTAGCGGCTATAGGAGACAAGTGCTGGATCGGTGGCAGGCCGAAAAAATAGCACCTGGCGGAGAGTCGCGACACAACTGAGCCGCTTGCGCCCAGACGACCGGCTGCAGTGTATACCGCGGGAATAGCACATGCGTGTACCACTGCTGCGCTTCATTTTGAAACGGACAGCTCGAAAAGCCAATGCACATGTAATACTGCACTGTGGTTTAGAAAAAACAAAACAAAACAAACTTTGTCCGAAGGCTACACTCACAGAAAGAGCGCTTGAAAACGGAGACAAGCTGTGCAGAGCGGACTGCGTCTATGCATGCGGGATCGAAGGGACAGTGCTGTGTAGTGATACCGACTCCCTCGCTACCGTATTCTGGTTGCATGCTGGATTTTGTGCTAAGCTAGTGCCGGCAATTATGCCCCTATTGACAAGCTCGTGGGGCGACGATATAATACTACCTACTTCTGCAGTAAAAAAAACAAAAAATACAGACTAAGTAGCAGCTGCAGCATACTTCTTTTTTTTCTGGCGCCATATGAACACCCTGTCCGTGGTATGTGTGCACGCGGACATTGATCAAGCAAACCACCATGACAGCATAGTACGGGTGGTGTCGCACTCCTTTGCTTGATGGCGCGGAATAAATTTCCTACCACGGCGGCCGCATTTAGATGGGGGCAAAATACAAAGAACAACAGTGACCCAAGATATATGCGCTCATTGAAGAATTCCAAGCGGTCACAATTAATCCTGATAACCACGCTACAGCGTGCCTCAAAATCATATCTTGTTTGGCGCATGAAAGCCTAGCAACTTTGATGTTGAATAGACACCTTTGATTCGAGCAGACAGAGGCAGGCGGGAAAACTAAAACCGTGCGTTAGGCAAACAAAACGGTGAGTAAAAATTGAAGACATTTAAAAGACAAAAATTTTGATGTTACTTAGCGACGGCAACCAGTGAGAAAAACGCTTACCGCATAGGCTGACTCCAGAAAGCTAAGCTTCGAGTAATTCGCTGCTCTATTCGTAACGTAAACCCTGTCTTTAGCGCAAACTTAGTTTAACAGAGACATCTTAGCATCGAGTATTCATCGCGAGCGTACCTTTCATAGGCTTTCCTTATGTCATGGTAAGTAAATTTTGTAGACTGCTTACTTCTATCATTCTCTTCACGTGGGGGCATCAGATGGAGTTTGGTGGTGGGGATCAAATGAAACAGTTTTTACATATACGCATGCCGCATAATATCCTATAGTTTTATTTTCCCTCAAAACACCGTATAAATTCGGCTGTTTCATGCTGGTTTCCACTGGTGGCCGTCTTTATTATCGATTAAATCTGGCATACAGGTACAGATTGGTTTAGAAACCAGCCCGACACCACAAGAAAGGAGAGCTTTCGATGGAGGTGAAAATGCTGTAGGCCCGTGTGCTCAGATATGGGGGCAGGTTGAAAACCCCCATGTAGTAAAAATTTCCGGAGCCCTCCACTGCAGCGTCTCTCATAATCATATGGTGGTTTTGGGACGTTAAACCTCACATATCAATGAATCAATCAACTAGACAGAAGAGCGAGAGCAGAACATACTTTGTTTGTCTGACAACTTGGATTCAACGCTGCCTCCTTTCTTATTAATATGATGATTGATTGATTTGTGGGGTTTAACGTCCCAAGTTATTAATATGATCAAGAAGAAAAAAAAACATACAGGAATACGTCCTCCCTCATTTCTAACTACTGTCGCACTTGAATACCAGCAGTACCACCAGCGCCCTTTCGAATTGTTACGTCACTGCGCGTCTGTACCGCCTTTACCAGTCGCCACTCTCGCTTCGGGAGCAGCTGAGAAGTGCGCGCTTTGGCCGCCAGGGCACCGCGGAAACTTCAGCGCTGGTTCCCTTAAAGCTTCTTTGGCCGTTCACTGTCACAGGCCGAGATATCGAGGCAACCTCTCTCTCTCTCTTTCTCTCTCTATTTTCACCGAAACAGTTGTCCTCGTTTATCAACTTTCACCTGAAACATCCCCCCACATACTGTCGATGGCCTTGCGCGTAACAGTGCGTCATGCATTCTTGTACGCCGCTGCCCAGCCGTATCAGGAAGCTGGTCACATGCGCATCAACATGAGCAGTGAACGCTGTGAATTCGCAGCTGTAAAATCACTGATTGCGCACCAGGAAGCTGTTTTACAGCCCGCTTGCTGGCGCCTGTTACAGCACTATTGTTGCAAGAGAAGGTGTAGTTGAACGTTGGTTGCCCATATCCATCGCTACGAGTGCACGCTGTGTCTGCAGCTACGGCTAGCCACAAAAAGCAAGTACGTACTCATGCAACCAGCTTCTAGACGAGCACATTGCATTACTGGCATCATTGTACACTAACTCATAAGGAAGTGTACTCCATGTTTAATGTCCCCTGAAGTATATTGCACCATGTCAGCACGTTAAGCAATTCATGTGGTGTATATCTTGCTAAAGTATCTTCTATTGGTATCCCAAAGGAACTTAGGCTATGAGCGACACCATAGTGGAGGGCTCCGGATGATTTAGACCATCTGGAGTTCTTTAACGTGTTCTGACAAGGCACAGCGCACGGTCCTCTAGATTTCACCTCCATCAAAATCCGACCCCCGCAGCCAGATTCGAACAAGCGTTTTTGGGCCAGCAGCCGAGTTCCGACACCTCTGAGCTACCGCGGTTGCCATGACGTATACGCCAGTAAAATGCAGTACGTAGACATGCATTTATGCCTCTCTGAGTGAATTATATGTGTGGACAGCATTTGGAAAATGTTGTCAGCTGTTTTGTTAGCCTCTGCATGCTCCACAAAACATGGCACGTGTAAGGCGTAAGTGATGACCATATATACCTAAAATCGGCGCGCTGCGCCGTACAATGTATATAAACGAAAATTTGCGCGAACAAACAAATAATAAATATTTGGTACGGGAACGGAGTAAATTTTCTGTTCCCCCCACCTCGCCTGAAGAAAATTAGCAGACTTTATTTCAAGTTTATTCATTCATTAGGAAACGCAGCATTAAGACAAAGCATTCTGTTCAGGCGCATTATGTACACAATTGATAAAGCGTGGCACCCTGGCGACGCCAGGCCGATTTCGACGACGCGTATTCGGCATGCACTGAAAGCCGCTCTGCGCGCTCGCTATCTCGTTCGTTTTTAACGGCTGGTTTCGTAATTTACCTGCGTGCACACATCTTCATTCATGCACAACGCATCCTGGTCAAAACGCGTTGGCGATCTACCATGTTCGACATTGCAATATAACATGCTCTCCGCGAGGGCGGCATCCAGTGTGCACGTCGGAATGCCGCCGGGTATACGTTATACGTTACGTTGGCACGCCGGACTGTAGAGTGATTACCTTCACTGCCATAGAGTATACCCATGACGAGCACTCATTACGTCGGACGGTACCTCAGTATTTAGTCTAAGCGGTAAATGTCAGTCAGTGACTGCAACACTAACGAAAACTGTGTGCAACATAGAAAGCACAATCAGTGCTGAATGGCCACAGAAAGATTTCTGACCTCAGACTCTACTCGACTAGACCAATCCTTCTCTAAAACTTTGAGCAATGGACGCCCAGAGATCTTGGCATTCATTTACAAAGCACGTCCGCGAACCAGAGAGGACTTGCCAAAGGGACGACAGAGCCAACAAGCACTGATAAAGACCCTTTCTCCAACCACCTTGATACCCATTCCCTAAATTTCTGCATCAAGGCTTAGGCCCATGAAAGGCAGAAATAAAGGTGTATTGAAAAAAAAAAATTCGGCCATGGGAAAAAGTCTCATGCTGCATTGTACTTTTAAAGCCGTAGTAATGTTTCTTACTTATATTGAAGTGTGAATATATGAACACTTAACCTGAATTGTCATTAGGAGCGAAGCTCCTCTTAGTATAACCTTGTCATGCGTCACGCGTAATCTAGAGAAGAGAAAAGAAAGAAAAAAGGCAGTATCTCCCGAATAGTATAATATATGGCGCTTTCTCATAGAAGTACATACAAACTGCAATTGAGTAAGAATTTTCTAGATGACGCTCTAGCGCTACTCTCCGATTGGCTGCTGCGCGGGCTGTGTCTGGGTACGCGGAGAACGACTGCCTTTGTGTCTTCCTGGATAGTCTCCATACGTGGCGGATTGTTCATGGGGCATGGACGAAGCAGAGCGGCGGGCGCGTTGAAGACGCTTGCGCTCGGATTATTTGGCTGGCGTCTCGTCGGTGTTACCCGCACGCCGTCTGCCTTCCTGAATACGATCGAAAGCATGGACGCATGCATTGAGGGGCGGACACAAGGACAGATGGATGGACGGACGCCTTGCCCCACTCATCATTTTCTCCGTGGATATGCCCTAATTGCTTTTTTATTTACTTGTTTTTTGTAATATGTAATTGACTTGAATAACTAATTTTTAAATGTACTAAAAACTGCGCAATTTGCGTTTTTCACTTAGTTTTTCATATGTAAGGTTTGGGCGTGCTTACCAAATGTGCACTCTTAGCGAAAATTCGTTTTTTTATTTTCAAATCTTATCATATTATGATTATTGAGCGAGTACTTCTAGAAAAGTCGGCAACGAAATTCATCGGCGACGAAATGTAGCAGGCAGTTGTTCTACTTTTATTCAAATAGATCAAAATATCATCTCTCTTACGATGCATTTTCGTATTTCATAAGGAAACCTACATGCGTGAAATGCGTCACCAAGGAGAAACGACTAAATGAACATATATATATATATATATATATATATATATATATATATATATATATATATATATAAATATATATATATATATATATATATATATATATATATATAAATATATATATATATATATATATATATTTATATATACGAACGGCCTCTGACTCGGCATCTCATATACACCGGAGAAAACAGGCGTCAACGAAGAAACCGAACGTAGTGCCGTATTTAAAGTTGCGTGAAATTGTGTGTGCAGTCACGGCTAAGCCAGGAAGTGCACGAGGAGCACGTCAGCAGAGAATATAAAGAGGGTCAGTTCGAATCCCAAGCGGTGTACCTAGATAATACGGTGCAGTACGGTGCCGTCGAATGACATCCTGTGTGCCCGGTATTTTTATAAATGACGTTAATCAAGGTCCTTCTAAGCGTAAAATTTGATCCACGTCAATAGCCACAAGGAACTAAATTACGAAAAACCCATCTTTTCCCCTTTTTACATAAAAGGCAGAGACGCACTTTGCATCGAAAATTATCCACCAGGCAGCGCAGATGTGCGTCCTCTTCATCTGAAAAAAGAAAAAAAAATGGTTTCATAGATCACCGGAAACCAATATGCCCGTCTCAGATTAAAAAAACAACAAAAAAAACACACACCCGTTATTATGAGGTCCTGGTGCGCTACACAGTGTTCTCGACTTCGTTGCGTTATTCTTTCCGTTTTATGGCCCTGTTTTCTCTGTGGTCTGCGTGTGACTGTTTTCTTCTTAGCAAACTTCATTATTTTGTTATGGTATTGAGTACATAGTTTTTTTTTCTGACCAATATTTTCATGATCTTCGAAGAGCAGACTTCTTTTTTTTCGGTATAAATGGGCGTAACCGGAGTGGAATGCTGAACGAACTTAAGCCACCCGATGCTGGAAAATTATATATTTCACTCAAAGCAAATTTTGTCGACAAAGGACGTAATCAGAGTATGCTTTGATAAATTTCGAAGTACTCTAGCGCAGGGCGGAAGTGCCTATTTCACGGTCTTTCAACATACGTAAGTACTGTCGCTTGAAAAGTAATCTCGATGTAGCGAGCTTAATTTTCGTGCCTTCACTTTTCTGTGCTCAGCAATTTATATTGCAGCGGGGGGGGGGGGGGGGTGGCAGTGGAAGTTTACATCTGCGAATATTTCTGAGTTGCTTCATATGGATGAAGTAAAGAGAGTAAGTCTGTCGTTCACATGCACACACGCGCACACTCTCCCTTTCTCTTTCTCATGGTGAGATAATTCCCCATTGGCATATATTGTGTTTTTCACGTCACAGAGGCAACACGGTTTGACGCCATCCCTTTCAACTTCTGTTCTCCATATGCAGAAACTAAGCGCTGTAGGCTCGAAATGTGTAGTTTTTTTTATTTATTTAGAGCGTGATGACAGTTTGAAACTACGGCAGACACGTAACGCTACTGTGCCGAAATTTCAAGGGATTCCATGATATTTACGAAAATTCCTCTTCATCGCACGACTGCCACAGGATTTGTACATTTTCTGATAACGCTCCGCATACCCGGAATGAGACCACTCATCAGTTAATCAGAGAAAACCATGTAGGCGAATCTCCTGCAATCGTTCGTGATCACTCTTCAGAGCTTTTGCTTCCTGCCGAGCAGCGCGCAAGCACTGGAGCGTCTACGCGCAACGATAGCCGGGCCGCGACTTCTCCGGCGTAAGCCGAAAGGATTACTTCTACCTGCGCCTCCTCGCTTCCCGCCGGTTCCGGGATGGATTGAAAGGGCCAAGCTGATAAGTACAGCCCCAGCTGCCCCTAATAGGATGTCGAAGGAGGCAACGTCGCACACACTTCCCATTTGTGGAAGTGGGCGCTCTCGGCACTACCGGGTAAATGCATTCTGAGGATGTCTGACCTTGTTATTGTCACGCGCGCCTTCGCTCTCTTATTGGCTCGGAGATATAGAGGCATTTGCGTGTGCTGCGCTTCATGTAACCTAACTGTTCTGTTTGAAGTTTCGAAGCAGCGAATAATGCAACGAGAGTCGCAGTATACGTTTGTCAACAAATTTCGGTCATGCGTCCTCATCCGCTAGCAACACATTTCTTTTTATACTGATTGGTTGGAAATTTTCAAACTAATTAAAACGTAAACAAACTCCATGTGGTTACGCCTACAGATGGGAAGAGATCTACACTGAAATGCATCTCTCAGAAATTCGGGCCCCACCAGATTCGCTTATAATTCTAATTACTTGTTGCTACCCTGTGACACTATAAGGAGGAAAAAAGTATAAATTCGCTACAATTCCATTTTGCAATAGTTAACTTGTACAACGTAAAACTGGGACCACATTGTTTACATTTAAAAGCTTCATTAAAATATTTTGCTATTAATATCTGATAGCTCACCTTGGTGGTCGTTTTAATATCGTTTTCCGCGTTTCTTGTTCTTTGCAGATTCTTGCTCTCTCCTTTTCTACTGTTTATTATATACTTCTATAGCGTATTGCCCGTGATCTCGCATTGTATTTCATTCTCTCTCTCTCTCTAAGTGATTATGTAACTGAAAAGAATAGAAAAGTGCCGCCCGTAACTGTCTATCACTTGGATGACACCTCAACAGGTGGGCACAAGGAGAAGGGGGGTGGGAATAAACTTGGAAAGGAAGGGAAAAGCAAAGAAGGTAGAAGGAAAAAAAAAGAAAGGTCGCATTTGATTCGTCTTCACCAGTGCGCGTCTGAACGATCACAACACACAACGATCCAGAAAGGCCGCCGAGAAGACCAGGAGAAGTAGATCCGCCGAGTTGGGAGAGGTGTGGCGAGCCATGTCCTTCCTGTTACTTACTTGGGTATTTCAAGTGTTCTTAGGGGCTCATCGCCTCCTGATCCGCCAATTTCTTAATTAAATTTTTGTTGTAATTTTTAACCGGCGGTCACATATCAGTATTTATACTCTGGACTCATCTGTGTGTATTTTGCAACTGATGCATATCTAACATATAAAATCAAACGGTGCCGCTGGTTTAAGTTGTTTCTGTGCACGATCAAGAGCTGATTTATCCAAGACGCTGCACTCTTAACGCTGAAATAATTAAATGGCGCTCACGTTTTCTGGAGAACATTTTTCTACAATTTCATTTGTTTTACTACAGAAACACTTTTGAGCATAGGTCCTCCACTCACTTTTTTTAAATGGATGAAGCGATCATTAGCTCTCCACTTCATATATGCAGGCCGTAGCCTGGCCTCTCCTGGACTGTTCGTTTCAGGTTGAATTAAAAGCGCATGGTTTCTTCAGGAGAATCGAGCAATTCTTTAAGCTTCCGCTGTGCCTTAAATCACACCAAAAGTGAATGTCTGGCGTCGTTTCGGCACTCTTCTTAAGATTACTTCTTGATACAAACTCAGTAACAAAAATGGCTAAAAACATGCACCAGTGTTCACGGTGTCACTGCAATTAAACTGAGGCATGATATGTCACTGGTTCTAAAAAAAAAAAATCCGCGTGCCGACACAAGCTGCGATCATTTCGTTGCGGAGGAATTGTTCTTTGTTTGGTTTTTTAAAGACGTCTTCGCTGGAGACACACGCTTATCATTGTTTTGAATAGCGTGGCTTGGGGCCACATACGCCACCTTGTATTCGTCTGTCGCTCGTTATTCAAAGCACAAAAAAGTCACATCTGCTTATAAATATTTTACGATGCCTTTAACATTATACCTAGGTATTGGTTGTGAAAGCTCCGTGGCATCAAAATGACAATAGCGGAGGAAAGAGCGGAAGCTGGCGGCGCGGTCCAGCCTATCAGGGGAGGCCAAATTTCTCAGTAGAAGTGTGGCGGTTTGGGCTAGTTGGTATTACATGACAATAGTTAGAGCGCGAGAACAGAACGACGAAAAGGGGACAAGTTATAGCGCTCGTCTTCTTCTTGTCACCTTGTGGTCGTTCTGTTCTCACGCTATAACTATCGTCATGCTCAGTAGAGTTGAACGACATCTTGTCACAGCCCTTGCAAGAATGTCCAAACTCTAGAGCCAGAAACTAGTGTGGCAACTTGGCTGTGGCACAACCGGCAGAATCGCGGGTCTTTCGTCGCTCATAATCAGCTCGCGTGACGTCGAGCAAACATGGCGCGGTGCATACATGGGCTGTCCATACTTATGGGCCGCAGAACACCTATATACTGCCATGTATGGGCCATGGAGGAAGGAAACCTATGGGCTGTCTCCGTCGGTGAGCGTGGCTTTTACGGCTCTTCGGTCTCGTCTGCGCATGCGCGGGCGAGGTTAAACGCGCGTGGTGCACACCGGTGGCTCGGGTATTGCTAAGCGACGGAGTGGAGGCTTTTTTATTATTATTTTTTGCAGACGGTGATCGCTTTAAAAAAGTGCATTGGCCTCCCATCCGTTGTACTGGATTGCACTACATACACTAGTTACTACTCGAACACGCTGCCCCGCAGCGGTGGTCTAGTGGCTAAGGTACTCGGCTGCTGACCCGCAGGTCGCGGGTTCAAATCCCGGCTGCGGCGGCTGCATTTCCGATGGAGGCAGAAATGTTGTAGGCCCGTGTGCTCAGATTTGTGTGCACGTTAAACAACCCCAGGTGGTCTAAATTTTTGGAGCCCACAACTACGGCGTCTCTGATAATCATATGGTGGCTTTGGGACGTTAAACCCCACACATCAATGCCACACACTCGAACACGTTACAAAAACTGTTGCTTCTGTATTCACGTTTGTTCAGAATATGAGTGAAGCTGTAGCTTGTAGTAAGCTGATATTGATTAGACATTTTCAATAGCGACGTTCCACGAGCACATACAGTGCCACCATGATTTCGCCATTTTTTCATGTTGAGACAGGGTGGCCTGAGATATCTTTATCGCCAGCTGTCAGAGTGTTTCGCGGCGCAGGTTTTGCGCCACTCTTTTCGAGAGTGAGCGCCACGCTGCTTGACCACGCCCGCAGCATCCGGTAGGGCTCGTACGGTGTTTGGTCGAGACAATAGTTGCGACAATGTTCAGTTCATAACAAGTTCATTCCAGTTCAGTAAGCTTTCGGGCCTTTGTTGCGTTGTAGCCGCTTATTGAGATTGTGGCTAGAATCATCTCACCAACCAATCTGCTATGGCGATATAGCCATTTCGGGTTTGCGCATGCATATTTCTAATATCAATTACGGGAGCGCGAGTCAAATATACGCAAAAATTCTATGCTTTAAATGCAAGTCTAAGTCGCAATAAAAAAAAAGAGCAATCTCTTTGAATCCATGTCGCTGGCTGCCTATCCGCGTGAGCAATGAAGTCTGATTTTGCAGCAAATAAATGATTCGTCTTTCTCTGTTAATTAAAGAATAATAGAAACATAGTTTGGAGTCGATTTCATGAAACATCACCTGGATGGCAACTGTAGTAGGTCAATAAACACTTGAGCGGGTGAGTTATAGTCATTGCAGTATATATGCATTCTTTAATTTGGTGTCATACGAGCAGGTAGTCAATATTACACAGTAGCCAGCATTGACATATAGAGGGACATGCATTCTATGCAAATAATGTCATGGCAGGTCATTCATGTTTGACGTATCTGCATTTCTTGCCAAACGTATTGTGATATACGCCCACTTAACGCGGTAGAAGGTGGCACTAACGAACTGACTGACGGAAACCACGCACACGAGCGTGTTTAGTTCACCAAGAAGTGCTCTGCATCACTACGAAAATACTGCTATTGCAACAAGCTACTCGCTTCATTATGCTTGTGAGTGCCCATGCCATGGAAGATCGCCCAACCATGGAAGTTTCGCCAAACCATGGAAGCAGCGCAAATGAGCAAGAGCGTTTTTGTCGTGACATTATACGAGCAAGCGAACGAAGGTGTTGGTCTGCGTCTTGTCCTCCTCTTACAGTTTAGCGCAATACATGCTACCAGCGGAAGTGAGCAGGCGTAACACAATGGTCCCGTTCGATGATAAACGTAGTCCATTTCTTCCGCTTTCTTTCACTTTCAGAGTGCAAATTCACTTACGCCTTCCCAGAAGAAAACGAAAAAACTGGGTAGCAGCTGCTACCATTCATTCACTTTGTGAATCGTTCGGCCGCCACAGGCATATTTACCTTCATGTTCGCATGTGGCAAATATACGCGAGATAGCACTGCCTCTTCGGACAGCAGAGGGAAAACAAGACCGTTGGGCGTATAGAAATGAGAGAGAGGTACGCATGGACCGAGCGGCCAAACAAAGACCGAACTCGTCGCCCGTGGAGGGCTAGCTGAGGAATGTGAATAGACACGGGTGCGGGAGTTTCACGCACACTCGAGGCCGGGGCATTGCAGTCTGGTTCGGCGGCTAACCAGCTGGCGTGGCGGCGGCGGTGCGAAGCGAGACGCTGTTGACGCGTTCCCCGAGGCGCGCAGCCAATTTCTCGGCCCGCGGGTCCATCGTCGGCGCACCAAATTCGATTACACTAATTGGAAGACCACGCGATGACGGCGCTCTTAGTGGTCGTATTCACACGCAGGAGATACTGGCGGAATAGCAAAACACGGGAAGCGAAGAAGAAAGGAGAGAAAAGGAGAAGCAGAGACGGCGTGTGTGAGATGAAAAAAAAAAAGAAAAGAAAAAGAAACGTTGGTGGTAAAACTGGGCGAAGCAAATGTATATGACCAGATTGGGCCGCGAGTGGTGAATCGGTTAAGGCAGCGGCCGTGGATGAAGGGAGCTGTTGGGGCGTGTCAGTCCTGCCGTAAATATAGCTATGCTATGAGGCGGCGCCGCGCTTTCTGTCTCATTCACTTCGTTTGGTATTGTTACATCGATACTTACGGCCCTTGGGCGAGTCCCTGATAGAATTCGAGGCGCGAGGAGCAGATAGTTCAAGGGTGATATTTTTTATTAGCCTATCATTTCTTTACGCGTACATATACAGCTCCCTTCGCAGGTACCCTTAGCATCTATGGAAATATTACTTTGCTGTATTGTTTCGCATGCTCGCGTAGAAACTGTGATAGAATATTCAAGCTGTATTTACTTGACCCTATATATAGGTTACCATAGTTAGTACCGCGCCCAACTTGAATGATATTTTAATAAATTATTTCGGGTAGTTTTCATCTGCAGCATCGAATACAGTTGCTAAGCACTCAACCGTCGTCGGCGTGCATCATCTACATTTCATCGTAGTACATCATCTACATTTTCATCGACGAGTATATGAAAATGACAAAAAGGAGCTTCAAAAAACGCGCAGTTAGTAGTATGTAATAAAGGGACCGACAGCCGCATGGGTTAGCAACGAAAACCTTAATTTTGAATCTGGCGATTCGTGAACAAAAAGTCAACGCCTAGTAAACGGAGAACGGTAGTGCGCAGGCTTATTGTATTTAACCCTTGCGACCAGCAACGGTTAATACCATCTGTGTTGGCTAAATAATAGTGTTGGATAGTATTGGCTTATGTTAATATATATATATATATATATATATATATATATATATATATATATATATATATATGTGTGTGTGTGTGTGTGTGTGTGTGTGTGTGTGTGTGTGTGTGTGTGTGTGTGTGTGTGTGTGTGTGTGTGTGTGTGTGTGTGTGTGTGTGTGACGCTATGATGAATGGGCGACGTGGCCTGGCTCATACCCCTTGTTTATTCTATCTCTGACTTCTTCCTTCTCTGCCTCTACCAACCATCGCTTCATACGTCACACGATTCCCCCTCCCTCCCGAAAGAAGGCATGAATTATGAACAAGAAAAAGTAAACAGGGAGAGGTTGAAAAGTCACAAATGTCAAAAGTCACAATTGGTTCTATGCTCCAGAGGAGTTCCATAAACTTTCAATGACTTCAATGGAGAGTGCAGCAGTCCGGTTAACGCAGGAGTTCTGGTGGGCGAGGCTGACTGTTGCGTTCTGGATGGCATAACCACACCCTTGACATCTTCACTGATGATGACACGATTTGAGGTCTTGTGAGGAACGAAAAAGGCTTGAAATCTGTGTAGCATTGGATTGACGGATGTCTTTGGCATCGGATGCAGCGCCGTCGTGGCAACAGACGCGTTGCTTCTAAAATGCGTGCTTCTTGACGGATTGTGACGGCGTGATGCCTGCGGGCTAGCGGTATGCAAGAAGTGCTTCTGCATCTTTCTTGGCGTTTTTCGTGGTGTTGCGGTCTGTGTAACTGTAGGCGCAGGGAGCGTCTCTGGCGACTTTCCTCTGTGCGAGAAAATTTGACGTCTTGTAATACTTTTTGGGTTAGAGATCTTATTTTCCGCTTTTCTTCAATTGGTGAGTGTGCTTCCGTTGAATTTCGCGTTCGTCGATGCCTTCGTTGCAGTCTATTTTGTTGTCGCATGAGGTTGCGCGCTTGGCTCATTGCTGATGCTGATGCTGCTCAGGAGATGGCTGTAGTGGCAAGCCTACCGGAATGGGACATTCATTTACTTTGAGGTTTGACGCGTCCTGTAGACAGCTGATGCATGGTGAACAGGTTTCTTGCTTATCAGGCATGGTTGGTGGTGCGCCATCATTGCTAGCCTGCTCTTCAGAGGCTTCTGTGACGTGGTTGATTACGGACGCTTCTGAAAAACAACTGTGTACAAGGTTTGATGTACGATTTGCTTCTGAATTGGTTCGATTCTTGGATTGGTGACCACTGCACGAGAGTACCACATGTGACGTCGCATCACCAGGTTGAAAATGCGAATTTCGGCAAGTCTGCAGTGCCGTGGAAATGAACTCTTGCGACAAAAAACATTCAGAGTTGACAGATAGTTCATCAGGGGCTTCTTCTTCGCGGCTCACTATGAGTGGTTCTTGCGCCTGGTAGCATGCGACGTTCGATGCGTCTGAGCCTTCTGTGTTTGGAGTTTCTGGTGGCTGCGCACTGGACGGCAACATTGCAACAGGGGTAGTTCGGTGAGGTTTGAGTTGTGAATGGCCCTCTTTCTGTGCAACTAACGATGCGAGCTGTTCTGGCGCATGAATCTGGGTGGTAAGTCCAGGGCTTGGCGTAGCATCGTCCGAGCTCCGCAGCTCTATCCCGACCATCGTGAGCGTGCTAGATGTGAGATGGACATTTTGAGTCACGAAAGAGCCAAGCGATGGAAAACCAGGAGGCGGGCCAAGTCTGCGAGATGGGGAGTAAGCTGCTCCAATGCGTGAAGACTGATTTTCACTCTTTGAGTCATCTTGGCGTTGTTTGGTATTTTCCCCATGTGTCAGCTGGTCTTCCATGAACAAGGCGTCCTTATGACACGAATAGCGACCGTTAGGAGCCTTTGAAGAGCTGCGTCGTAGAAAACCAGGTGGTGGACCATGTATGCGAGACGAAGCATGAAAGGCATTAGTATGGTGAGCGACGTCTCGTGTCGTATGTTGGTGCCACGACTTTGAAAATGCCGACTTTCGTGAAGAGAAACCTGGTGGAACATCACGTTTCTTGAGAAATAAGCGTGGACTGTGACAGCCGAGTGTGGTTGTATGCAGATGGTCGGTAATGAGGAAGTCTTGGTCATAGTCATTAAAACGGGTAATCATCTCGTCTTTGATCTTTTGCCAAGACTCGTCATTTTCAAAGATGTGGGTGAGGTAAAACTTAAATGCCTCACCGGAGATGTAGTCAGTGAAGTTGATGATAATCTCCCGTTCCGACCAGGATGCGGCGGCGGCGTGGACCTCGAATAGGTTGAACCAGTCTTGTACGGGTCCGTCGTCCGCTGATCCGGTGTACTTGGGGATGTCGAGGTCAGCCGATGGTTCTGTCATGGTGCTGGTCGTTGTCCTTCTAGGCGAGGGATTCGGTAGTCAATGTATGGTCAGGGTGTCTTCTGGGGAACTGCGTCGATGATGAGTGACTGATGAAGGGGCAGGCAGGTCTCCATCCTGTCGACTCGTGTGATGCTATGATGAATGGGAGACGTGGCCTGGCTCATACCCCTTGTTTATTCTATCTCTGACTTCTTCCTTCTCTGCCTCTACCAACCATCGCTTCATACGTCACACGTCACGCGAGTCGACAGATTGGAGACCTGCCTGCCCCTTCATCAGTCACTCATCATCGACGCAGTTCCCTAGAAGACACCCTGACCATACATTGACTACCCAATCCTCGCCTAGAAGGCAACTCCACAAACTCCAGGAACTACAACGGACACACCAACAAGGACGACGACGCAAAGCAAGCGTCTTTAAACAAATTCAAGAAGCGAGGCATCTTCGCCTAAGGGATCGGCGCCAGAAACGCATTTGGCACAAAAGATCAAGACTGCGCCTAAGATTACAGCTCCAAAACCTCAGGAAACACCGAACAAGACAAGAAGTCACCAGTTCCACCACGCAAGGATTCAGACACCATCCCATTAGTTTACGACAACGAGCACGCACGCAGCAGAGACAGCGACGCCGAAGACCGATCTACTGCAACGCTTTCAAACAGCGTCCACTCTTCACAATAATGCCAGCTATTTCATCAGTCTCCACGTCCAAAGCATTCTTGTGTTATCCAGGACGCAACCATCAGATTCGCCCGCCAGATCTGTTATTGATATCACCGGACTGCCACACTCTCCCTTCAAGTCTTAGCGACGAGGAAGACAACACGTGCATTTTAAAATTTGTGAGACTACCTCTTTATTTTGACATTGGTGACTTCCAAGTCACTACTTGTTTACTTTTTTTGTTTGTAAGTTGTAACTCATGCCTTCTTTCGGGGGGAGGGGGAATCATGTGACGTATGAAGGTAGCGATGGTTGGTAGAATCCGAGGAGGAAGAAGTGCTTTTGGAAAAAACATGGGGTATGAGCCAGGCCACGTCGCCCAGTCATCATAGCGTCACACACACACACACACACACACACACACACACACACACACACACATATATATATATATATATATATATATATATATATATATATATATATATATATATATATATATATATATATATATATATATATATATATATATATATATAAGGGAAACAAGTGTATACTTAAGGGCTCGTTTTTTGTGTTTTACACAATATTAATGAGATCTAACAGACAATAATGCCAAGGAAGGTATAGGGGAAGTTATTAGGCCAGTTGTAATGTAAATGATAAGAAAGAAAAGTGGGTGAAAAGATAACTTGCCGTGGGCAGGATCCGAACCTGCGACTTCGAATAACGCGTTCGATGCTCTACCACTTGAGCTACCACGACAGCTATCCCCCCAGCCACTTTATTGGGTATCTATGTCAATTTAAACGTGGGAGTGTAAGTCAGCGCCACTAGTAGCCATGGCGGCGAGTGTGGCACACTCTTTATGAGCCTGTTTGGCGCCATGTAGCTCGTGAACTTATTACTAACTGGCAGCTGACCAATAGTATTTAATAATTTTTGAGGGCACATCCAATAAGCTTCTTGCTGACATGTTTTGGATCTCCCAAGGCAAACGTTTTTGTGGAAGATCACGGCGTGTCCAGTGCGCTGTGGTTCGGACAGTACAATTTGACACTGTTCCAGTTGATATGGGCTGTTCAAACAGATAGTTCACTGTTCCCGCGAACCTTTTAGTTGTCGTTTTGAAATGTCCAATGCAGAATACGTAGCGGGACGTTGCAGAAAATGAACTAGGTTTTTTTTTTCTTTAAGACAACACGAGAAACCTTGGCGACCTTTTATCGGATCTTTTATACAATATTGTTTTCACACTTGAAGCTGCAAGCACTGTGAATGATTGATAGATTCATAAGTGGGCTTTAACGTCGACCCCAAAACCACCATATGATTATGAGAGACGTCGTAGTGGAGGGCTCTAGAAATTTCGACCGCCTGGACTTCTTCAACGTGCACCCAAATCTGAGCAGCCGGGCCTACAGCATTTTCACCTCCATCCAAAATGCAGCCGCTGCAGCCGGTATTTAATTCAGAGACCTGCGGGTCAGCAGCAGTGGCGGAGCAGGCGCTGTGGAGACAGCATTATCGCTTCAGTGATCGTTAAACGAATAATAACCTTTAGTCAAGGTTCAAGCATATATGCGGGACGTTAAGATGATATTCTTGTGCCAAGATCACACTGGAGACACTTTCGTAGATCTCTAAAGTAGGGCGTACAGGTTTTTGTATATGAAATATTACCGAAAGAAACTCCTATATGTGACCTACATAAACAGGAATGTTCCCCTTTTAATGCCCAAACGCGGTGAAAATACAAGTAAACATTTTTTTTAATTGCTTGTGAGACAACAGTGTATATTTAACAGGTACTAAGGCCGGTAATTGGGCAAAAAATTATTACAAATTAAGGTAATTTTCATATTGGAAAAAGTCTGACAATTATTCGTAATGCAAAAACAAATAAATGCCCGTTGTTTTGGAGAGTTAATAACGGCTTCCGGAATTTCAGAAACCTGGCACTTCAAGTTTTTTTTTTTTTTTGCAGCGCTTAGGTGAGGTGTACTTTACACAAGAAACAGGAAAAGTGTGGTGGCGCCGCAAGCAGTTGTCCACATTCTAATGAGTTTTGAAAATGTCTCCTCATGTATTGTCAGCCGATCATAAAGCGAGCAATACTGCTTCTTCATAAAAACTCATACAAAAGGCTCTTGCGGTACGTTGCCACAAAATTGCATGGGAACCCCATGGGAAGTAAAGTCGTCCATAATTTAGCAAGTGCGGGGGCTTGCATTGAAAATGAGACATTTTCGGTCCTTCAGTCGCAAAGCGAGGGAAGAAATAGCTCGCGCCAAAACGGCTATATCGTGCATGCTTTCAACCCGGAGCTCCGAAATTGCATTCTGCATCATATAGACGCAAAATTTGAATACTACGCCTATCATTGAGCCACTCGATCGAAGCAATAATACATAACCTCACTCTGTTCGCAAAATTATGCATTTTCGGGTTTTTTTTTCCTTCCGATGTTGAATAGGCGAAGCGAGGTGTGCTTTACGCTCGGACTTTGACGAGGACAAAAAAAAAAAAAGAAACATGCTCAACAGCACACTATTTCATTGCGCTAGCAATTCTATTCGCGATGAATAATAAATAGGAGAAAAAAAGACTAAGTGAGGCGCTGCGTGTTCCAGAGAAAGGGTCAATTTCATGGATAAAAACAATATTCTCGATGTCGAAACAATGACGTCTGGCAGTCGACTTGCGATAACGTTCGTTTAGCGCCTTCATACAAGTTTCTGAGTTCGCAAGAACTGTAGAGGATTGTGGATGATTGCTTTTCAAAGATAATGTTCCGCTGGATTTATTTGATATAGACCTGCACTTTGCTTTTTTTCGCTTCTTTACTCAAATTGCCGTTCTCAACTGCTGAGTAGCAGGTTAGATCTCTAATTTAGGCCAACCACTCAAAAAGAAAAGACAGAGAGAGAGAGAGAGGCAGGGAGGTCAAACAAAATTATGGCATCAGCTTCCCTACCATGAACTTTGAAGGTGGGAAAGGGGGACGAAAAAAAGATGGATAGAAGAGTGCCGAGAAGAGAGAGCAGGCACAAAAAAAAAAGAGGGAAGGGCGGGAAGGTGCAGAACGAGATTACCTATCCTAATGGTTCAAAGCCACGTAAAAAATTTAATTAGTCCGGGATGAACATTTTTCTACTGAAACAAATCTTTCCTTTTCGTATGTGAGTATTTCATAGTTCATGGTATATAATTTGTACAGTATACATGCAGCTGTCCTTATTCGCAAAAAGATCATGTGAGTGGTCAGTGGCCAATTTTTAGCTTTTTTTATTGCTGGGTAATTGCGCAAACACTCTCGGCAGGTTTTTGCCATCACCATCGTGTTCTGTATGAAGTGAAAGTCGGTAACGTCACCTCGTGCCTCATATGTTCTACGAGCCAGTAAAAGCGGGGACCAATACGACTGAAGCAGAGATCAAGCGCCTCCGTCGCGGACTTGCTCGGTCCGCCTGCGGCAACGGCGGAGGAGATCCGTTTTCCGGCGCGCTGGAATATGCAAGCCTTGCGAGCCTTCCTGGAGTTCTGTGCTTCTGCGGACCTCGCGGCCTTATGGAGGACCGCTTTGCCTGCGCGCTACCGACTGAGCTGATAAGTATCTCTCTTGTCATACCTTTCACCCTTTCAGATGCGGATCATCTCTTCCTCGGGTCTATGTCCCGCGGCATCGGCGTCTGCACTCGCACCGCGCATGCGCAACTCTCCTCTTTCCCTCTCCCCAACAGCTTGCCGTTACCCTTTCCACTTATCTCTTACAACCTGCTTGCACTCTCGCTTCTGCACGCACGCGCTTCTCTCCTCCTGTTGTCTCACCTCCTTAAAGTGTGAATATAAAGCGGTGTGAACCCCATATGTATAGGTACTGGATCTTCACCTCCAATGTAGTGCCCGTGGCAGATTTCTCCTGTGTGTTGTTGAACAATAAAAACTCATAGCGTGCGCGTTAACGAAAAGCGGACAGCGGGTCTCTGTATCCAATTCGAGTTTTCTGTTCTTAGTGCCCATTAGTAGCGATTGGCATTTTCCAGTAGAAAACACCGGTCTATCACTGCGTGCATTGCGCCTACCAAGTTTCCTCTCCTGTGCAACGCCATGGTGAGCGCCAGCGTTAATACCGCCGCCAGTGTAAGCGTTAGCGCCCGCTGCTTTGCCGTAGAGATCGCAAAACGTAATAATTTACGGATCGTGAATACCTTCTTCAGAAAACGTGCTAATTGTAAGTGGACGTGGCGAAGTCATAACGATGAAACTAAAAAAAATGAAATAGACTTCATTCTATTCGCACAGCCAGTCATTTCACAAGATGTTAAAGTAGTTGGCAAGATCTGATGCAGTGACCATAGAATGGTAAAAGGTCGTATTCACCTAGATTTAAAAAAAAAAGCAACGGCGCAAACTGATGCGCAAGAAGCCAGTTAATGAGCTAGTGGTGAGAGGGAAAGGACAAAAATTCAGAGTTTCACTTCAGAGTGGACTGGAGGCTCCGAACGAGGTAACCAACGTTAGCGTTGACACAACGAACGATAATCTTATTATTATGCTCAAAGAGTGTGAAATGGAAGTCGGAAGTACAGTCTCTAGACAGGACACTCGCAAAATATCCCAGGCGACGAACAATCTCATTAAAAGACGACAAACTATGAAAGCTTCAAATGCAACCGACAAAATAGAACTAGTGGAGCTTTCAAAGTTAATCAATAGACCTAAGGTAGCCGACATAAAAAGGTATAACATGGAGAAAATGAAGCAGGCTGTAAAAAGCAGCAGAAGCGTAAAAGCTGCGAAGACAAACTTCCGCATAAGCAAAAAACGGATCTATGCAATACGGGACAAGGTAGGTAATCCCATAAAATGGATAGGACAGTTAAGGTGGCGGAGGTGTTCTACAGAAGCCGAAACAATCGGGATGATATCGTAAGAAGTAATAATAGCCCAGAAGAATTCGACATCCTACTAGTAACGACAGGCGAAGTAATTGAAGCCCTAGAAGGAATGAAAAGAGGCAAAGGTACCGGTGAGGATAAGGTAACAACGGGCCCACTGAAAGATGGCGGAAAAACTGTGTTGAAAAAACTGGCCACCTTAGATACGAAATGTCTCTTGGCGGGAAGGGCACCAAAATCTTGGAAGAACGCCCACATCGTTTTAGTTCATCAGAAAGAAGACGTCAAAGACTTAAAAAAAAAACAGGCTAATCAGCTTACAGTCCGTTTTCTGCAAACTATTCACAAAAGTATTAGCTATTATAATTAGGGCGACATTAGAGTTCTATCAACCATAACGCCAAGCAGGGTTTGCTACAGGCTACTCCACAATATACCGTAGTCATACTATCAATCAGGTATTATAGAAACGCACGGAATACAACTAACCCTATACATAACCTTCATAGATTACGAGAAGGCGTTTGACTCAGTCGAGACATGAGCAGTAATGCAGGTACTACGGAATCAGTGCATCGACGAACCTTACATAAGCATAATGGAAGAAATCTACAGTGGCTCTACAGCCACCATGGTTCTCCATAAATAAAGCGACAGAATCCCAATAAAGACGGGTGTAAGAAGGAAGACACCATCTCTTTAATGCTATTCACCGAGTGTTTACATGTTTTTAAGACGCTAGATTAGGAAGAGTTCGGGGTAAGAGTTAATGGAGAGTATCTTAAAAACCTGAGCTTCGCTGATGACATTGCCCTAATGAGAAACTAAGGGCACGAATTACAGCTCATGATTACTGAACTGGACACGAAAAGGAGAAGAGTAGGTCTGAAAATTATTATGCACAAAACTAAAGTATTGTGCAAGAGTCCCGACAAAAAACAGCACTTTGTGCTAGGTGGAGAGACGCTGGAAGTTGTAAAGGAATATATCTGCTTAAAACACGTATTAAACGCGGAGCCGTTCTATGAGAGCAAAATAACTAGAATAATAAGGATGGGGTGGAGCACATTCGGCAAGCATTCTCAAGTCATGAATGGTAATCTGCCACTAACGCTCAAGAGGAAGGTATATAACAGTTGCATCTTGCCGTTGCTTGCCTATGGAGAAGAAACCTGGAGGCTTACAAAGAGGTTTCGACTTAAATTGAGGACGCCCCAGTGAGCGATGGAAAGAAAAATGATAGATGTAACCTTAAAAGACAAGAAGACTGCAAAGTGGGCCAGGAAACAAACAGGGGTTAAGGATAGCATAGTTGAAACCAAGAAAAAGAAATAAACATGGGCCGGGCACGCAGGGCGTAAGCAGTATAATTGCTGGTCATTAAGAGTATAACTTAATAGATTTTCAGAGAAGGCACACGCACGAAGGGGATAAAGTTAGAGGGGTCAATGAAATTAAAAAATTAAAAAGTTCGCAGGTATAACGTGGCAGCAGAAAGCACAAGACCGGCTTGATTTGCGGGTCATGGGAGAGGCCTTTGCCCTGCAGTAAGCGTAGTCAGGAATATTATTATTATTATTATTATTATTATTATTATTATTATTATTATTATTATTATTATTGTGTCTTTTTCTCATCTCTTCTTTCTATCATTTTTACTTCCTCCTCACAATCCCAAAAAGCACTGAGCTATGCCCCCGCGACGGAAGGCAGGAAATAGCATCCTTTTGATTTCTCTTTCATTAGACTTTCTTTCTCTGAGAGAGCTCCAATATTTTTCACCAGCCTATAGACATGGGCAACGCAAGAAAAAATGTCATCACGCGATTACGTCTGCATATAACGTCATCACGAATATACTATTACGTCACATAGCATGGCTTCATAACATGAGTTTTAACTTGTTCAAATGTGACTTGATGATGAAGGCAGAGTAAAACCAGGTGAGGTGCAACTGTGCAGAAAAGGGCAGAGGAGAATAAATACATCGACTGATAAGGAAAGAAATAAAATGACGGCCTTCGCCTTCGCGTCACCTCAAGCATAAGGGACCCTGCTAATTTTCAGCATAACAGACATTTTGAGTATGCACTATCTAATACCTGAATCATAAGAAACTATGAATCTTGCGTCCTTCCAAATGATGTTTAGGGTACACTTCGAGTATAACGGGAACACTAATTTATAAGTTATGGCATTACATATTTAGCGAAGTGTAAGACGTGCTCAGCACTCCATTTCTAGGCAACCATTCCAAATACAGATCATCAGGAAGTAATGCTCTGTTTGTGCAATCGACCGATGCGTACAGCAGAACACCGACAAAAAAGAAAAAGGAAAAAAAATGGAAAGGAAAGAACAAGAAAGAAAATATGCTTGTTTACGTAACCAGAATTTTTCTAGCAATGTTGATTTAGGCTGCCGCAATAATATTAGAAGCAGCTCCCCCAGCCACGTGCATGTACATTTTTATGAGGAATACACAATCGATCAGCGTGGATGTTCTAAATGACTCAGTATGGTTATATCAGGTGATATAGTTAAATCGTCAACAGGCGAGCACGTGAATATTATGGCATATCTGACGAGTAACCAAGAACATACATTTTTCGCTAATGGACGCTGCAGCTCTTTGCGATAACACACGCGAGCAAAGATCTTATACGTGCATACATGCAGGAAAAGGGAAATAAATCGCATTGCGTTTGATGCTCAAGTGTACATTAGTTTTCGGCTTCAAGGGTCTTCTACGCGCCATGTGAACGTAATACGTTATTTCGAGAGTTGAGTGTGTGTTGAATTTACCAGCACTATATACAACGTTGACAGTGTATCTCCGACTTCAGTGTGAACTACGACTTGTGTGAACTCCAAGTGTATCTCCGATTTCAGTGTGAACTTTTGCATTATCGGCATGGTGGTTCTTCGGGTGCTGTCGAGTACTAGTGAGTTCAGCTTTCGCTTTTTATTTATTCGCTCTTGCGTCTGTGCTAACGCGAGACGAGCCCGTTGCTGACATCGCTGGGAGCTACCAGCGCACGTAAGCCTGCCGAGAATCATCGACCAGATAATACCTGTTGGTGTTTAACGTCCCAAAACCACGGTCTGATGATGAGAGGCGCCGTAGTTGGGGTCTCCGAAGATTTCGACAACCTGAGGTACATAAATATAAGTGTCCAGGCCTCTATGGCATGTCGCCTACATAAGCAGAAATGCGGCCGCCGCGAGCCGAAATTCCATCTGGTGACCATCGGGGCAACAATTCAGTGTAGTCAGTGGCGACCCAGTGTAGTCAGTGAAAAAGGAAAAGTGTACCCCAATTTATTTGTGTTATGCGCGTCTAACTAGATATTCCCATCGCTATGATGTAATGATTAGGACGAACCAATAAAAAAATTCAGCTCTTATCCACACGTACACAGCAGCATCCTCGCCGGTCGTCATTCGGTGCAGTTGAAGTTTGTGATTGTGCAGCATTTCATGTGCACCGAAGAGGCAGCAGCTAGGAGTGTTTTGGGACGCTTTATCGTGTTCCGTCAGCTCTGCAGCGTGAAGTACCAACGTGGCGGAAGCATGAAAAATAAAAGCGATGCATGCGGCCTCGTGAGCGGAGTCAATAGAGAGTTTTAGTACTGCGTACGCTGCGTACGTGGCGGCGTTGCGTACGTAAGGACGCCACGTTCTGCGTAGTGCGCATGCGCAGACCGCAACGCGCACGTATCGCGTTACGTACGCAGCTGCTACGTACGCACGCATGAAATGCGTGCGTGCGTACGTATGAGCTGATCGCGCCGCTCTCGAACAAGTTCGCGACAGCGCGAGACTTCGTTTTGCAAAATGGCGGCATCGAAGGCAAGCACCGACCGGCTCTGTGGTCTAAAATATGGCCATAATCTGGCTATAACACTTGGATTGGCTCACATTGGCTGTCAACAACACGTGCTTCTATTTTGATCTACCAGATGACGCAACACGCTTCACGCTCGTTACGTACGCGGGTACTACGGCGTACTAAAAGCCGATTAGTGGCAAACGACGCCACCTAACGCAAGGCGCTTGCGTGATGCGTACGTAGCACCATTCCGCAGTACTAAAACTTTCTAATATATATTCTCAGGCTGTCACCGGCCTTATAGGCCACCACTACGTTTACGCGTCCGCAAGAAACGGCCCACATGGGTGTTAAGGGAGTTTTTTGGCTTAGCCAGGTTTGCACACCAGTCGTCGGGTGGCGCTATATACGCGAACCAGTGAGATGATATGCGGCTGCGATATTCACAAGCGTCTAATTGAGCCGCAGACAAAAAAACATCCAATTCACGTGCCGTCGTATAGCGCCACTGCTCGTGAATTTTCGTGGGAACCTGTAAAAGTGATTCATTCTTTCATTATTAAGTGAGCCCATCATTTTTTTGTTCTATCGCTGATTACACGTAAATGAGCACTTTCATGCCATTTCGCAATGTGGTGCCAGTGAAAATGTGTCTTTAGAAGAGCGTGTGGTTCTTTAATAAATAGAGAGAAAAAAAAATCCGTGACCCGAGTTCGTCCCTGTTGTCGGTTATTGCCACGCTACCGAATTCGACTTGTGTGGTCACGCATACGTGGGCGCATTGCAAAAAACCCAACCAAAGGCAGAAATTACGGTACGAAAATTAAGTGCTCGGGTTCGCGGTATACTCACAAATGTAAAGTAATGAAAAGCACGTCCGTTTTCGATTTTCCTCTGTTTTTTTTACTTCTGAAATATGAAGTAATAAAAAAAACATTGACGAGTTGCGTGCGTTGCGACATAATGTAACCAGCGTGGTGACTCCTGCATAATTAGTAGCGCATGGGCTTTTTCAGTTCACGTTAGATAGTACTAAATCAGGCGGTGAAATCTGCGATACTTCAGACCAACGATAAAAAAACAACACTAAATATCGAAATGTAATTTTTGAATGCATGCTAGCATGAGCAGCTTTTTTATTACGTATATTTAGTGCACAGGGAACTTCTAACATCGTAGAACGTGTTTGTGAATTGCCATACTCAATGATCCATAAATTAAAAACGCTAAAAAAGCACGTGCGACCCAGTTTAAAGCTTGCATGTTCTGTGTAAAGCCACAACACAAGCTTGAAGGAGGAAGGGTGGATTTTGGAAAGGCGAAGCTGCCGAATGGCTTATGTAAAACCAGTCGAGAGGGGAAAACATTTGTGATTGTGAAATCGACCAATAATTACGTCAGGTAAAAAGCGCGCACCAGCGAAGAAGATCAAAACAAACGGCGGCAATAGGCAAAAAGTATTGGATCAGGCGACATTTAAGAAGTTACGTTAGCAGAATTGGTGTCGAATATTTTTATACTGCTGTCTGGGGCAGAGATTGCAATTCGAGTATTTTTGCTGAAGCCCATCTTCTAGAAGCAGGTGTGACCTTTCTCTTTTTTGTGTGGTTTGTGCTCAATATTTCTTCGCAAGCACTAAGATAGATCAAGCAAGAAATCACGTTGAAGAGCCGGGATTACTGAATGGCTGTACAAATTGCTTTTGACGGAGAAGGTGAGGGGCTAGCATGATTGGGTTTTTTCACATATCATGTTTCTCTTTCTATTTTTAGAAAGTAGTGCTAGTCAGCGTTTCGCTGCGACATCACTCGGGCTCATTTTTGTATTCTTCGATTTGGACTTGTGATATAGACATACGCACCTCAGGCTCTCATTCCTCAGATACCGTGCTTGTGTTTATTATTATTATTATTATTATTATTATTATTATTATTATTATTATTATTATTATTATTATTATTATTATTATTATTACTATTATTATTATTATTATTATTATTATTATTATTATTATTATTATTATTATTATTATTATTATTATTATTATTATTATTATTATTATTATTATTATTATTATTATTATTATTATTATTATTACACCAAGCCTCAGGTTCCTCCGCATGTGCCAGTAAATATCGCAATACAGCTATAGTGTTCTGTCGTTAAGACGGAGAGCTGATCAGCAAACACCTTCCGCGCTTGAAGCCATCCCAATGATGCAGCGGCTATACGCCATCCCCTTCATCATATTATAGGCTTATATTAATACGTCCCCCATTATGACTGTCGGTCATTTGTTAATGTGGTGTATACGTTCGTGAAAGTCGAGAGAGAAGCGAACCTTTGCGTTGATGAAGTCCCGATGGAAGTCCAAGTTGAAGCGTATAGGGTTCAGTATAGGTGTAGTTGAGCGTGCGCTACTTTTATTGTCCTACTCCGTCATTGAAGTATTACGTGCGATATGGTGAAGCCGTCTTGCAGCGTCTGTACTGGAAAGCGGAATGGGAACTCCGTGCTCTCCTTGATATTGTGACCAAACCACTTTATCTGCTTAATCAGTGCCGCCGATACCAAAGGGGCCACATGTTTAAGCCGTACACTATACTAACTGTCTTTCCCTATTACAATATGTCTTTGCAGAGTGGGGATGCAACCTGCAAATCTAATTCTAAGGAAAATTATGCAGTGGGCTAGTTGTTTGAAAATACTAAAACTGTTGAGCAGGACAACAGAATAACGAGAATGGGGCCGCAGCGAGAATGCGAAAAATTGTTCTGTGTTTGTATTACAGCTCCGGTCCCGTTTGGCCGTTCTCGCAGCGTGATAGATCTGGTACTAATTCGGACCCCATCGAACGCGCTCAGGTTACTCATTTTCATCTATTTCGCAAGGCCTTTTATATTGCAAAAAAAAACTTATTTTCGTCGTTCTGTTGGCCACAAGTCATTTCCCATTTTATATAGTAAACTCGAGACGTGTTATATACCTTTTCTTTTGTTAAAACGTGGCTTATCTGTATTGTCCAAAGCTTCGCGATTGTGCGCGAATGTACCTATCACAAGAATATGATATGTGGGGTTTTAACGTACCAAAACCACCATATGATTATGAGAGACGTTGTAGTAGAGAGCTCTGGAAATTTCGACCACCTTGGGTTCCTTAACATGCACCAAAATCTGAGCACACGGGCCTACAGCATTTTCGCCTCCATCGAAAATGCAGCCGCTACAGCTGGAATTCGATCCCGCGACCTGCGGGTCAGCAACCGAGTACCTTAGCCACTAAACCACCGGGGCGGGGCTATCAGAAGAATATAACCACGCATAAATGGCACTTTGCCGCACTAACTTTAGTGATTTCAGCGTAACCGTGACTGCTTAAATTTATTCGAAAATTCAAAAAATAAATTAAACATAAACACAACAAAATACTTACGTCACGCCGTACGTCACGCCGCGGAAGAAACCTAAGAAGTGTAAACGATTACACATACGAACTGCCACAACAGCGTGTCAATGTATATGCGAATTCATTTTTTCCAAAAACAATTCGTCCGTGGAATGCTTTGCCATCACCATTGGTTCATTGTGATTCACTGGCAAATTTGAGGAAGGGCTCAAAGATATTTTTCTGTAAGCGTGGTCTACTCTGTTAATTTATTGCAATTTATTTGTATGCTCACTACGACTGCACTGTTTTTCCTTTAGCCTCAATGCCGGTGTTTCCAATGTATGTCATGTAACATTTCCAAGTTCGAGTGTTGCTGGATGATTTGAATGTATTGATGTTTGTCATTCTTTGTATGTCCCACTTTGTAACAGCCGAAAGGCTAAGAGTATTTGGAAAATAGATAAATAAAAACACTGTAATAGATATTCGGCTCATATATATATATATATATATATATATATATATATATATATATATATATATATATATATATATATATATATATATATATATTTAAGGCTTCCTCACTTTTACACCCACGTTATCGTTTTTTTTTTTCTCCATATATTTGCTTCTCTACCTCACAAAGTTTAATCTAGCACATTGGTATTTTTCGGCACCTTGCATCTCACGCCCATGCCTTTCTTTCTGAGTGTGCCAGCACAGAGGTTTCTTATTTCTTCCTGGGTAGCATGACGTTTCGATGTATTTATTTATTTATTTATTTATTTATTTATTTATTTATTTATTTATTTATTTATTTATTTATTTATTTATTTATTCATGTTATATTTGGATAAGAATATAGCATTTGTTGCAAACGCTGCAAGCCTTCAGCAAAAGGCAAGCAGAGGAAACGAGTAATGGGCTCCCTGTTACCAGTCTACGCAGGCAATATTTATAAAAGGGTGTCTATTTATATGATACGTGCACACGTGACAACCTCATTTGGTCCGAAGCGGCTGCTACTGCAGTGAGAAAGAAATTTAATTTTCATCTTGATTTTAATCACCTGTCAGCCCGCTTTGGCAATGCATCTCGCTTTTCACCAGTCATCCCGACCAGTCATCCCGGCGATGAAATGGCTCGTCACGAGTTTCTCGCGGCACTGTTGTAGGCTGTCCACATGCACTGTCAGCCGCGAACACAACTGGAGAGCAGCCGGAAAGCGGCCGCTTAGCCTGAGCCCCGTGGTGCTCCGGTCGACCGCGGTCGCCCACCCCTGAAATAATCATGGCGTGTCCTCTCGTCCCCACGCTCTGCCATTGTTGTCGGTTTCGGTTTCCAGGGAGACCAGTCGTGACGGCTCAACTCTCACCGGCCTCACCTTCCCCCTCGCTTTCTTTCTTTTTTCCTATCGTTATATATATATATATTTTTTACGTCTCCTCCGTCCACTGCAGCGTGGAGCTGACTCGCTGTGTGCTGACTGGACATCTGCTCTGGGACGGATGTGCTCAGCTAAAATTATATCCCATGGTTGCCCTTGACGTGAACTGCCTCAGCCGAAAGAGTGAAGTACCGATTAAGAAAAGAAAGCCTTCCTAGAAGGTACCCCGCAATGACCACATACTCGTTCCTGTATATCGCGTCTCACTCCTTTGTTGTCTGTCGAGTAAACATTTGCAGTGCCGGCGCACTCATTGAAGATTAGACTGAAAATCAGACCTACACCAAAGACAAGTTCCCTTCTTTGACAGAAATACTTTTCTGATAGCACAACAGATACCCAAGTATAACAAGTGACCAGTCAAGCATTTCAGGCTTTGACTCCACCTTCGGCAGCACCCTCCTCAGACAGCGAATCCGAAAGCCTTTGGGCTCTCTCGGATTCGATGAGCCGCGTATAAGCGACGATTGTCAATTGTCTTCGCGATAAAGGTGGACTTATATTTAGCTAGCTAAACGAGGCAGCACTGAGCTCCCGGTAATAATGGAGCGTTGAGTAACATAGCAGCTTGCAGATTTGTAATCGCGATGACGTATCTTTTATTCGAAGCTGTTGGAGCAATTGTAAAGAAAAAAAAACACTTATCACTACAGCTCTAACTAACGGGGCTATCAAGTTGAAGGAATCTTATTTACTGTTATTAGATTCTTTTGTTCAGTAATTCAGTATCTTATAAACAGCACTGCCTTATCTTCCCCCCTATCCCCCCATGGTGTAGAGTAGCAGGCCGGATAGTTTTTCAGGTTAATCTCGCCATTTTTTTGAAACTTACTTCATCTATTCTCGATTTACTTAAAATTAAAGTAAACAAAAGTGAGTAAAATATATCAAAAGGCTTTTATATATGTAAAAAGTAACGTCGGTGAAGTATAAATGGAGGAAGCTTTTTTTTTTGTGCGTGACAACGCAGCACATTCCATGAATGACCTCTTCAGAAAATTTCACTGGTTCCCCCGTGTGCTTGCATTGACTCGAATTGGTCATCGGCAGAATCAAACATATACAGGAAGGGATAGTTGTATATATTATCACGCCACTATTCCCACCCAAGAAAGTGAAATAATTGTTGCTGGAAATTTTTGGTGCCTTCGCACTTCCGTGATCTGAGTTTGTGAAATTTTTCCGCTTTACTACAGTCACCGTTATTGTCTTTTTTTCGTTGTCTCTCGTCAGTTCACTCCGTTCATATCCCCACACGCACTCAGTTCGCAGCTGCGCAAAAGGAGCATTCGGTTCAATGTACGCTATGACATATCTTCTCTTGAGTGAATTCAATTTAGTTAGTGGTTGCAGCGACACATTCACTCACTCGACTATCATCATAACAACGAGGTAAATGTTTAGCGAACGAAGGCTTATAATCAGATTATAAATTATGAAATAGTAACTAACTTTACTACGTTGTTTGTGTGACATAAGAAGGTTTCAGCTTAACCTTTGCTGCAAAATTTCTCGCGTTGAAGATATCCCAGTAGATAAGAGCAGTGCGGTTTCTGCTTGCTCCTAGAGGTATTACATTTAGCTATATAACTACTGTTTTCTCTTACCTCTTTTTGACGATAACTCGGTTGTCAAGAAGATTCACCAAATCAAAGGATAGCTCTCTCTCTTTCTCAATTTCGTTACCGATAGTACGAAATAGAGTTCCTTCTTAAAGGGGGTGCGCACCTGCGAAAACGTCCAAATGTGTCTACTAGCCGTAGTTGGGAGCCAAACGCGCACGAATGTCCACGCAAGAGCGCCGTGATGCTGCGAGTGACGCATAGCGCAGACACGCGTAGCTTCTCCTCCTCCTTCAAAGCTCGCATGAAATCAGGAACTCATGACATCGGCACAACGTTAATAAGGTATGTCTTCTCCTCTAGAGAGCCACCGAAGCGGGTCATGTTTGCTTATAGCGTACAAGGCCCAACACGCGGAAACCTTCGACCGCTCCCTTGCGGCAGGCCCACAGACCCCCCTCCTCGCTTGCTTCGCGATATTCTGCCGTTCAATCTCCTTTTCGAGCGGTGCCTGAAATTGCGCTGCAGCCGAGCGTTCGTGCTGCACCGTCCCGCCTCAGTATCGCGCCTCTGTCCCAAAGCACCAGACTCGATGCGTGGTTCACCGAAACGCGACCTGAAAAAATGTTTATTTCTTCCTCGGACGACCCTCTCCCACCTATCCCGTGCACTGACGCACAGTCTATATTCAGAGATTGTTGTTTACCGGGAAAGGTCCCCAGGGCGTCGAGCGGTCCGCTGACTGTCGTCCACAAGCAATTGACTCCCTGGCAAAACGGGAGTCATTGTCTCGTTCTGCGCTTTCAATACGCATGCCCACGCTGTTGTCGTGTTTGGAGCCCTGATTACCTGGCTACGTCTTCATCCGAGTCTTATTGTTCCTGCTTTCCTTATTTTCGTGGCAGATGTTATTCTTGTTTTCGCCCTTGTTCTTGTCAGCGATGATATGATATGTGAGGTTTAACGTCCCAAAACCACTATATCATTATGAGAGACGCTATAGTGGAGGGCTCCGGAAATTTAGACCACCTGGGGCTCTTTAACGTGCACCCAAATCTGAGCACACGGGCCTACAGCATTTTCGCCTCCATCGAAAATGCAGCCGCCCCAGCCGAGATTCGATCCCGTACCCTGCGGGTCTGCAGCCGAGTACCTTAGCCACTACACCACCACGGCGGGGCTGTCCTTGTAAGCGGCGTGATATCACCGGGTCATGGAGAAGTCATTCTCCAGTGTTTCGAACACCCCGCTGAACCATGACAGTGACAGAGCTGCATATCTGTCCGCTCGAAATAGGCCCCCTAGTAACTCTGATCCGCGCGAGTATGTAAACTCGCTGCATCCGTCCGATAATGACCAGTTTGCAATCTGTACCACCACGAATAAAAGTCTGTGTACACCACATTGTTTGGCAAGATCAGAAGCCGACCAATGCTG
Source organism: Rhipicephalus microplus (assembly GCF_043290135.1). Lineage (NCBI taxonomy): Eukaryota > Metazoa > Arthropoda > Arachnida > Ixodida > Ixodidae > Rhipicephalus > Rhipicephalus microplus. The sequence continues at coordinate 297,107,790 of NC_134710.1, forward strand.
ACGACTCGCGAAGACAGTCGGTCGATAACATGGCCCCTTTATGACGAGGAGGCCGGATTAGGAATGCAGTTCTCCGACGATTGTTCTTTGATATTGACGGACCAGGTTTTCTGATCACTTTCCAGCGTCAATATTTGGCTCAAATTTTTCCTTATGAACAACGTAAGTCTAGGGTATTTTTGTCACTACAGGCGAAGTTAGTTTTTGAGTAGACCTGCCTTGCTGTGAAGCCCGAAACCACGTTTTTATTATGAGGGATGACGTAGCGGATAACGGCAGCGGTTAAAACTTCGAGCTTATGTAAGTACGTAACTACACACTTAGATAAACTGATCAGCGTTCGCTCTTAACGTTTGCGCATATAAGGGTTGTATTGTAGGTGTAAAAAATGACACTTCCGCAGAGGTGTTATGCCACCACCATAATTATTCTCAAACGAGCCTACTTACTGTTCAGTGCCGTCACATCAAATGTAGGTGTTGTCGTATGCAATGTGCATCTAACAGCAAAATAGGGACTGCGATAACAAAGCTGAAACATAGAAAGAAACGAAAATGGAACTTTCTTAGTTATATGCGTGACACAAGAAGTTCCAGCGAAGATTTATTGAGAGAAACCGTGAATGTAGTGCTCTTACAGTTCAAATATACAAGCGACAGGTTAAAAGTTCTGTGGAATAATAAATGTGGGCTGTGTTTCTAGCGAGTGTTCGGGAAGAACGGCGAGGTTCTGTAAAGTTGCGCTTATTGTCTAGTGCCCAATTAAAGCAACTCTTTTCTTAAGTGCGCGTTCTCATTGGCCAATTCATTTCGCATATATGTGCAGCATTATATTGGCTCAAACTTTCTCTTCAGAGCTGCAGCCTAAACTGTTTCTGTGAATGCGGGCCTATTATAGTATATTTCCCTACATATCTCCTCCCTCCTTGCAGAATAGGACTATATACAGTAGTCACATTAGAACTGCAGGTGCATACTAGAAAGGGTCTTCGCTTGGCGATGGGAGTCCCTCAGGCGGCTTCAAACACGAAGGTGACCAATGAAGCCGAGTCTCTTCCGCTCCGCCTTTTGGCGTCTCAGGCCTTATTGACGCAGCTTTCAAGACTGGACGAGTCCTTCGCAGGCACGGCGCTTCTCCGGCGGCTAAGAGCAAGAACTGGCTCACATTTCAACGCGGCACTAAACACATTTGAATATTTAGGCTTGAAACTGCCTAAACGGCGCCCTATGGACCCGCCGTGGTCTTTTGTGGATGTTGCGTGTAACTTCAGCGTACCCAATCTACCAGCGAAGCGCACCATTCCAGCCGCGGAGGCAAAATTTCTTGTGCTGGACCACTTGAGCACCATGTACCGCAGCCACCTACAAGTGTACACCGATGGATCAGTGTGCACACAAACGGATAGCTGCGCAGCGGCTTTCTGCATACCCTGCCTTGGCGTGTTATGGTCGGGCCGCCTGGATCGCGTGGTTTCGTCCACAACGGTAGAAAGCGCTGCAATCACGGCGGCTTTGCGAAAATTGCGATCCTTTTCTGCACGAGATGTTGTAGTGCTGACGGACTCCAAATCGGCGCTACAAAGACTGAATCGTGGCCTACCTCAAGAAAAGTTCACCAGGCAATCTCTGGCACTAATCAAACACCTAAAGGGCAAGAGTTTTAATATAAAATTCCAGTGTATCCCATCCCACGTTGGCATTGAGGGCAATGAAAAGGCTGATGCCCTTGCATGCGAAGCACGTACATCGTTTCCAAGACTTACCAGAACAACAAAGATGTGATACGCAATCATTTCAAGGCGATCTACAAGTTTCCACACCAAGCATGTGTAATTCATGGACTTTCTCGTGAAGAAGCGACGCTGTTGTACCGCATAAGAACCGGCTCCGCATACACCCCAGCCTGGTCATTCAAGACTGGGAGATACGCTTCCCCGTTCTGTGCCTACTGTGGTGACATCGGGGATATTGAACATTTCATTTGGCTTTGCCCACAGTTTGATGTGCAAAGAGCAGAGATGATCCGCACCTTGCGAAAAGGCTGTCATAGGCACCGGACAGTTGATGACGTCATTTTTCCTGAAGGCCCCACGGCAATTAGGAGGAACGTGCAACGAATTTTGTTGGTCTTCCTGCGAGACACTGGGCTATCTGACACGTGGTGACATTTTCCAAATTCAGGAGATGCTCAGGCGGAACAATTGCAGGCCATGCAGGCCAGGCTAACCCCGCCTGCTGCAACACCACCACCACCACCACCACCACCACCACCTAACATAAATGTATTGAATGCGCCTGCTTGCAAGATGTTATAGTAGGAATCAACGTTTGCTAATGGAAGAAGAAGTGAATGGAAGAAGCCCGTAGCTTCATTTCGCTCTCTTAATTCAGTTATTATATTGAGTTCAGGATCTTTTTACAGTGTGTGCGGTGGATGGACTGTCTCCAGAGTGGCAGCTAAACATCGGTGAGTCGGAGTTTCACTACGCATCACGATCAGAATCGCCCCTTAGCGGGCCCGTGCCTCATACCTGGCAAAGCCCGGGTATGGGGGACAACGAGATGCCGCTAGCGCCAAGAGGAGCACCACTTATCCATCCCGCTCGACTTCAAGTTGCTGCAGGCTCAGCAACAATATCGACGTCCCCTACAGAGAGCAGCGAGGCCTCGCAGTGCAAGAAGAGGCGTACAGAGGAGGAAGAGGTTGACAACGATGACGCTGCATCGACGTACTCCCTTAATGACATGACACAGATGGATACAGAAGCACCCAAGGAAGACGAGGGAGCTTACACGGTGGTCACCCATCACAAGAACAGAGCTACGGGGATACCGGTGGTATTCAGACCAATCGCTGCCGAGGACTCCTTCTGGAAGGTGAATCCCAATCGCATAGCGTCTGAGATAATCTCTGCTATCAATGAGAAAGTGACATCATCAAGAATCAACAGAAACGAAAGCTTTTGTGTTGGAGTACGGTCTTTGTACTCGGCAAACAAGTTACTGCTGATCAAGAGTCTGGCTGGATTGCCTGTACAAGTGATGATACCTCAGTCTTACATGAAGACCTTAGCAAAGATAAGAGATGTTCCACTCGAATACAGTGATTATGACCTACTGGATTATCTTAAAAATGCTGGAGTAATCTCGGTCACACGACAAAAGAGATGGGTTAGAAATGAAGATGGAAGTGTCACAATGCAGCCCATACGAAATGTAATACTCCAGTTTAGACATGACATGCCATTGCCAAAAAGAGTTGCTCTCGGCTTTACGGTTCACGCTGTCGAGGAATACATTGAGCCGGCGGTAAGGTGTCACAACTGCCAGAGATATGGGCACAAGGCTGAGACTTGCAGGGGAACCAAGAGATGCAAGGTATGTGCGGGCGCACATGATTACAAAGAATGCACCTCGAAGCGTCAACCTAAGTGTGCAAACTGTGCTGGACCACATCCGGCGTCGTTCTCAGGCTGCTCTCGAAACCGTTTGGCATCAACGGCACAAAGAGAGAGAATTGTAAAAGGGTACCATAAGATACAAAAGGGTCCAGCACCCAATGCGGATATAGTCGAAGATGTTCCTGCGGCACAAAGAAGTGCAAAACAGTGGCGCCACGACTCTTACTCGGAAGTATTGAAGCGCTCAGCACCAAAACATCGCGTTGGAAAAGAAGTCCGGGCCCAGGAACATGCTGAAGTGGAACTTTCTACCAGGCCAGACACAGCTAAAGAGCCACTGACTACCAAAGGGAAGGGTCACAGCAGCTTGCTGAGTAGAACTTCTACGAGAAATGCGATCTCGGCGGAGACAGCCGGAAGCGAACAAGTCATTTTGCCAATAATCTTTGCGGCTCTCAAAGCAATTCTACGATCCCTGCCACAAGCAGGCTCTTTACCAGAAGTGAAATTGCTGCTAGATGTTGAGCATCTTCTCTTGTCGTAATCATGGCTACCGGACTATCTAACTGGTACAAAAGAAGTGCAATATTCCAGTGGAACTGCAACGGTTTGCAGAATAAGAGTGGAGATTTTCGGAAATTCGTCGCTCAGCACGGGTTTCCGATTTTGTGTATTTCCGAAACAAGAGTATCCACTAACTTTCGCTTGTCCAATTATGTGGTGTACCAAGCAGACCGCCCTGCTCCAAAAAGCAGAGTGATGTTGTGTGTGAGACGCGATATTCCGTCGACACTTGTGGCTACTTCAAAAACAGATGCGCCGGAATTTGTTAGATGCAAAGTGAAGTTTGGTAACGTTACTGTAACTGTAGTTAGTGTTTACGTGCACCCTCAAGCAAACGTTTCATACGCAGAGTTGGCTGCAGTGTGTAGATCTGACCATGATCCCATAATTATATGTGGTGATTTTAACGCGCACCATGAATTGTGGGGTAGTGAGCGTTGTAGTGTAAGGGGATCTGCTATAGTAAAAATATGCGAAGATTATGGTTACACTATACTAAATGATGGTTCTCCAACGTTTCTACGGGGGCATAACTACTGCAGCGTACTAGACATTACTGTGTGCTCCTCTGAATTAGCGGCTGGAGCAGACTGGATTGCGGACGCTGACACAAGAGGAAGTGACCACTTGCCAGTATTCATATATCACCCAAAGTTGAAGAAAACAAGAAATAACCGCACAACAAGAATCACAAACTGGGCAATCTTTCGAGAACTACAGAGACAAAATCTTGAACCCTGTTCTGACGCAGAAACGTATGCATCTAAGATAAAAAAAATTCTAACAAAAGCAACTCGTACAGTACCCATTCCAGATGGGTATTCGGGTGTTGACGCTGAGTATGAGAGGCTTCGGACAATACGACGCCGATCTGAAAGAAGATATCGCAGGTCAGGTAATTTAGAAGACTTCAAGGTTGCACAGAAAGTACACACTACAATGCGTAACCAACTGCAGAAGCTTTCAACTAAAAGGTGGCAAGATTTATGTGCCTCACTTTCCCCATTTACCTCGGCGACTCAACTGTGGAACATGGTACGCGCCCTCCGACAGCCAGTAGTCCACTCGAGACCACTACAGGCTCTAGCGCTGTCTCGAGGAGTTAGCGAACGGGTGATTGCCGAAGAATTTTGCGATCTTATACTGAGAAATGGAGAGACCGCCCAAACGAGCGATTATAAATCCTCAGCAGAATCAGCTTCGGCGGTTGTAACAAAGTCCTCTGCGAGCAGTTCATCAGATCTGGATGACAGCTTCACACCAGAGGAGCTCCAATATGTGTTGTCTTCAGTAAAACGAACAAGTTCACCAGGAACAGATGGAGTTACATACGCTGCTCTTGCTAATTTGTGCAAAAAAGGAAAATTACACCTGTTGGACATCTATAATAAAATTTGGCAAGAAGAAAAAGTTCCGGAAAGCTGGAAGATATCAAAAGTAGTACCGTTGCTAAAGCCAGGGAAGAGCCCTATGCAGTTGGACTCGTTTAGGCCGGTTAGTTTGACAAGTTGTTTTTCAAAAGTGATGGAAAAAATGATCAATGAACGAATTTTATGGTGGCAAGACATGAAAAAACTACTACCAGAAAGCATAGCCGGCTTCAGAAGAGGTAGATGCACAATGGACTGCATTCTGGATTTGGTCACAGATCTGGAAAACCAACGAACGCAAGGAAACATCACTGTCGCTGTATTCCTTGATGTCCACCGAGCATACGACACAGTGAGTCACGTTCACGTTCTGGAAGGCCTGGCGTTACAGGGATTCAAGGGCAAGATACTGCGTTGGATCGCTGACTTCCTGAAGCACCGGAAAATTTTTGTAGTTACGCAGGAGGGCCCAACGTCAGAACATGTCGTCAACCAAGGAGTGCCACAGGGCAGCGTACTAAGCCCTACTCTCTTTAATGCAGTCATGGCGCAGCTCCCGTATAATCTTCCACCCAAGATCAGATGTTCAGTATATGCTGATGATATAAGTATATGGACGTCTGGTCCATCGTTTTTGGATATACAACAAACTCTACAAGAAGGATTGGATAATGTAGACCATTTTCTAAAACAAAGAGGTATGGCACTGAGTCTGGCCAAAACAGCCATACTTCCGTTTACATTAAAGAGACCTGGAAATTTCCAGATGAATCTGCAAAATCAGCCTATTAAAATGGTCAAAACTCATAAATTCTTGGGAGTAATTTTAGACCGGAGACTAACATGGTCGCCTCATGTCCAGTCCCTGGAACAAAAAGTGAATCAGGCCATTCGAATCCTCCGGCATCTCTGCGGGGCCAAATGGGGTGGTACTACAGAGTCGTTATTAGCCCTACATGTTGCCTGGATACGCCCCATCGTAACTTACTCACTGCCCCTGCTGCACGGACTCCCAGCCTCCACCGAAAGGAGACTGCACTTGTTATTGGCAAGGAGCTTGAGGGTATGTCTGGGTTTACCACGGTCAACTTCCAGTGATTTAGTGTATGCGGAGGCTCGAGAGCCACCTTTGGCAGTACTGCGAACTAAAGAAACATCTCGAAATTTATTTAGAATTTTCACGCAACATGAAAGTCATTTTTTATCTGGTGCACTAACACAAAGAACGGCAACGAGACTACAGGATACTATATCATCATTTCAAGCAGTAGCACCAGAATTTAAACAATGGAAACCTTCAAAACCACCTTGGACGCTGCCACTTCTCAACGTTATCCGTGAAATAGACGGCATAGAGAAGAAAGCAGCCATGGCACCTCTAGTAGCGGCACAGTTGGTACTTCATCAGCTTCATGTAATGCATAATGAAAAAACGAAGATATATACAGATGGATCATGCACAGAAGAAGCGTCAGCCTGTGCGGTCTTTATACCCGAAATTCAGGAAAAGAAGATGTACAAATTATCGCACAAATCTTCATCGACGACAGCAGAATTGGTGGCTATCTTTGAAGCAGTTAAGCTTATCTGCGAGAATCCAGATCCACGAAAATGGGTGATATGCACTGATAGCAAACCTGCTCTTCAGCTAATCAGAAATGTGAGATCACCTTACAGAAATGGTGAAATACCACAATGTATCGCAGAAACTGTGGAATATGCCTCATCGCAGGGTCACAACATCGTATTCCAATGGATACCCAGCCACATTGGAATAAAGGGAAATGAAGATGCTGATAGTCTCGCGAAGAAAGCATTGAAGGAAGGACGGGATTGCACAATCCCTATATCTGGGACGGATATTCGACATTTTATATCGCAAGGAGCTAACCATTGTTCGATGGAGAAGTGGTTTGAGAGCCCTAAATCAAAGGAAACGGTACTTTATGAAGTTGATCAACACAGAAAATTTTCCATAGCGACAGACCTTCCACGACACCTAGAGACATTGATCCACCGACTTAGATTGGAAGTAGCATACACAAACAGCTTCCTGCACAAGATACATCGATCCGACTCACCGGAATGCCATTGTGGTCATGTAGAAGAAAATGTTCGCCATATTCTTTTGGAGTGCAATAAATACGCGAAAGAAAGAGAAAAATTAAGGAACAAATTAGCAAGTTTGGACAGACGGCCCCTCACAATAAAGAAACTACTTGGACCATGGCCTGAGATGCATCATCAGAAAAAGGCAATAATCTTCCTGACAGACTTTTTAGTGGAGACCGGACTGGACAAGCGCCTATGATTGACAGCCAGAAATGAGTATTATGTAAAGGGTGGTCATGTATCTACTGGCATTAGAGTAGTAAGTTGTGCGTGAAAGTAGTTTATGACTGTGTGAACTGCGTGAAGAAAACTGTGTATTGACATGTTATTTGAACTGGTTTCAGTGTGCTATTATGTGTTTTTTTTTCTTTTCCGTATTGTTAATTTTTGGGTACAGTTCTGTATTATTTTTTTATTTTTCGCTGCAGAACTCTGTGACATGGAGTAGCCGAGGCAATAGGCTCCTCAACCTCTCCACAGCAAAACAGTTAAAACAACAACAACAACAACAACGTTTGCTAATGGCATGAGCTTTAAACCAATAAAAAGTATGCAAAAAGTTCTTGTACTCTATCTTTTTATTTATTTTTTCTTGCTGCAAACGTTGGTATACAGAGCGTAGTATTAGTAGTCCGTACTTGTGAGCTACCGGTTAAGGTGTTCACGTAGGCAGAATCAGGTTCAAGTGCTCGTCGTGCATTTGAATGTGTTGTGTGTGTGTTACTATTCATATACATATAACTCCTACCCGGAGCACCAACAAAGAAGAAATGTACACAAGTGTCGATAAGAACAAATCGATAGTATGGACTCGTTAGTCATTAGGAAGCTTTAAGAATAGTGGCCTTTCAGGTAGCAGAAACCTACCACCCATGCCCAGACAAAACAAAAAATCATATCAATACTTCAGCAACGCTGTTTACGTTACTTCTTAGACGCACTAAGCCGCTTTCGTTCGCTATTTTTAAAACCACCAGCTAATTGCGTGTGCCTTGAAAATTGAGAGCTTAGAACGCTATTCTTGTTAGTTATTTGAATTGTTCGTAACACTTTCTTTCTTCCAAAGTGTGTCAAGTAAGTCGTTGCTTTTGTTTTGTAAACATTTATTGTTTTCGTGTATCTGCATATGTTATCAGGTTTACTGATTCAGTGGAGGACAAATGAACATATTCTATATTATGCTTCAATAAATCGCCTGCTGAGTTATACCACATGAACTCTCGAATAATTCACCGTAAACTCTTCAAACATAAAAAACGCACGCAAACGTGTGTGTGTGTGTGTGTGTGTGTGTGTGTGTGTGTGTGTGTGTGTGTGTGTGTGTGTGTGTGTGTGTGTGTGTGTGTGTGTGTGTGTGTGTGTGTGTGTGTGTGTGTGTGTGTGTGTGTGTGTGTGTGTGTGTGTGTGTAAAATCAACTTAGCTAAAGCAAGGACACCAGACGTGCTGCTGTGATGTCAATAATATGTTTTGCAAAATAAACACTCGGGAAATAAAAAATAGTGGTATTGTGTACAACATGATAATTTATGTCTTTATGGGAAAGCTCCTACAAGGCATATAACTGCCAGCACTATCTCAAATTTCGCGATCCGGCTGATCTCGAACCCTGGAGTAACCGGATCGTGCATAGTACGCGTTGTATCACAACCTATATTTTATTACTGAAAGGGCTGATGTAGACAGAAAACGTCTCACAGTAGAAATTGTTGTCAGAAAAAAATTTCAGTCAATTTGAATGCTGTATAAATATGCATACGATCAGCGAAGCAGGATCGTTGATTGCGAAGATCACTTACAAACAAAACGCTTGGTTAATTTGTTTTCAGTAGCACTGGGCGAGGAAGTTTACAAATTTTCATGAACATTATCCCCCAGGCGAATACAAAACGATGTACACTTACACAAAATAATGTTGACTCGGGTCGGTTAGTAAACGCGGAAATCAGTAACCGCGCAAGAGACAGAATGCAATTACCTTCGCCCGTATTCACGAAAACGTCTCACGCTAAAATTTTCAAGAGAATATTTATCCCAATCACGATGTCAGATGTATCATTAGCGAATCCTGCTCACAAACTGGAAAACTGACTTACAAAAGAGCAGTTTGGTGAATTCGGCGCTTATTCCGTATCCTTGTGATCATGCTCTGACTTGAACCGTCTGACTTCCCCAGATAGCATGCCTGTTCTGTTCTAACTGGCTTGCTGTGGACAGGTTTACGATCATATCACCTCAGCAACTCCTTTTTATAAAATTTCGGCAGTGACAAAGAGGTGAATACTTAAAAAAAGCAAATGAACAAGTAAAGAAAAAAACACATAGCAAACCGAGAAAGGACAAAAAACAAGATGACGGACAGTTTGTTGGAAATAATAAAACAATGTCTAGAAATGTTGACTAACGGAGAAAAAAAAACACATACACATTCTACCTTCATGGGGTACCTGACAGCATTCCATTCTGGACGCACTAACACGCACGAGACAGAATGAAGTCTATGGCACAAGAACAAGCTTTTACACATGAAATATGGTCATATCTATAAGAAATTTGTAGCGTTTGATTGGGGACTACAGATAGAAAGAGAGAAGCAAAAATTGCGTGAAGGCGGACCAGACGCACGTTCAGTTTGTCACCCTGCACTGGGGTAGATCAATAGAGGGTGGAAAGCAAGACAGGGACGGACAGACTCGCACGCAAAAATGTCTCCGAGTACACCTTTTCCACCCAAGCCTTGGTGATAACGATGACCATCCGGCACTTCTCTGGGAGCAGCGAATTGCTGCCACCGGGTTAATACGGGTGCAAGCGCGCTTGCGGCCAAGTACTCCGCACTGGGTAGTTTCATTTAGCTTGAAGGACACTCACTCAGTGTAAAAGTGATTCCATGACACATAAATACTGTCGCGCAACATTTTAAATGCGAAGCATTTCTTAGCGAACTTAGGCGACTTTGAGCGTATCTATCTATCTAGCCGCTTACGTTTGGGAGCTCTCGTGATCACCCCCGTAACTTCACGTGAACCAAAATTAGCATGGGAGGGTAGGATGGTTTGACGAATATGACGCGCTGGTCAAAACATGAGTAATGTCCCAATCCCGTCGCGTACGTCGTCAAACACTTCCCGCCAAACAGTGGCACATACTCACGGGCGGGTATGTGCCGCTGGTAAGCGGGTATGCGCCACAGGTGATTGACACTCAGTATCTACCTAGGAACGATGAGAACACACATGGGCAATTTTAACACGTTAGCGTTTAGCAATACTCGACATCGGTAGCGTCGACCCAACGAAGGCTTAGAATAAATGTTAGTGTTAAGAAAAATCTGACATAACCAGCGTTGGCCACCCGACGAATGCAAAGAATAAATTTCAAGGTCCCAGCAGGAATCGAATCCAAGCATTCTGCGTGGCAGTCAAGCATTCTACCACAGAGCTACGCCAGGTCCCGGAACTACTTTTCAAATAGACGCTAACCTTCGTGAAACGTCAATAGTGGTTGCAGGGCTGGCTACCCAATTTTATAAACATTACATATGTACTCCTTTCATACAGCCGTCACATCGAGTTAACGTCAATTTTGGTGAGGTGCTATGCACTGAAATCAATTTATGTAGCAGTGTCAGGGGCCAGCATCCTCGCGAGCATACGCTTAATATCAGCTTCTGGTGTTGCTAAAACACATTTCCAGCTGACACAATTGTGCAAGTGGGAAACTGGTTATATAAACATCTGCAACTCTTCATCATAAGTCTCTGCGTTCAACATTTGTACATATATTTAGCGTCATGTTATGACGTGTCGCTCAATAAAAAAAATTCAACACAGCCACCTTCCCTCCACCTGCTTCGCATAAAGTTGATTCCCAGATACATGGGATCTGCCGAATTTTTTTTTTATTTTCTCTCTCTTTTGTCCCTTTCAGCTTGTGTATAGTCTGTTTGTTCTTCCGGACTTGTGTTTATCGCGCATCCTGTATAATTCGTTTATTCGCTGATTGTTTGCACGGCTGCTAAAATAATCAGAAAAAAAAATGGCGTTTCGCAAAGCTTCGAAAATAGGCAGTTGAAAGCATGCGTGCTCATGTGCTCGTGTTTTGTTACCCAGTCGTGCATTTCGCTCAGCCCAAGTACATTGCAGCAAATATAGCAAGCTTCAGTGTCGATAAAATCAGTCTGACTGAATTATGTTTACAATATTCGTCACTATTTTCAGTCTCAAAGCCACGGTTTATTGTGATAATACAATATATAAGTGGAAGGCTCCGCAAATTTTGGTCATCGGGTGTTCTTTTACGGGCACTGACATCGCACAGTACAAATGGCCTCCACTATTTTGCCTCGAAATGTGATCGCCGCAGCCGAGATCGAATCCGTGACCTTCGGGTTAGTAGCCAAGTCCCCTAACTAATGTATACCACCGAGGTGGACCACGATTTCGCTGTGAGAGGCCTCGTAGTAGAAGGCTCAGAAAACTTCTACCACCTGAGGTTCTTTAATGTGCTCCTCAGTCAAAGCACATTTTGCCTTCATCGAAAATGTGGCTGCCTCGTCCGGGATTTGATTCCGCGACCTTCGGATCAGCAGCCGAGTACCATAACTACTGAACCCTTACGATGAGTTTGGATGAATTCGCGAAATCGTTTTTTAATAATAATAAAAAAAGTTAGGTGCTGCTGTAGGTCGAGATGTACTAATCCCTTAAGACGTCCTCCGTAATGTGGCGCAGCCAATGCGCTATAGATAGAATCTCCTAACAAGTGCATACAAAATGTAGCTTACAGCCGCATTAAACTGACGGGAATAAACTTTTAAAAATAAAATGGTTATATCGATCTGGAAAATCAGCGTAATCCATTATTGCTGTCCAACTCGTATATTTTTAGCCCAGCGTTCGCACTGGTTTTCCCAGCCCATCAGGGCATTAAGGACCTTGTGGAACGTCGAGCACATCAGTAAAAAATGCACACAAAAAGGAAATAATGCTATGAAATTAGCGCATGGGATTAAGCGCCCCGCTTGATCACGTTTGTCAAGAAAAGTAAAGCGGCCTTTTGATCGTGCCCGGGCGCAGGGCGCCCGAAACTTCGAGCTGCTAAATCAGCTGCGAGGGTCCATAGCTTAAAAAAGGGAAAACTTCGACGAAAACATATGGGATTTTCATTTTTGCTGTTCTTTTTGTCATTACTGTTTTGTGCTGTCCAAGTAGAATATATACACTCAAGTTTATTACGGTAGGCATGGTCATAACAGCATGTACGGTGCAGCCAATCCTTACACTGGTTCCAGACGCAATTATCGAAGACTGCTACCAAACGCACGCAGCTTCCCTTATACGAACGTAAAGCTTCGCGAATTAGACTCCGTATCGTTCAATTTTCGAGATACAAAAGTTGCAAGCAAAATAGATAGAGAGAGAGATTGGCCAAACTATTTTTTTCTTTATATCTTTTTTTTCACGTCTTTCACGTGCCCCACTTCACAGAGCACAGTTTTAGTTTAACACTACCACCTGCTGCACTTGTTAATGTGGCTGTTCCTATTTCTTTGTAACGCTTTCTCTATAGTTTTCTTTCTTTTTCTCTCTATGTTTCTTCTGTCATTTTATCTTTTTATGTACTCATTACCGTTTAATGTCACTTCTTAATGCCTCCCCCTCTTTCCCACGTGTTCATTTTCGCTTGATTCCTATGGCTCACACACATCAGAGAAGTTATCCGCAACGAATAAGCACAAGCTGCCGATAGCTTAAAGAGTTTCATCTTGAGGAGAATGAAAAGAACGCGTGCATGTCAATGATGATGATAGTTTTCACGTCAGAGCAATGGTTACCGACACCTTAAACAGCTTCGTTATTGAGAGCACACTGACGATTAGAAGCTCTGAACAGCACAGCAGACAGTGGCATATTGCAAACACGTGATTCGTTTAGCCCTCAAGGATTCATACGACAAATACAGAATACAGCTCAAGCTAAAAAAAAAAAAAAACATTGATCAGTCTTTACTAACAATGTATCTTCCCCAAAGAGTGACTTATGCTTGGTTTTGATGCGCACCAATTGTTCAGAAATGGAAGAGAAATACAGGTAATTCCAACGCTTGATGTTTTCTAAGCAATGGTAGCCAGGCGATGTCAGGGAGAACTATATAACAAACGAAGGCTTCAGTAACTCGAATCCTGAAGCCTAAGGAAATCACTGCAATAAAGATACAATTTTTTCTCCCTTCGATTTTCGCTAAGTTTATGTTTCAGTCGATTTCCATCCACAATTCAGTGCGTGGATTGGCGACAGCCCAACAACGCCCGTGGTCTCGTGGCACTTTCCATGCCGTGTATAAAGCACATACTTTGTGTACCACCATAATTCTTTGCTGGGCCTTACATGATGAAATATAAAAGAATAGAGAAGTTTGATATGCAGGATTTATTAAATATGTTACACTATGAAGTAGGTCACAAGCCACGAAAAATTTGTGTTTTTTTCCTGGCCGTCCTATAGATGAACGACAGCCATCTCGTTGCTCCGTGAAGGTGACGTTAAAAGCGCTCGAGTTCTTTTTTTTTTGTTGTTGTTGTTGCTTCGTCTTCCTAAAGCCCTGGGGGGGGGGGGGGGGTTGAATGCGTTATAAAAGAATGTATGCTTTCAGCGACGGTAGCGAACCTAGAGCTTAATTCCAATATGTCCCAGCCATGCAAGTTTTTTTTTTTTTATTTAGACCATGCTTGTCAAGTTTCACTGCAGTAGTTTGCACAAGTTATTCATCTCCTAGGTTTAAAAAACAACTGGAGCGGTCTTTTATTGAATGTTTTGTCGAATAATCAGTGACGATGCTAATTAGCCGAAAACCTTTATTCTCCCACCATCCCCAGCATTGTTGAATCCGCACATTTTACTGCGGCTATCCCACCTCCCCACGCAATAGGGCGAGAAAATGCGCACGTGTAAACCGAGTGAATAAAGCCCCCTGACAGCAATTCCATCGCCACATAGCGCTTAAGCAAGCGTGCGCATTGTGTCCGTATACGCTGACGCGCCGGTGCGCCTTTGTCAACCGCTCTCTGTGTTCTCGTGTAGGTGTCATTCCGGCAACGAAACTTGGCTCCGATATTGTCTTCTAGCGGCCGCCTTCAGAAGAGCCGCCTTTGTGAACTTATTTGCAAATGGCACGCGCTGTTCAACGTTTATTCATATGAAAAGAGCAAATTATCAGTATACAGTACCTTTAATTTTGTCCATGGGCGACGAGCTAAGCATATCTGACCAAATTACAGAAACGCTAATAAAAGTTAGTTGTGTCGAAAAAAATGATAAGAAAACAGGTTGTGTTGTGCGGTACATTTACATAGATCCTCTAGTTACAGCCTTGAATCATACGAGTCCGCTTGTCGGAACACCGTCTCCCACCACACACAAGGTTAACAAAGGTTCTCTTCCAGCTTCCAACAGTTTCCTAGAATTTCTGCCTTTTTTTTTAGTTTACCTATAGTATGGTGGTAATTATTTCATATATCTCTTTCACCTACCTATTTCATATATCTCTTTCACCTACCTATTACCCAACCGCAGTGGTCTAGTGGCCAAGGTACTCGGCTGCTGACCCGCAGGTCGCGGGACCTAATCGCAGTTCGATGGACGCGAAAATGCTGTAGGCCCGTGTGCTCAGATTTCGGTGCACGTTACAGAACCCCAGGTGGTCTAAATTTCTGGAGCCTTCCACTACGGCGTTTCTCGTAATCATGTGGTGGTTTCGGGACGTTAAGTGGTCAGTTTTAGGGCCTTCACCTGCAGACTTAGACAACCACTATTCGTTCTTTAGGAGGCTCCTCATTACGACATTCTCACGGGGATGTCTCCGCAGCTGTTGGGAAGTTGTTAATTAAATCTGGTCAGTTTTTGAAATCACTGTGCTGCGGTAATCCACTTCGAGAAATCCGAAATTTCTCGCTAGAGGTTCGTGTTTCACCTGATATTAACCCACCCGGTGTCATCTGATTCAGCGAAGTCAGTATACGTACGTCATAGATAGAGGACAGCAAGAACATCCCCCAGTCGAAACTTTGCCCTTGGCCATCGAATACGCAGCCATAGGAATCGACCGCATTCGCATTTTTCTTTGAAGATACGCAAACATGCGTAGTATGCCCCACAGTAATCATAGTCGGCTTCTTCATTTCTGTATGCTTGTAAGTAATGGGTGCCATACCTTTTCGTATGTAGTGATGAAACCCGCGCGGACTGTCGTATGTATGTACATGCATTATTATTTATACGCATATATTTCTCGCCTGCGCACCAGTTCATCTCAAGCCGCATCACGGCACCGCATATAGTCTCGCGTAGTGCGCACATACATTGGGGTTCAACATGGACAACTTGCCGTCGCCTTCCTTGCATACTGCAAGACAGACAGACAGACAGACAGACAGACAGACAGACAGACAGACAGACAGACAGACAGACAGACAGACAGACAGACAGACAGACAGACAGACAGACAGACAGAAAGACGGACGGACGGACGGACGGACGGACAAACAGACGGACGTACGGACAGACAGACAGACAGACAGACACACAGACAGACAGACAGACAGACAGACAGACAGACAGACAGACAGACAGACAGACAGGCAGACTTGCTGACCGACCGACCTACCGATAGATAGATAGATAGATAGATAGATAGATAGATAGATAGATAGATAGATAGATAGATAGATAGATAGATAGATAGATAGATAGATAGATAGATAGATAGATAGATAGATAGATAGATAGATAGATAGATAGATAGATAGATAGATAGATAGATAGATAGATAGATAGATAGATAGATCGCGCTGTTGCGGAAGCACCACACGTTCTACAAGCATAGCGGGAGAAAATATGCACCGACCGTTTTGTTCGGCAAAGCAATGAAACAAATGTGCTTTGATTAAAAGCTAAATCGGGAAACGACCTTTTTGCTCAGTCCGCCGAGCATAGCATTATGTGTTGAACCGAGTGAAATGACGAAAGAAATGGCTTCAGTCAAAGTCGACTTGTATAGGCTGCATGTATCGCATAATGTTCTCTTGTGCTTCTTTTTTTGTCCTCCGTGACAGATATAAACGAAAAAAAAAACGTTCTCAGGCAACAAGCAAACATAGAAATATGCTTGTGCAGCTCGCGTTACGCCAAAAGGTCACTTGCCTGCCTTACAAAGAGATGGGCGAGACATGTGGCGCGGTGGTGTCAGTCACCGTATAGTGGTATCGGGTGACACAAAAGCCGATCCAGAAAGGCTTTCGCCCAGCACTTCTTCTCTTATCGTCAAAGCCACGGAAGAGGGCATTGCCTAGAAACAGGAAGCCACATCCACTGGGTGCACAAATGCCTTGCGAACGGGCAAATGGGACTTGTCGCAAGCAACCGTGGTTTCAATAACAAAATAAAAACAGTAGACATAACTGGCTAGCGGATCTGCGCGATTCTCCTTATAAATATACATATTAACCACTCTACAGCATACTAATAAAAAAAGGCATCCACTAGTGCAGCCGCCGTTTTTCTTGATGTGTTACTTCACTGTTATAACTGGCAGTGGTCCAGTAATACTTTTTCGGCTGTCGCTCGACTCCACACCGCTCAAGGACTCATCTCTGCTGACTTGAGGCACTTGAAATGGACAGCAAAAAAGTGTTGCGTGCATAACAAAGGCATTACGAATACAGCTTATTTGCTGTCTTCGCACAAGTGCTCGCCAAACAAAGGGTGCCGTATAATGCCAGCAAAATGAAATACGATCGTTCCTCTCATAGTGTGTATATATATATATATATATATATATATATATATATATATATATATATATATACAGTAGGTATTCTCTTCTTTTCTATATATATATATATATATATATATATATATATATATATATATATATATATAGAAAAGAAGAGAATACCTAAGGGCTCGTTTTTCCGTGTTTTTACACAATAATAATTAGATCTAACAGACAATAATGCCAAGTAAAGTATAGGGGAAGATATTAGACCAAAGTGTAATGTAAATATGAAGAAAAGTGGGTGAAAGATAACTTGTCGTGGGCAGGATCCGAACCTGCGACCTTCGAATGACGCGTTCGATGCTCTACCACTGAGCTACCACGACAGCTATCCCCCCAGCCACTTTATAGGGTTTATATGTGAACTAAACGTTGGAGTGTCAGTCAGCGCCACCAGTAGCCATGGCGGCGAGTGTAGCACATTCTTTTGAGCCTGTTTGGCGTCACGGAGCACGTGAAACGTGAACTTGTTACGATTGGGCAGCCGACCAATAGTCCCTTGTTTACAACCTAAAGGCACGAAGTCTGCCAGTACGAGATCCTCGTTATATATATATATATATATATATATATATATATATATATATATATATATATATATATATATATATATATATATATATATATATATATATATATATATATATATATATATATATATTCCTGCTCACGGCAAGTTATTTTCACCCACTTTTCTTTCATCTTATTTTTGCATTACATTGGTTCTAATGACTCTTCTATACATTCTCTGGCATTATTGTCTCTTAGATCTCAATAATTTTGTGTCAAAACACGGAAAAACGAGCCCTTAGGTATACACTTCTTTCCCTTATTCATTAACGAGGGTCTCATACTGGCAGACTTGGTGCCGTTAGGTTTTACACGAGGGACTATTAGTCAGCTGCCAGCTCGTAATAAGTTCACTTGCTACGTGACGCCATACAGGCTCATAAAAGAGTGTGCCACACTCGCCGGCATGGCAACAGGGGGCGCTTACTGACCCTCCCACGTTTAAAATTCACATACAAACCCAATGAAGTGGCTGAGGGTATTGCCACCGTGATAGCTCAGTGGTAGAGCATCGAACGTGTTATTCGAAGGTCGTAGGATCGATTCCTGCTCACGGCAAGTTATTTTTCACCCACTTTTCTTTCTACTTATTTACAATACATTGGTTCTAATAACTTCCCCTATACGTTCTCTGGCATTATTGTGTTAGATTTCAATAATATTGTGTCAAAACACGGAAAAACGAGCCCTTAGGTATACACTTCATTCCCTTATATATATATATATATATATATATATATATATATATATATTGTAAGCGACGAGAAATAAGAGACAACGCCTTTGCTGCAGGCCGGCTGTTCTTATTCTGCTTCGTCTTCCTCGGCTTCCTTCACCCTGCCTGCGCCCCTGCCTGAGCCCCACTATTTATTATCATTACACTCGGCCCCGACTGCGAGCCTCGTGGGCTACCGACAATGTCTCCGGTGGGCGGCATTGACTATTCCGGGGTGGCCGGGCTCGGCCAAGCTGATATTTCACATGGAAGTTTGTTGAAGGAGATTCCGGAGGACGACACTGGCTGTGACGTGATGGTCGGTGCAGGCGTCGTCCACGATGGGGCCAACGCTGTTGACTTGGACAAGATGCCGCTAGCAGGAGATACAGACTCCTGCAAAGTGGCCGCGTTGGTTTAATCTCGTCGGTTTGAGCATCCTGTCGCAGTCGTGTTACAAATGCTGGAAATAGTCCACGCTGCACCGTCACCTGCTGCACTGAGCGTCGACGCCTGCGTTGCTTGCGGTGTGGCAAGGGGCGTCGGGGTGTCTTTGTAGTCATCTGAGAGCCGAGTTCAGGTTGCAGCTTGAGAGGCAACGCGTGCTCTTGCAGCACTGCCTTTGTCGGACTCATGCTCAAGCTGCTTATTCCTATAGTTTCACGTGCAGTAGAGCCTTCATTGTCAGATGACCTGTCACTAACCGGAAGTATTACCTTCTCTGGTAGGTCTTTGCTGACAGTGACTTTGAAGGAGGCGGCGCTTAGCGTGTGGCAGACGTCCGCACACTCGGCCACAGACTGACGTGATATCAGGAGATGTCGCTTCGAAGTGAGGGTCAACACTGTAGGGTTGTTCGTCCCAGGGTAGGTGGTTAAATTGGCTGTCGGGAAGCTGCAAAATACAGCTGAAGCCGCGAGGGTGGTCTCCTTCTGGGATCTATTCTCGGTAGCGGTCGCGTAAGACTGGGTGGTCGTGGAGAGGTGATGGTGACTCCGTCCAAAAGCAGCTATGAGCTTGTCACTCCAGTCCACCCAGGATGTCTGCCGCACGCCTTCGTATCGATGCCAAGCCGCGGCAGCATTCCGAAGGCGGTCTATGGCCATGCCCCACTTCTTTTGGTCCGTCCACGCTGCGTGATCTCCGACAGCGTTGACGGTTGCCACCCATTCCTTGGCATCGTCCTGGAAGCCGCGAAACTCCGGTAGCTCGAAGGAAATCGGCGATGGCGGGACTGCGGGCAAAACTCCGAAATGTGCCCACGCCAAGCAGTTCACTTGCTCTGATACCTCCGTGAGAGAACGCCCGAGATTGCGACGGTTCTCGGGCGAGCTTACCTCGAAGTTTTGTGAGGCGGCCGCAGCCAACATGGCATTGAGTGCGCACAATGTTGGCAAGATGGCAGGACATAGCTGGGAGCTCGACGCTATGAGGGCGTTGGTCGTGACGCGGAGTTGCGCGATGGTATGCTGCAGCTCCGCTGCGCTGTCGTGTGATCCGCACGAAGAGCCAAGGCCCGCCTCTGCGGAGGATACAGTGACTGCGGTACTCGAGGTGGTACAATTGCTGACCAAGGACGCGTGGACGGCGTCCCTTGGAAATCCAGCTGTGGTAGGAATCGTGGACATGGGTTCCAGGGCGCTGGAAGCGTCAACGACGTTCCCAGGCAAGCGGAACCCGTGTGATGAGTTGTGACCTGGTACTGTGGCGTAGATGAAGCGGTCTTGCGCCGCCGGGTAGGCCTCGACGCCGTACACGGTGGGTGCTTGAAGCGCCGACAGGTTGCCAGGTATGGAGGAGGCATGTACGCCATCCCTAGGTGAGAGAGGCCCGTGCGCATGGTTGCCGCGACGTGTCGCGTCCCAGGACAAGTTTCCCGGAACCACAACGGAGGCCTGGACGCCATCCGTCGGTGCTGGGATCGATGCTGGCCGCGACGGACGCCTTGCGGGTTCCATCAGCGAAGAAGCGTGACGGCGTTCCTTATCGTGAACTGGTACCGGTAACGGGTGCTGGAGCCGCCGAGGAGGCCTTGACGCCGTCCCCGAACGGTGGTGTCAGTAAACAGCTGCCGAGGAGGGCTTGACGCCGTCCTCAAGCGACGCTTACCGCGGCTGCACGTCGGCGGGCGTTCTGGATGACGAAACCGAGACGTAAGCCGTTTTCTTCGTCGGCTGCGCCATTGTAAGCGACGAGAAATAAGAGACAACGCCTTTGCTGCAGGCCGGCTGTTCTTATTCTGCTTCGTCTTCCTCGGCTTCCTTCACCCTGCCTGCGCCCCTGCCTGAGCCCCACTATTTATTATCATTACAATATATATATATATATATATATATATATATATATATATATATATATGTGTGTGTGTGTGTGTGTGTGTGTGTGTGTGTGTGTGTGTGTGTGTGTGTGTGTAAAGTTCTACAAAAGGTTACTTTAACTTGAGCGCATAATAGCTCCACACGATTATCTTATAATACAACACATGAAAGGCCGCAAAAACACTCGTGAAAACGCTAACTATAGCGGCAGCATTGCCGTGTACGGGAGGTCGGATAATCATGGCCGTCTTGAAAAATACGCTGGGTTTTCCCTGAACAGGAATCAAGAGAGTCGATAAAATAAATGAACACCTTCGTTACGTAAATTATCAGAGTCTTGCTTTTTTTAATGCGAAAAATGCGTACAGCAAGCACTTCTTCATCTATATATATTTATATCTACGTCTGGGTGCTCTCGTGATCACCCCGTTATGTTGGCGTGAACCAAAGTCAGCATGGGAGGGTAAGATTGTTTGACAAATACTACTCACTGGTCATCACATGAATAATGTCACAATCCTGTCATGTACACCGTCAAACACTTTCCGCTAGAAAGTGGCACATACCCGCGGGCGACCATATGCCAGACGTGGGCGGGTGTGTGCCCAGGTGATTGACATTTGAGATCTACCCAGAAACGGCGAGAACATACATGGGTAATTTCAACGCGTGATCGTTAAGACAAGGCCGAGATCGGCTGTGTTAACGCGAATGTGAAGAAAAATGTCAGGGTCCCAGCAGGAATAACAACCTAGCATTCTGCGAGGCAACCAAGTATTCTGCCACGAATCCACGCTAGGTCTCGCAACTGTTTTTCAAATAGACCATAATGTTCGCGAAGCGTCTATAGCAGGTGCACTAATATCCATCCGATTGAATCAACAATACATACGTACTCCTATGGTACGGCCGTCACATTGGGTTAAGATCAATTGTAGGTAAGCGCAATCCACTGACGATTATTGATAGCTTATATGAACCAAGAGACGGCGCGAACATACATGGGTAATTATAATTTGATAGCGGTAAGAAAAATAAGTTTATCTCCACAAAGTGAGTGACTACAAGTGGGCGAAGCGGTGAATCCTAAGGTCCATAATGTCTACATTGAAGTTGCCGACTAGTGTAAACAACGGACAAATGAACGGACGGACGCAAGGGTGTGCGCAAGAAGAGGGCAGGGAGGGCAGGGGGGGGTGGAAGCGTTGCCATAATAGAGAGGGGCGGTGCAGTAACTCGGGGGGGGGGGGGGGGACACAGTCAGCCCCCATACATTGACATAATAGGGTGTGGGCGTGCTGCGACAAACCTTAGCCCCCCCCCCCCCCCCCCCGGCCTTGGAGGGAAAACCTGTGCATGCCTAAGGACGGACGGACAGGTAGACGTATGCACGGATAGGGTGCACGGATGGACAGACGCACGGATAGCAGGATGGTTGAATTGACGCGCGGACGGATGCACGAACGGACAGATTCACGGACGTATGAACAGACGGACGGCACAGGTGTATTGTGTTGTCGTATAGTTGATTACACATAAATTCGCGCATTTACACATATATTTTTTCGTTTTATTTTTGTCGTTGTTGTTGTGTAGGTGTTAAGTGTCGGCTTGGGTTTTGTGGGGCGTGATGAATGCCAACTGAGTCGGCGCTAAGGAGCTACGCCCAAAAAAACCTGGCATCAGCAGCGCTGACCCAATGAACGCATAGAATGAATATGATGGTCCTAGGAGGAGTCACACCCCAGCATTCTGCATGGCAGTGAGGTGTTCTACGCTCTAGGCTGCAATGGCCGAAAAAAGGGTCTGTGGCACGTACGACATGTGTACACATCTTTAGCGTCATTTCTTAACTTCTTTCACAATAAGGAAATTACACCACAATCACCTTTCCTCCGCATGCTTCGCATAACATTGATTCCCAAAGTACGTTGGATCTGCTGAATTTTCATTCAACAATCGATTCGTTCGCAAATAGAGAAGGTTGTAAGTGATTGCCAGTGTTATCAGCAAACGTGGAATGATCATAAAGAACAGTGACAAAGAAGCGAGAAGCTCCACACATTCGAAATTTCAACGCATTTAATTACTGACGAGTCGGTCCGAAAAGTCCAACCCTCCACTAGTCTGTGGCAAAAAAAAAAAAATCCTTGAGGTAGTAAAATACTGGCTGGGTCCTTCGTGACGCCAAAGCTTGCTTCCCACGGAATGTGAATATAAGCAGATTGTCGACTGCAATACGCCGCTTGCCCGTGACCCAGCATTGTCCTCCTTTTCAATACAAGGTACAGACTGCGCTGTTTTAAGTTCATTATGTGCGCTGGTAACACCGGAAGGCAGCCGGGGTGAGATAGCGCCACATGATTATGTGTGATGCCTTAGCACCCATATAGACTCGTGTGGAGTTCAGTGGGGCCAAAGTAGTAAAACAGACAGCTCAAGCACAAAACACAAAATACCCGTGAAAGAGAAAGAAAGCACGATACGTGTGTATGGGGGGGGGGGGGTGGCGGAGGGGTTGGGGGCGATGTTGAACGTGGAACGCTAGACTACGTGCGTGTACATATATGTAATTACTTGTTTTTAATTTCGTGGACATGCGCGAACATTACTATTCTCACAAAATGCTCACCAAACAGCCGCAACAGCAAGAAAACACAAAGCAGACGAGCACAACGCCACACATCCGCCTAAGACGATTCGAAGGCGAAAGCCATATATGGTGGGATTATTTTACCAAGAACTTTACCTCACGAGAACGCCGCTTTCTTTTTGTGACAGAAATTGTATGGAAACTCCTGGTGCATCTTTGGTGTCACCGTGAGGTTACGCATCAAGTCGAAATCGATAACGTCGCCTCGCGCATCGCATGTTCAATGTGCGAATGAAAGGACGGCTGACTGTAGCCGACGATCGCAGCCAAAATTGCAGAGGTAACAAGTGCGAAAGGACCACCACTGCAAACTTTGATCGGCGTGGTGCAATCGCACGCGCCCTATCGTAGGTATCAGCAGACGGCTTGTACCTTTGTACTAGTTGTGTTTTCATCGCTGAGATTGCGTTGAAGCCAAGCCATAGACAGCATGAAGGTTCCTTTGCTCGCTCCGGCGACCACGTTCCCTTACACACCAGCATTTTGTCAAGTTAAACCAGATGGGGTGCTAAAGGAGCTATAGCAGCTCACCTTCCTTCGTATAGCAATCAAATTCGTTACTATCGCATTATTTGTTTTGCATCTGCTGTGATTGTGTGGCTTCCTTTTGCCCACGCGAACGCCACAAAGACAAAGGGAACGCCCTGCTCGCGTGACTCGAGGCACGAGCAGGCTTTGTGGGGCAGGTAATGTGGCTTTGGGACAAGTTACGCGAAACACCATCTTTAAGATTTTTCGAAAGCGCGAACGCTGCCATGACGAAGTGAACCCGCAGTTCCCTCGCCTCGATCCACACAAGTGGTTTGTGTGACCACTTGTACAACACGACGACTTTTCGCTGAAAATTACATTTGCCTGAGACTAATACGGTTTTCGCAATAATGAAGCAGCACTGCGAAAATAGGGCCTCAAATTAGTGTCGGGCACACAGGCAGAGACCAAGGCAGGGGTAATGAAAATGCACAGTGTGTATATTATGTCTTATATAGTGCGCACCTCGCATCTCGAAAAGGCAGGCTCTAATATATTGAAGTTATATATGTATTTCAATACGAAACCATAAACACTAGATCCCCTGTCGCGGTGGCTAGTGCATGTTACGGTCCTCCACTGCTTATCTGATTGCCACGGAACCATGTCGTAATATAGGCACGCTAAACTCCAACATTTATATTATGCATCTTAACAGATAGGCAATGGAAGATAGGCATTCAAACTAGTCGGCGCAGGTGCACAGGCACTGCGCGAATTCTGGACCACGCATGTATGCCAGTAGCGTCTGAGCGCGCTGTCACGACGCTGCAGAAAAGCGCGCTTCGCCATTGCTGCGTGTTAAGCAGCTTTCCACTTCAAGCAGCAGAGCGGTTGCCCATTTTTAAAGAGGATAGTATTTCTTGGGGTACTTCAACGCACAAATTTTAATCTGTCTGTTTGTCCGTCGTAACAATGCCCCAAACAACGCCAAGCGATAACCAAGGGAACCCCCCCCCCCCCATCCGCAGCGCCCACCAATATTGCTCAATTTTCAGCCTTAATACTTGTGCGATCGTCAATTAAAAATCAATTATTGCGCATATCTGAGGCCCCATAACAACACGTCAGTATTTTGTATGTGTGGCTTTATACCAGAGAAGGCACTAATAAGTAATTCTAAGGACCATAGCGTTTATCACGCTGCGCTGACAGTGAAACACGATGCTCAAAAAGGCAAGTGCTTCCAACGTTTTGCCAGAGTAAGGGACTGTGGTTTTGCTAAGACGATACGGTGGTGGCACCTGCCCGTCGCTTTGCGTTCTACACCTTATCGCCTCCGTGACGGGCGCGCATCTTTCTCCGAGGGCGCGCACGCCTTCCTTCGTTTTCGATTATAACTGCCTGAAGGCGCTCGTGTGTAACGTGCCTCGATGCGCTCGTTCACCTTCGCTGCACAGATCGAGACGCTCTAACGCAGCGCTTTCAGAATACAATTCACCTATTTTCTCGCGCAGAAGATAAAACAAACGTTTGTTCACTCTCTCCACACGCAAGACTATCCTCTTTCGACGACATTTGCAGTGAAACATGCAGATACGAGGCCACTTTTTTACTGCCCCAATCCTTGTTATTTGCATGTATTTTTGCAAACAGCTTGACATGATAGTTTTAGTTTAAGGAATTTAACGACGCAAAGTGGTCCTCCATATATCTGGGATGTTGTAGAATATAGCTCCGGATAACTTCGACCACCCGTGGCTCTCTAGCGTGAGCTTGCCAAATAAGCAGCGCAAGGCCATCTTTGAATTCCGCGCCCATAAGAATTCAGCCAGAACTTGCACATCGTTGGTCACGTAACAGTGGTCTCAAAGTCTCTTGATTGTATTCATGCATACTAGAATGTTACGAATCGTCCAGCCTCGTCAGTTAGTCACATAAAAAAAAACGCGTTTCACGCACCAAGGACGATTGTCCTTCCTTTGTACACTGCATTATAATGCATTCCCCGTCTTCGGTATACCTTGCTGGTCTGTTGTATTTAGACACAGTGGTGGTGGCCGTTGCTGCCACCCACTACGTGTCGTTTCTTTTTTCTGCTCCAACCCATGCTTTCTCGCAATGGCATTACGCCAACAATGACCCTTTACACTGGTCACCATGCAATTCACCCCGGCATCACGCAACAGCTTCTTGGTCTTCAATGTTCATAGCTTCTAAATTCTTCTTTTTGTCATTCCTAAAGAAATGGTCTAGTCAAACATTCCGAACAGAAAAGTAATCAGAACCTTCGGGAAATTTCCACGTTCACGTCATTCGCCTTTCAACACCGAACGGCACGGGGCTAGTTCATCCTTCGCTAAGCTGAGCTGACTAGATCTGCCTTTCCCACTATCCTAAAAATTCTAATACCCTTGCTAAAGTAGCCTGCGACCTCACCAGTCCTTGCGTTATGGCTTCTCACGATGACTGTGAGGTTATCCTTGTTCATGCAATCATGGGCCTGGGCTTGGTACTGTCCTAACTGCTGGCGACTTTATTACGTGACTGGAATTGCTTTCCAAGTTTTTTTGTCTCGCTTAGCGAGGAAAATAATGGTGTTTTTAAATGCTTGAGCCACAAAACGTTATTTTGCTCACCCCATTTTGTTCGGCTACGATAACCTCACAAAATGAAGAATAAATTCATATTTCTCTTTCCATTTTGTTGTAAGAGTACGTAATTTCGCAACTTCTAAAGAACGGTTTCACAATGTTGAATGACCTCAAGTGGTCGAAATGATTCAAAGCCAGCCTTATACCACGCCCCTCAAAATTCAGAGCCCCTTTGTGGCGTTAAATTCCTTAAAACAAAGTAATGCTCCCAAGCCTTCTGCAAAAAAAAAAAAACGCTCACATAACAATAATCACGACAATGAAAAAAAAAATGGCAGCATATCCACGGAGTGAATGATGGGGAGTGGGGCGAAGCATTCGTCCGTCCATTCGTTCTTGCTTCCGTCCGTTCCTGCGTACGTCTGTGTAACCGTCCATGCGTCCATCCACCCGTCTGTGCGTGCGTCTGTTCGTGCGTCCGTCCCTGCGTTCGTCCATGCATCCGCGCCTGCGTCCGTTCATGCGTCCATCCATGCATCTGTCTGTGTGTCCGTTCGTCCATCTGTTGATTATTTTTCACGTTCTGGGCTGGGACAAGGAAACGAGAAAGAAGAAGAGCGCGAGCGAGGGACGCGGGGACGCTCAAGTGACAGCAGAGCGCTTCCGAACGCAGTTAAATAAACAAGTATTTTTGCCTTATACCTTAACGACGTAGTTGAGTCTGATCGCAGTGTCTGGAACGCCATCGTCTAAACATTGGTGCCGAAGAACCGGGATTGAAAACCAGGACCCTACGGACGGCTACCAGTCAACTGCAGCGGCATGGAGCGACTGAAGTCGAAGCGGACGTCGCGGCGAGCACAGAACACGAGGATTATAAACGAGGCAAGTGAGCTCCTCGCTAATGACTCTGCCTCCTATGACCAGCTCAACTCCATATATGAGAGGCTGAAGGCTAATAACGAAGAGCTTAAAAACGTGAACAACGAGATTGAGCCGCATATACCTGACGAGGAGTTCGAGGTCGAGTATAACGCTGTCTTACAATACTAGGACGTTGCTACGCGCATTCTCGCTGAGATTCTCAGCAAGAAAGATCGCATGCTAAGGACATCGACCGGAACTCAAGAAACAGTTGCCCAGACAGTCGTAGCACCATCAGACGGAACTGGAGTTAAATTGCCTAAACTGACAATAGCTCCTTTTTTGGAGACCTATACAAGTGGACCGAATTTTGGGAACAATTTTACCAAATTGTTCATAGTAACAATCGCATCACTGCCACAAAGAAGTTTCATTACCTGCGACTGTATCTTAAAGGAGACGCTGCAACAGTAATTGCGGGCCTTCCGACGACAGAAAGTTGCTACAGTGACGCCATCAAAATGCTACAGAAGCGATTTGGGGACAAGACGCGCCTGGAGCAAGAATATTTTGCCAAGCTACGGATGTTAAGCCCTGTCCGTTCATCGACTGACACCAAAGCGCTACGCAGCTTGTACGACCAAGTTCTCGTGAATATCCGAGGCTTAGAGACTTTGGGTGTGCACAAGTCGTCATTTTCGTCAATGCTCTGCGACATCCTACTGCGTGCTCTTCCACGGGATATAGTCGTGCAGTATCATCGATCATGTGCCGTCCAGTTGGCATATGACTCGAGAGCTGAAGCTACACCCGTGGGACTGGACCGTGTGCTCAACTTCCTGTGTATCGAGCTGGAAAGCCTGGAGAAGAGTGATTTTAAGGATGCCAAAGGACGAGAACATGGAACACTCCCCGTGGCCAGTCAGTCGACGTACTCTCGGCGTGGGAAACCGACGTCATCTGTGCTTCACAGCAACTCGGTACGAGAAAAAAAGGACAACTACGTATTCTGCTCGTCCAGTCATCACGGATCGGAAGCCTTCACAGCTGACTTGTCACTGACGCAAAAGAAGGAACTGCTTTCCAACAACAAAAGGTGTTTTCACTGCACCACCAAAGGACATCGGGCACGGGACTGCAAAAAGAGGATTTCCTGCTCCAGATGCCAAGCTCGACACGCTACAAGCATGTGCGATCCCGATAGGTGTTCGCGAAAGTCAGACTATGCTAACAAGAACTACGAAAAAAACTACGACAGTCTGTGCATCACTTGGAAGAAGACCCGTCAAGGAAGACTCTACCACTTCCGTTTTTCTTCAGACTTTCAGAGCATGGGCCATGAATGATGACACCTGCCGCTACACACGAGGTGTTTTCGATGGTGGCAGTCAGAGGACTTTCGTAACTGAAGATCTGTCCAAGCACCTCAAGCTGAAAAGCGTGGAAGCAACTCGAATAGCCTTCAATACTTTCGCAAATACATCGGACCAAGATGCTAAGAGGCGTCGCATAGTATAACTACGACTGCGAAGCCAGTTTTCCGACGCGGAAATAGTCTTAACTGCAATAGAGATCCCAAGCATCTGCCAAGACATCGCAGAGACTGCAATGGACGTAGCCTTCGTTGCGTCTTTCAAGAAGCTGGGAAACGATGTTGCCGATGAGCTCCAACATCCATCTATCATAACTAAGAGTGGTATCAGCGTACTTATCGGGTCCGATCAGATGTGGAAAGTGTTGAGCGGCAAAGTTTCACGGTGCGAAGGCAACGAATCATTGATCGCACTGAACTTCAAGCTTGGATGGACCTTCCAGGGAAGCACATCGCACTTGGTGTCCCGCCTAACTACTTCACAAATGATGGTGTGCGTGCTAAAAGCCCAAGCTACCAATTCCGACGAGATTTTGCGCTCCTTTTTGGGAACTTGAAAACATAGGAATTACGGACACGATAAACAAGCCACCTGAAATGAGCAACACCATGAGGCATTTTGAGCAAACGATTAGCTTTATAAACGGAAGATATGAAGTGACCCTCTCTTGGAAGGATAATTTCGAGCTTGCAAGCAACAGGCAAGTAGCCTTTACTCGACTGGACAAGCTTGTTAACCGTCTCAACTCCAGAAAAGGACTGCTTGAAACGTATGACCGTACCATAAGGTAGTACTTGAGGGCAGGACACGCCGAAGTAGTCAGTGACGTACCTGCATAGGTGACGAAATTATATTACATGCCGCACAAGGAAGTCATGCGTGAACAAGCACTGACGACGAAAATGAGAGTGGTGTTTGACACTTCGTCACATGCCAAAGGATGCAAGTCCCTTAATGACTGCCTTCAAAAGGGTGACAACTTATACCAAGACCTCGTGCGAATTCTGCTACGCTTCAGAACGCACCCGGTGGCAGTTATTGCGGACATACCTTCAAATTGCGATTCGGGAGGACGACAGAGACGCTTTCCGCTTTCTCTGGTTTGCAGAAGGAGATTTATCCAAGGGCAAGCTGCAAGAGTGGAGGATGACACGAGTGCCTTTTGGAGCTACATGTAGCCCATTTTTGCTCACAGCTACTATTCTCTACCACGTGAAAAGAGCACCGGCTGTCATGGCACAAACAGCGCAAACTCTTGCCGAGTCATTTTACGTGGATGACTTAGTCACTGGTGCCGACACAGAAGAGGAAGCCGCTAAAGTATGCCGAGAAGCGCGCACAATAATGAAATCGGCCGGCATGACATTGCGAAAATCGACAACAAATTCAGCAAATTTGATGCGCACGCTTAAAAATCAAGTGGAATCTACTAGTAATGAGATGGTCGTTCTTCACGAAACGTCGGTCAAGGTCCTGGGTTTGGTTTGGAATTCTGCAAAGGATGAATTCAACTTTTCGGTTGAAAATCTACTCCGGGTTTTGACAGCACAGACGGGTACAAAACGATTTGTCTTGCTGTCAGCATCAAGAATATTTGACCCGTTGAGATTTGTAGGACCATATACTATTGCCATACGAATATTGTTTCAGAGATGTGTATACGAGGAATTGGCTGAGATGAAGTCCTACCCAATGACCTGCAAAAAGAATGGAATGATTGGGTCATCCAGCTGCCGCAACTGCAAGACGTCGTCGCTCCTCGCTATCTGGGCGGCGGAGCAAGGAAGACCAATGTGCGTCAAGTACATGTTTTCTGCGATGCCAGTCCAGCGGCATACGGAACAGCGATATACGTCGTATCAAGTCCTGAGGAGTCGATACTGTTGATTGCGAAGTCCTGTGTAGCACCCATTAAGGAGACTACGCTGCCGCGATTGGAGCTGCTGGCTGCCTTAATCGGCTCAAGAATGTTGGCATACGTGAAAAGGGCTTTGAGGAATGTTCAAGTTGACTACACGATATGGACAGATTCCGCCATTGTGTTGTCATGGATAAAAGGTGACGTCAAAGAGTAGAAACAGTTGATAGGCAACAGAGTCAATGAAATTAGGTGCACTACAGATCCATCAAAGTGGAGATACTGTCCTGGAACGGACAACCCGGCTGACCTACTCACACGTGGCGCGACGCTTGAAAGACTGCTGTGCAGTTCAAAATGGTGGCATGGTCCCGAGTGTCTAACTAAACCGATGTCTGAATGGCCCCTACAGTTCTGTGAACTAGACATAGCGGAAGCCACCCAAGGT
Organism: Rhipicephalus microplus; assembly: GCF_043290135.1. Lineage (NCBI taxonomy): Eukaryota > Metazoa > Arthropoda > Arachnida > Ixodida > Ixodidae > Rhipicephalus > Rhipicephalus microplus. The sequence continues at coordinate 297,138,932 of NC_134710.1, forward strand.
GAAGTTACAACAGTCCATGTCGCACTAATGACACGCTTCTCAGTTCCGATAATTGATATTCAACGGTACAGCAGGCTTCAACAGCTACTCAGGGTCACTGCGTGGATTTTCAGATTTACTGACCGATGCAGAAAAAGAAGTAATCATACAGGACATCTCGTGGCAACAGAAATCCTGAACGCTGAACAGTATTGGATAAGATATACACAAGAGCAAGGCTTTCTTGAAGAACTCACCACTTTGACCAACGGCTAACCAGTCGAGTCTACATCTCGAACCCTTACATAGACAAAGACGGAATTCTTCGGGTTGGAGGCCGTTTATACCTCATGCAATCCACACAAGATGTCAAGCACCCAATCATAATGCTGTCAAGTCACCACTTTTTGACACTTTTGGCAAACAGAGCCCATCTTCAAGTCTTACATGGAGGAGTTAGAGATACACTTACGCAGCTTCGGGAACGCTACTGGATTTGTCGAGCTCGCTATTTGGTAAAAAGAGTGCTGCATGGCTGCAATATATGCAAGCGTTTCAGTGCGGGCCCAGGAACTGCTGAGACTGCTCCGCTAGCAAGCCATCGAGTGACACCAACGAACCAGTTCGACGTTGTAGGAGTCAACTTCGCGGGCCCTCTGTATGCACGCACGGAGAAAGGGGACACGAAGTGCTACATTGCACTTTTTACGTGCGCCGTATCTAGAGCCGTGCATCTCGAGCTTGTCTCGGAAATGACATCCGAGGCTTCCTGCTGTGCCTACAACGATTTGCAGCTCGGAGAGGATTACCTAGGGTGATCTATTCTGACAACGCACGAAGCTTTCACAAGACATCGGCAGACATAAAGTGGCTAAACCGAATGTTCTCTGAAGAGGGCGTCGCTGGTCACCTCAGCACCAACGGCATTTCGTGGAAGTTTATAGCACCAAATGCTCCTTGGTGGGGTGGATAGTGGGAGCGCCTTGTACGATCAGTGAAGCTTCCGCTGCGAAAAATTATCGGCAAAGCTCGTCTGAACTACGAAGAAATATTGACAGTGCTGGCGGAGGTCGAAGCAGTCGTAAACTCTAGGCCTCTGACTTTCATCGAGACAGATGCAGGAGAACCTTGCACTTTGACGCCAGCCGAACTTCTCCTTGGACGAAGATTGACTTCCATACCATATGCGACCGCTGACGAAGTCAACAGTAATTCCAAACGATCAGACGCCATACGGACACAACTGCAGGAAGCTGCTGGTTGAAAGTTTTTGGAAGCGTTGGCAAAAAGAATACCTGTTGCAATTACGATCTGCACACTTTGCCGACACGAAATCAAATACAGCATTGAAGCAAGGGGACATCGTTCTCGAGCATGCGGACAACACTCCACACCAGCTATGGAAGCTTGCAAGGGTCACGGAAGTGTACCGCAGTGCAGACGGTCTCATTCGTTCTTGCAAGATCAAGTTGCAAGGCGGTCACCTTGCGATCAGGCCGATACAAAGACTGTACCCACTTGAACTATGTGTTTAACTTTGCGCGGCCGGGAATGTTGATTATTTTTCACGTTCTGGGCTGGGACAAGGAAACGAGAAAGAAGAAGACCGCGAGCGAGGGACGCGGGGACGCTCAAGTGACAGCAGAGCGCTTCCGAACGCAGTTAAATAAACAAGTATTTTTGCCTTATACCTTAAAGACGGAGTTGAGTCTGATCGCAGTGTCTGGAACGCCATCGTCTAAACACATCTATTCAGCACTCCAAGTACCACCATCTCGCATCTTTTCATCATATATTCTCCATATAGAAGCACCGCCATCCAGCGGACATTTCAAGGACTAAACAGGAGGTGGCACATGCACACTTGCTTACGGCTTGCGCTTCGGGTTTACTTCCCACCTTTAACCACCTCGAGTTCATGGTATATACTAGTTCACTGTATTTATGGCTATGCGGCCCAACGCTCGCTAAACCTTTCTAAAACCAAGGAGGTTACACCCAGCGAGTATAACGTAGCAACCCTTTCTTGTCAGATCGTGCTCAATGTACATGCCAATAGCTGCTAATGGGGATCGCAGCGTGCGCGTTACCTAAAGGCCGAATGCTCCTGTCTCTCATTCCCCCTTAGCAGCCATTAACATGTGCATTGAGCACTCTCTTTTATTGTTCAACAACGCACAGAAGAAATCTCTCACCGGAACGACCTTGGAGGTCAAAATCGTAAGGACCGCTATTTCGGGTATGTGCCACTGGTGGTTACGTACTACGAGGGACGCACAAGCCAGGCCATAAGGAGCTTCGCCCCTAAAAGAGGAACCACTCATTTACTCGATCTAAGCTCAAGACTGCACACTCTGCATTAAGCAAAGCATGCTTTTTCGCAACGCCGTTGCGCCGCGCTCGCACGCTACTGGCACACTGGTAGCTTCGCGTGTCATGATGCACGGCAAAGCAAGCACGGTGTTGCAGATCTTCAGAAAAGACAATGCCTGAGCGCCTGCGCCGATTAGCTCCGATGCACACCCCCGTACCATCTGCGCTGGCCCCCTGTGGTGCGCCGCCACGCTGTGCCATGTTCACCCTAGAGTGGGTGACCCTTACATTTGACGATACTGTCATTTCCATTGACCCACAGAGTAAAGAACGTGTGGTTTCTTTTCCACTGCCTTCAATGTCCACCATGGGTACAAAGACAGCATTGTTTACGCAACACCACGTGTTCTCCGAAGCTCCAATCGGATAGGTAAGAAGAAAACAAAAAAAATTACCGCCATATCCACAAAGTGAATTATGTTAGAGGAGCTTTCTCAGAGGTGCACGGGACGTTTTTTGGTGAGACTATTTCTGTAGGAAGGCTTGGTAACGAGCCGGCGGATGATGTGTGCGTCGAAAGCAGCGTTGTCGGACACGTTCCGTGGCCGGCACTGCACAGTGTTAGCCACGTCAATAAGCACGTTTACCACCGGCCCCTTTATGCCATACTAACCACTCGCCATGAGTCAAATGCATTACGCCCATATATGGCAGACGTGGAGCTATCAGGCGTTCTTCAAAGGGGTTTAGAGCAGGCAGGTGAGGGGGCTTCGGAGGATATCGCAACCCGTGCCTAACACTCATCGTAAGAACTTGTCGCATGTTGCCGTGACTACGAAGTGACGAGAACGAAGTAGGCGTAGTCGAGAGAATCCTCCTCGCCCTGCTGGCCTGCCTGACGGTTTTTTTTCTTTCCTCTCGGATCGGAGGCGGTATGCGTTCACGCGCGCCCAGAGCAAACGCCACTAACACCATCCTTGTTTCCTCTCTCTTTCACATTCTTTTCTCTTCCCACTGCCCATCCCCCGTGTGGCGCTGTTGAGGTGACCTCCAGTGAGACACACATTTACGACGCCACAGTCTTCCTTTCGCTTCCCTTTCTTTCAAAGCCACTTCAAGGAGGCGAGCATGCGGGCCACCGAAAGCCGATGCATGGATGAATGAATGAATGAATGAATGAATGAATGAATGAATGAATGAATGAATGAATGAATGAATGAATTGATGGATGAATGAATGAATGAATTGATGGATGGATGGATGGATGGATGGATGGAAGGATGGATGGATGGATGGATGGATGGATGGATGGATGGATGGATGGATGGATGGATGGATGGATGGATGGATGGATGGATGGATGGATGGATGGATGGATGGATGGATGGATGGATGCTTTGAGAGTCCCCTTTATAACGGGGTGGTGACATGTGGGCCACCAAGCTCGCAAGAAAAAAAACGAAAATAAATCTTTTTTACAGTGAAAGCTGTTACGAGATCACAACTCGGGTAAGGTGCAGTTGTCCGCCGCCGCCACCGGTGTCCATAACCACATCGTGCAAAATTAGAAAAAAAAAACCATAGCACAAATGACAAAGTTGGGCTCGAACCCATATCCGGTGGGTGCCAGCCCAGTATTTTACCACTGAGTTCGCCGGTTCTTGTAACATGTTGGCAAACTTGCCTAAGGCAGGCTTTACATAGCGTCAATGACACAGTGGAGTTGGAACCCGGGTCCGCTGGGTGCCAGCCCAGTATTCTACCACTGAGCTACACCGGTGCTTTTTTTCTCTTTAATGCATGGAAATAATGCAATCAAATGATGTGATATATAGCTATACACTCAATCGTTTCATATATATGCTCACGTGCAGACATGCACGAGACCCCATTTCATACAGTACAACGAAGCCTCAAAAATCTGTAAACAAATACGCATGTCCAGAAGTCCAAGCCACTCCGGAACAAGGTCGAAAGTCTCTGCAAAACAACGCATATTGGCTGCCTCTTCTCGGAAAACAGACTTGCTCGAGCGAGGTGGCTCAGCATGTCTGTCAATCATGCGGATCCTCCATATTGAATAAAGGCCCAATCACATAATTAAATTGTACGGAGCATTATTGCCAAGGATATTTTTGAACGGTAGGAACCTGACACCATGAGCTGTAATAGGAAATTCTCTTTTGATGGTTCTCTTAAGAATGTCCCAGAAATGACACGCATCACAACAATGAATAAAACAATGCTCGATTGTTTCAGGCTCGTTGCACAGTCTGCACTTTGAAACCAGGGCACGTATATACCTTTTTCATGAAGCCACGTCCTTAAAGGTAATGTGGAGGTGTGTGGCTTAAAGAAAAACGTTTTCGCTGCTGGCGATATACACATTTTATGCACGCGGAGAAAACATCACGACCAGTTTGAGATAAATATGGCTGCGGGTAAACAGGTTCAGGTAAAATGGTGCTGACAAGTGCAGCAGTGAGTGTCGTTCTGTCTACAGTGTATAGATATTCTGAAGTGAATCTGGCTTTCAAAAACTGCGTGGCCTCGACAATCTCTTTCAAGAAACCCCACAATTTCGAGTTTTCAGCCACTCTTGTCGGGACAAAAAGAAACGGGAGGTGGTAAGCAAGTCGATTCCGGATAACAGTCAAAAGGAGCGGGTGACACACATCCTCAAGGTAAAAAGAAAACGCATCACCAGTTGTCGTAAAAACAAATGCACAAGACTAAGCCCCCGCCCCTCCCTTTCTCAAGCGGAAGAAAAAAGTTATCTCTTTGCATGGCTTCCCATGAACGATTCCAAATGAAGCAGGCAAATATCCAGTGAAACACCTGGATATGTACGCGAGAGCAATGCAATACTTGTAGAATGTAGACAAGCTTTGATGCAAGAAAGATGTTGCATGCTTTAGCTCTCGAAAAATGGAAAGATCCCGCCCTTGCCAAGTTAACACCTTTCGACGGATGATGGTTATGACAGACGTCCAATGAGGGCCACTAATACGGTGGTTATCAAGAGGCACACCAAGATAACGAACTGCAGCACCATTCCAACGAATAATTGCAAACACCGAGGGAGTCAATGCCCAAGTGCCCAGCCAAAATCTTCTGGTTTTATCAAAATTTATATTAGCTCCAGAAATTTTGCAAAAACGCATAGTAGTGTTTACTGCTTCCTGAACACTCGATTTAGCCCCGCCGTGGTGGTCTAGTGGCTAAGGTATTCGGTTGTTGACCCGCAGGTCGCGGGTACAAATTCCGGCTGCGGCGGCTGCATTTCCGATGGAGGCGGAAATGTTGCAGGCCCGTGTGCTCAGATTTGGGTGCACGTTAAAGAACCCCAGGTGGTCAAAATCTTCGGAGCCCTTCACTACGGCGTCTCTCATAATCTTATGGTGGTTTTGGGACGTTAAACCCCAAATATCAATCAACACTCGATTTATCCACACAAGCTATCACCTTAATTTCCTCGGCTTCATATCTATATGCTCTAATACCTCAGTGAAGCAGTACACTTAAACAAAATGGTTCCAAGTGTACTGCAAAAAGCAAAGGCGAAAGCGGACACCCCTGACGCACTGATCAATTTACCTCTATTATACCTGAAAGCGTGTGACTCACAATTAATCTTGTGCACTTTTTGTAACATGCTTATATGCTATTGTACAGTACATCTCCTAACTGGAGATGTCTGAGCAGTCGGAACAAGAAGTGATGTCGCACCTTATCAAAAGCCTTAGCAAGGTCAGTTTGAAGAAGAGCTACCTGATTCATGCTATCGTCAATGCATTCAAGGACTGATCCCGCTTCATAGATATTTGTCTGTATAGAGCGGTCTCTCATTGGACATGTATGATGGGCGCCTAAAATTTAGTAATCACCGTTTGCAACCTGTTGCTGAAGATTTTCGCAATTATCTTATAATCAACGTTACATAAAGAAATAGGCCTGTATACAGTTACTCTTTTTAAACCTTCACTGTCGGTACTTTTCGGGATCAAAGTAGTGTGGCTCTGATAAAAGGAAGGAGGAAGTTCCCCAAGTTCATAGGCTTCTTTAAAAAGTGCCTCGGGGAAAGGAATGGGAAGTTTTTGATATGTTATGGAAAATTCCGCGCTAAGGCCATCTGGGCCTGGAGTTTTGTTTGTTTGCGAAGTTTTGATTGCAATCTTAATTTCTTTCTTAGTTATCGGTCCATTATTAGCGAGCCAATCATCTTCTTGTCAACATGGCATTAAAGCAATGAATCATTTTCGTGTTTCACAATGATGCTTTCGGGAAAACCTTTCTGAAAACAGTTCAGTATTTAAGCGACAAGATCACCTTAGACATTTTATTGAACTTTCACGTTTTTGTTTGAACACTTAAGTTGGCGTAATTACTTGTTTTTTTACAAACTCAGTGTGGTGCGGACACATTTCTATGCAGTGTGGACCCATTTCTGTGTGATGTGGACTCTCAGTGTTGAAAAACGTGAACTAATTGTGTAAGCGTTGTGCTATGTACACATGTATAGCCTTGTGTTAGCTACAAAATGTACGATGTTGACTTTTGTGCAAGAGAAGAGGAGTAGCCGGCGCCACGCATTGGCACCAACCTCTTCTTACATACACTTAATTAAAAAAAGCAATGAATCGTTCAGCTTTTTCTTCATCATCATCCGTAACCTCAGCCGTGGTGAACAGGCTTTTGTAATGATCTTCAAATGCGGCTGTTATTTGCTCTGTTTCTGTTCAAATGGAGTCATTTGACTCAATTTGCAGTTTCTACTGGGAGGGTGCGTATCGCTTTTCATACCCAAGAGCTGTCTTTGTGTGCTCATCTACAATGAAACGAATAACACGAGAACGAATCATTGCTCCTCTGAATGCTTCTGTCTCATATTTCTGTATTTGGGCTTGAACTATATTTATTTCATCCGCGTACAACCTCGGCTCTCGACTTTCAAAAGCATGAAGCCTATTAAATAAATCATAAAATAACGTTTTCGTCTTTCGTTCTTTGTGCTAGCTCACATGACACGCTAATTGCTTCGTTAACGTTTTCTTTGAACATTTCCCATTGAGCAGAAATTGACAGCTGTCGATATTAGGTTAGGTTATGGAGCAATTCTTTGACTATTTTTGCCCCACCGTGTTGGTCTAGTCGCTAAGGTACTCGGCTGCTGACCCACAGGTCGCGGGCTTGAATCCCGGCTGCGGCGGCTGCATTTTCGATGGAGGTGGAAATGGTGTAGGCCCGTGTGCGCAGATTTGGGCGCACGTTAAAGAACCCCAGGTGGTCGAGATTTCCGGAGCCCTCCACTACGGCGTGACTCATAATCATATGGTAGTTTTGGGACGTTAAACCCCACATATCATTATCATATGACCATTTTAGCAAAACATTCCTCTAGCAAGAGCTGTACGTTTAGCTTCTATATTTCCCAATTTGGTATAATCTTGAAATATTTTCTAGGACTCCATGTAACTGCCACTAAACAATGATCTGTAAAAATATAGGCTTTACATCATAGCTGTGAACGTCCGACCATAGGCTTATAGACATAAACACGATCGAGCCGAGCATGACAGACGCCCTGAAAGTGCATAAATTTCAATGAGGCAGGCACATGCTCTCCAACATATATCAGATTATGGTCATTAACTGTTCCAATAAAGCGGCACTGGCATCGTAACGACTTCTTAAATATGAGTGATCCCTGGAGTCACAAGCACAATTGAAATCCTCTATCACAATCAAATGTTTGTCAGTGTTTAGCAACAAAGCTAAGAACAGGAAGAAAGTATTCCTTCCATTCACTTTTGAGGGAGCATAGACACAAATCTCTGATTTTCAGATCAAAAGATATGTCACAGCAAATAAGACGACCTTCCCCATCAATATGCAGCGACACCAAAGAGGAACCCAGCTGCTTTCTAACTAATAGGAAGCATTCAGCGGAAGCACCACGTGCGTTGCTAATGTACAGATCGTAATCTGAAAAAATTTTCCAGTGCAGAGCTGACATCTCGATCTGACAAAATCTTTGTGTCTTGCACTGCAACAACATCAATGTCATGTTTCCTTAGCACGTGGTCTAACTGCCGCTGACGCCTTACATTTGTTAAGCCACGTATGTTCAGGGTCGTACATAGAGGGAAGGTAAGCGAAGAAGCCATTTTGCTTACTTAAAGTTTTGTTGATTCCTTTTTGCCACGGGCAAACTTGTGGCTTTACCTCCCTTGCACTTTTTCGTGGCACCTTCTTGAGTACGCTGACACAGGCGGCACGTTCCTCCACCACTTCCAAAAAAACACATGTTGTCCACATGAAGACGCGTGTTCTTCTTCATCCGACGCCGCCGCTCTTGCTTCGTCACTCTCTGGCGCAGGGCGTTTCTTTGCCTTGCAGCTATCCATTGCCTCTTCTGCAGCTTCTTCATCAGGAGGCTTCTCTAGGGGTTTTTCCGAGCCACGTCGAACGACAGCGTCTTCTTCCCGGGTGCCGTCACTTGTGCTTTTGGCAGCACCATTGTGACTGCTTGGCATGGTCTCGGTAGCCAAGTGTTCATTTTCTTTGATGCCACCCACTGCTTCTCCGGACGCATCGACGACCTCTGTGACGTCCATTAGATGGTCGAGATGAGGCTCGTCTGTGCTAGAGTGCCCTGAACGCAGGTTGCTTGCGTAGGTTGACACGCAAGCATCCGACAGATGACCGATGCGATGGCACTGCAAGCACCTCGGTGTTTTGCACTGCCGACAAACGTGTCCCCCTCGCTTTCAACGAAGACAGAGCGGAGGCCTACCAGGAATAAGCACTAGACACTAGAGACCAAAGATGGTCATATTGTGTGGTATTGAGCTTACAGTGATGCCATCCTTGAGATCTAAGGCCACATCCCGGTTTGTTGTCATCCATTGCTCCATACCGGCACAATGCCATCTCTCTCTCTCTCTATGGATTTCACGAGACCATAAGTTTGAAATGCCTCTTCCACACGTCTAGATTCCGAGTGAGGTGGAAGTCATAGCAGCTTTAGCTTATTTATCCTTGGTTTCCGGATCTATCACCATGCATTTACGCCCTTTCACACGAAGCTCGCCACGGGTAACAAGTTTTTGCTTCGCAATTCTGCTTGCACAGGTAACCATCCATACGTAGCTACTCACTACTGCATACTACGTCTGCAGTAGTGAGTACTTCAAGCAGAGCGTCATAGAAATCTGAGGGTCAGTATGGTCTACCACCCAAGTCTGCATGGAGGAAAATGGAGTTCAAAACGTCATTACCGGTTGGTAGACGTGGCAGGACGACCTTGTAGCTTACGTCTTCATCAGGAAACGGGGTCGATGATCACCGGCTTGTGACCGATACGCTGTTTCCAGCAGAGAGCATTTTCGAACACAACTGTACCACGCGGCTTAGGTTAAGTTAGGTTAGGTTAGATGTCGGGAAAGCAATCGCGTTAATACGACTTTTAAAGTGTTTTAAAACGGCGAAAGAACAACCAGTTGCGCACAATGCGAATAGCGTAACGAGTGGGCCGTCCAATGCTCCAACCCATCACGAAGGCTTGTTCCTGTTCCCCAATTAACTGTGGCGAATACTCACTTCAGCCATAATTCATCCTCGTCGTCAGCCACTGCATGGAAAATTGGCACAAAAATCCTTGCAAGTGTTTCGTGGATACCACACTTCTCAGAAGAATGACGAAAAATAGCATAGCGAATGCCGGCCTACTACCCACATAAATTTATTATTAATGACCTAGTGGGTATCAAGCAAGTGGGCTTTCAGTAGTTACCCATTGAGTGTTTAGAAAAGGCTCTGTAAGGCCGCTCTTCTATCTTTCCCTGTGAATGTGCTGCGCTTTCCACGCAGGCCTGGCGTTTTTTATGTTGGCCTAATGCCTTATTTACTTCGAATAAATTCATCTTATTATAACAGACAAAAATGTAAATTTGTATTCCATCTACTTGCCTCTACAGGCAGAATGACTTCATTTTCCCGCTATTTCTCTCCTTTATATCTACTTTTCTGCCACCAATACTCTAACCGTCTCTTACTAGCTTCTATCGCGGATGTGTTCAGCTTTCCATGTCTGTCCCTGAAACCCAAAGCCTCAAGTAGGCTTCTACCCACACGTATACCTGGGTGGATATCGCTGGGTGGTGGCGCGCTATTTAGTGATCATTGTTGGTATCACCGGAGAGGTGACCTTGAGTGGCGACCGCAGAAGTTTACACAGCTACCAACACAGGTGTACACGCCGGCAGCCGCCGTACGACAAGCCACGAGCAAAAGGAGCAAGCTCTTAAAGCTTCAATAACGTTCGGTTTAGGGTATACATTGCCACTGTATACTCTAGACTGACTGTTACTGAAAATCGAATGTAATGTCAACCACTAGTGCACCCAGTAGGCACTAAATATGCATGCCAAGATGGCACCCTCTGCTTCAGTGTACTTTTTTTTTTCTTTTCAGTTTATCTCAGTGGATAGACAACAGCCTTTTATGCACATGCGTGTACAGAATAATTGAACGCCTCCGACGCGATGAGATGTTGCGTTGTGTAGACAGCTTGTCCTGCGCCAACAAGTGCCGAGCCAGCGAGAGAAACTAACCTCGAGTAGAAGTCGTGTTCTATAAATATCCGCGCTGAAAAAGCCACTCATCTGTCAAGGAGGCTATACACGATGCGTTCAGAATCAATCGTCCCAACGTGCGCGCCCATATCGATCCTTCATTTCACCCACGCCTGCCTGGCTTCTTTCTTTGACTTTTTCTTTTATGGCACGATACACGTTTTGTCGTATTTCAAATGCACCCCCCCTCCAAACCTTTTTTTTTATTTCTTTCTTTGTATCGCGAGAATCCTTAAGTTTTGCTCCTACTTGATTGTGTCGTGCATAGCGCAGAACTGGATTTACTGCTCTGATGACAGGGAAGGAGCCGGATTGACCATAATTCGTAAAAAAAAGCTAACAATGTGCTTGACGTCAGTTGCACGAACACTTATAACGAAAGCTTTCCATTCCACGGGCGTGCCAGCTGTCTGTCACTGTTGTTTACTGAGCGTCAGAGAATTCCTATTCCCTTCCCCGCAATGTTCATATTACGTGGTAATCTGTATATTATTGTTCTATAAATAACTGACTCTTATTTTCAACCAACCGTGGTATACCTTAGCAGGCTAATGTGTTGCTTTAATAAACTCGCGGGATCGATTCTCAGCCACGACGGCTACATTTAGGTGGGGACGAAACGCAATCACACACGTGTACTTGGAGATAGGTGCTCGGGAAAGAACTCTATAGGTGGTTGAAATCAACGCGCAGTCCCCACTACGTCGAGCCTCATGCTCATATTGTGATTTCGGTAGGTAACACTGCGGGAAGAACTGCGACAATTATTATTATTATTATTATTATTATTATTATTATTATTATTATTATTATTATTATTATTATTATTATTATTATACAAATGCACTTGTGCGCGCCATGTAGCGCTGACCATAAGTCATGGATGCTTGCGCTTCTGATGTCCTGGTAATAGAAATTATTTAATCTTTATGCGTTTTTGACGTCTAAAGGCAACACGAGAAGAGAGCTATGACAGGCACTGTTTATGTTACAGAGCCCCGCGGGGCTTCGTATTAGTTCCTACCATCTGGGGTCCTGAGGTCAAATCTAATGGTACATTCGAGTGGTCGTTTTTGAGCTCTCTAGTGCGCTCTCGCAACCCCCGTGTCACAGAACGAGCGCTAAACAAGAGCGCGCCGCCAAATACTTGCGACAACGGGCGGCAGAAACGCCGCGAGGTAAAAAGGAAAAAAAAAAAGAAAGCAAACATCCAGGGCTCCCGGGCGCGCGCTCTCCCCGCAGAAGCACGGCTTCGCAGACGATCCTCCTCACCCCACATCGGCGGCCCAGCAAGACCGCGATTTTTCTCGAACGAACGGGGCGGGGTCAGACCGAGCTGAGTCATCCGACGCGGAGGGCAGACAAACCGTCTCGCCACTCCCCAGCCTTCGCTGCGTATCGCGCCGACGAAATGACGAGAAAGATCTGGAAAGTCGCGCGCAAGGTATTTAACCGAGCAGCCGAGACGAGAAAGGAGGAGAAGACGGAACGTTAGCGCCGGAGCGCGTAGGGATTCCGCCGTGGAGTCGGCGAAGGTTCTGCCCGTAGTGACAGAACAGGAGGAGACGGAAGTGAGCGCCAGAGTGCGTAGAGAGTCCGCCGTGTAGTCGGCGAAGTTTGTGGTCCGTAGGGACGGCTCGAGCTACAGGCAAGAGTGTGTGTTTACCGCTATCGAGCGAAGACCCGTGGCAACCGCTGCGAGTGTGAAGCCGTCGTGTTCCGGCGAAGAAGTTGAAGTTGGAAGAGTGGCCAATTGAAGACGGGAGGTTTCCTGGGAGAGAACTTCGAGAGCTGCGGAACGACAACAACGCTGGACTTTGAGTGAGTGATTCTCGGAAGAGTATCATTCAGACTTTTGTTCCAAGGACTTTGGACTGAATAGGTTTTATATCTCTTTAGTCTTTAAGTGTCTTGGTTGTTCAATGCATGCGACTGCATTGTAGTGCGTATTGTTGTCTGTGTCCGTTGTTTCAAGTGTGGTTGATTGTACTGTGTAGTACATTGTCTGTTTGGTGACGTATTGTATGTAACTATTGTGGAGTGTGCATACGTGTGTATTGTTTTTGATCTGCCGTTAATGAGAATATAATTTTGTTTGTTTATCAACTCTCGGCTGTCTTGTTCTTTGGACCACAGCCGGCGTCCGCTGGCGCACCAATAAGGACCACTTCTAAATTGTCCACACTTTCGTGGTGCGGTTCGGGGGGCCGATACTTCGGCTCTTGGAATTAGCCCGGCGATCGCCTCCCTAATAAACGGGACAGGTGTGACAATTAATCTGGCGTCCGCGAAACAGGACCTTTTGGTGCACAGTGTGTCCAAAGTAGTGAGAAAGAGCCTCGAGTTGTTGATAGTGCTATCGGAACGATTTTGTGTGTTGTTCAGTGTTCTCGTTAACGAGTGCAGGGGAGTGTTCCGATAGACTGATTTAGGCAGATACTTTTTGCACGCGGCAAGGTTTTATTTGCGAGTTGCGAGACACAATGGATCTCGAAAAGTTAGTTGCTCTTGGTGAAAAGATGGGTCTTTCTGGCGCCGAACTACGGAAGTGGGTCACCCAGAAGGAAAAAGAAGAAAAAGAGCGAGCCAAAGAAGAAAAAGCAGCCGAGCTGGAAAAAGAGAGGTTGGCGGTCGAAAGAGCCAAAGCGGAAAAAGAAGCTGAGGTGGAGAGAGAGAGGTTGGCGGCAGAGAGGGCCAAGGAAGAAAAGGCAGCTGAGTTGGAGAGAGAAAGGCTGGCCGCTGAAAGGGCGAGAGAAGAAAGAGAAGCAAAGGAGCGACAGCTGAAAGAAGAAAGAGAAGCGGAGATGGCTGAAAGGGAACGGCAGCGGCAGCACGAAATTGAACTCGAGCGGCTCCGTTTGCAACAGCGAAGCGAAACTCCCGTCCAAGCTAGAGTTGAAAGCAGCGAACGGGAAGATCACGGCTTCCGCTTGAACCCAAGCAAGCTGCTCGTAGCGTTTGATGAAAGGAAGGACGACCTAGACGCGTACCTCCACAGATTTGAGACGATTGCGAAGAGCCAGAATTGGCCGGAACATCAATGGGCAACTGCTTTAAGTACCTGCTTGAGTGGTGAAGCGCTCAGTGTGTACGGTAGGCTGACGCCGACCGATGCAGCCAACTACGCAAAGGTGAAAGCTGCTTTGTTGAAGCGATTTAGATTTACCGTGGAAGGATTCCGGGACAGATTTCGGACAGGAAAGCCAGCTGATGGTGAGACAGCTACGCAGTATGCTGCCCGACTTTGCCATTATTTCGACAGATGGATTGAACTTTCAGGGACAGCACAGGAGTACGATGAGCTTAGAGAGCTGCTAATTAAAGAACAATTTCTTACTAGTTGCCACCCAAGCCTGTCGCTGTATTTGAAAGAGAGGAAGGCGGAGTCATTTGAAGGAATGCTTGAATTGGCTGATCAATTCTTGGAAGCGCAAGGTGGAACTAATTTGGCCAAGGTCAAGAAGGAGTGTCCCGATGATTCGAAGAAATTGGTTCCCGAAGAAAGGAAGCGTGCACCAGAGAGCATGCAGCGATGTTTTCTGTGCAACCGAGTAGGTCATCGCGCGAAAAATTGTCGAACGATCTTTACGAGCCCTACGGCAGTAAAATGTTTCAAGTGTGGTCAGACTGGGCACAAAGCAGATGCATGTCGAAACGGAGCGAGTCAAACTCACCAGGTATCCTGTGTGCAAGTGGCACCGAAATCCGATAATAATGCCGTCACCGACGGATTCGTAGAATTGAAAAATGGGGAGAAAATTCCTATTGTCGGTGCTGTAATGTCAAAACAGCCAACCGGTGTTACGAAAGGAATGCCAGCGCGGCCTGGAAAAGTTGCGGGCAAAAAAGTTACGGTGTTAAGAGATACCGGCAGCTCCACTGTTATCGTTCGGAGAAATTTGGTACGGGAAAGTGAGCTGACAGGCAGAACGAAACCGGTTTGCCTAATTGACCGTACGGTTCAGATGCTTCCCGAAGCAGAAATTGAGGTTGAAACCCCGTACTTCAGCGGGAAGGTTACTGCTTTATGCATGGCGACCCCCCTGTATGACCTTGTCATCGGAAACATCGACGGGGCGCGAGGGCCAAGTGATCCAGAATGTTTGGGAGAAGACCCGAAGATAGAGCCCTCGCCAACACAGCGGCCGCGAGATACAGTGGAGGAGCATCCCGTGACGGATCTCACTAGAGCCCAAGGTGAAGCCGCGGCGCAAGAGACAGCGAAGGAGAAGACGATCGTGTCCAATAAGTTCACGGGCCGAGCAACTGGACTTACGTCGGCACGACCTCAACCGACCGACAGCGTAAAGGAGACGGAGTTGGCCAGCCGGGCAAAATGTAGAGGCATGATCAAGCGGGTAAATAAACAGACAGGACCCGTCGAATGTAATGACGCGTTAACGGTGTCGGAAGAGACAACGATGGCTGAGACGACGCCTCAGATATCGTCGTGGGAAAGGGCTCGCCGAAAAAGAACGTGGAAACACAAGAATAGATCGAGCGAGCACCGCAAAAAGGGGCGCAAGCGCTGTTCGAAGTACTCAAGATAGGTGCTGAGGTGGAATCAGAATGTGTTCGGCAGGGCTGAGTGACATATGTTGAGTTAATGTTCTTGTTATCCTGTGTCTCAAGTGTATGTCGAGTGAGTCAGTGTTCTGTGCGATGGTGTGATGTATAGTGTTGTATAATTGTTGGATAGACAGAACTTTGTACGTTTGTATTGTTTAGAATGTGTGATGAAGTGTTGTAGGCATGTACCTGTGGTTATATTTCATGTGTTGTGGAATTGAACTACAATGTACGTTTGTATTGAGTGATATATTGTGAATGTGAAGTGTCATGAGCGACGGATTGTGTTACAGTCTGTGAGAATGTGTGGTGACTGTTCGCGCTCGTCTGTGTGGTTTTTGAATATTATGAGATAATATTCTTAAAGTGGGGGGCAGTGTCACAGAACGAGCGCTAAACAAGAGCGCGCCGCCAAATACTTGCGACAACGGGCGGCAGAAACGCCGCGAGGTAAAAAGGAAAAAAAAAAAGAAAGCAAACATCCAGGGCTCCCGGGCGCGCGCTCTCCCCGCAGAAGCACGGCTTCGCAGACGATCCTCCTCACCCCACATCGGCGGCCCAGCAAGACCGCGATTTTTCTCGAACGAACGGGGCGGGGTCAGACCGAGCTGAGTCATCCGACGCGGAGGGCAGACAAACCGTCTCGCCTCTCCCCAGCCTTCGCTGCGTATCGCGCCGACGAAATGACGAGAAAGATCTGGAAAGTCGCGCGCAAGGTATTTAACCGAGCAGCCGAGACGAGAAAGGAGGAGAAGACGGAACGTTAGCGCCGGAGCGCGTAGGGATTCCGCCGTGGAGTCGGCGAAGGTTCTGCCCGTAGTGACAGAACAGGAGGAGACGGAAGTGAGCGCCAGAGTGCGTAGAGAGTCCGCCGTGTAGTCGGCGAAGTTTGTGGTCCGTAGGGACGGCTCGAGCTACAGGCAAGAGTGTGTGTTTACCGCTATCGAGCGAAGACCCGTGGCAACCGCTGCGAGTGTGAAGCCGTCGTGTTCCGGCGAAGAAGTTGAAGTTGGAAGAGTGGCCAATTGAAGACGGGAGGTTTCCTGGGAGAGAACTTCGAGAGCTGCGGAACGACAACAACGCTGGACTTTGAGTGAGTGATTCTCGGAAGAGTATCATTCAGACTTTTGTTCCAAGGACTTTGGACTGAATAGGTTTTATATCTCTTTAGTCTTTAAGTGTCTTGGTTGTTCAATGCATGCGACTGCATTGTAGTGCGTATTGTTGTCTGTGTCCGTTGTTTCAAGTGTGGTTGATTGTACTGTGTAGTACATTGTCTGTTTGGTGACGTATTGTATGTAACTATTGTGGAGTGTGCATACGTGTGTATTGTTTTTGATCTGCCGTTAATGAGAATATAATTTTGTTTGTTTATCAACTCTCGGCTGTCTTGTTCTTTGGACCACAGCCGGCGTCCGCTGGCGCACCAATAAGGACCACTTCTAAATTGTCCACGCTTTCGTGGTGCGGTTCGGGGGGCCGATACTTCGGCTCTTGGAATTAGCCCGGCGATCGCCTCCCTAATAAACGGGACAGGTGTGACACCCCGTCATCATCAGCTGGTCGAAATCAAGCGTTCTGAATACGTTCGGCTGGTTCTTTTAGAGGATCACGCTGATCGCTCCAAGACGCTCTCACTTTGACCTCGTAGTGCGACCGAGATCTGATCCCGCGACTTCCGATTCCCGTTCGTTTGCAACAAAATACACGGTGACGTGTTTCCTCTTCCGTCCCCCGATTACCCTGGTGAGCGCCTTAACGTTCGGCACGGACATGCGTTTTGACTCGGTTCGAGAGCGGGCACCACATTGTCGCAATCTGAGTTACAGCATGGTGGTTCCCAGTTCAATGCACCATCAGCTATGGCACGAGTTTCATATACTCAACTCAGCTAGCAACCCACAGGCACAAAACCCAGTCACTCGAGGTCGTTTGAACAAAATGTCAGCTAACATTGCTATTTTGGAAGAACACATTTCCATATCAATGCTATGGGTGATTTCTGAAGGTGACTTGACGTAAGGTTTCACAAAACAGATCGGCACTGAAGTTCCGCGATAACTTAAATCTGAACGCGGATTCTTAAATAAACATTTCGTTCCATTGTGATGTATCAGCTGATGTATAGACACATGTATGGGGTGCCTCACGAAAAAAAAAAATATTCAAACTGGTTCCATGTCTTTAGCTTACCCGAAGTATGGGCTATTGATTGCAATAGAAAGTTATGAGAGTAGCTTTTAGTAAATTCATAAAACTTTATTCCCTATGAAGGCCACGGGTCACACGTAGATCACAGGCGGAGTGCTTGAAAACCCTGAGCAATCGCATTGAAATCTAAGCACTTTGTGCAATTCGCCCCCATCAATACGTGGCTGCAACAGACGGGCCTGACAAGCTTATAGTTTGCCCCTCTTACAGAGGAGAAGCTTGCAGGTTCAAAGCCGGCCAAACGTGCCTTCACTTCCTGAACTTCTCATTTAATGCTCGGTCGGAAGTACAGTGATGACCCCCGTACAGTAACTGTTTCCGTGTTCTTAAGCGAGTAACTGCAGTTCTTGAACATAACATTGAGCGGCGACCTTGTCCTCGTAATGCTTCTAAATATAAATAAACATATAGCATTATCTGTCAAATCAGTCAGACAACTCTGACAGTCTATGGCAAAGAAAAAAATTACGACCACCTCGCACTACTGGGTGGGGCCAATCCTGAAGGGACTGCGGAGCAAGCCGATCTTTCTTCTTTCCGTATACTATTTTCTTTCTTTCTGTCCCTCTCAGTTTTCTCTCACTTTTTTTTGCTCTTTTTCTCTCTGTTTTTTTTCTCTCTCTGTCTCACTCTTTGTATTTTGTTCACCTTTCTCTCCTTTCTTTCTCTGTTTCTTTCTATCATATGCTTTACTCTGACCTCTCTTTCTTTCCCTCTTCCTCATCTTCGCTCATCTTTCCGACACCCTTGTTATACTATACTATTTATATGGCTATGTTATGCTCTTCTTGAGTGCCTGGGATAACCGAGTTACGGTACTCGCCTTCGTATCGTGGGTACACGGGATCCGATTCCACCTCCTCAAGTATTTTTTTTTTTGCTAGAATTTATCTTTTTCTCTTCAATTCAATATCTTCCTTTATATCTGCCTTTCTCTCTCTCTTTCTCGTTTTTCTCTGTCTCTCCGTGCTAGTTTTCTTACGCATCAGTGTTGTGAAAATCATGCGCCAGACACATCATCGCACGAGTTCTAAGAGCGAAGCAGAAGAAGAGGACGAAGAGAGCGAGGAGAGCGCTTGCCGGTTCGTGGGAATGATGGCTTTTGTTCACAGATTACAGACCAACGCTCAGCTTAAACAACTCAGCTGTTAGAAATATAGTCCGACGCAGAGTATGGTTGAATGCCGAGTCAAACCGGCATCAACCTATGGCGTTGGTAAACCCGACGTCATCCCAAACACCTGGTCAGCCCTGATCAACACAGAGACACAAGCTCGGTCTACTGAATTCAAACATGTACAGTATAAAACACCATGAACAAGTGCAATGCGCGTGCAAAAGTAAAGGAAAACAATTAAAGCAGAAAGGGGAAGTGTGTGGGTGAAATGTGAAGCACAGGACCGAGTATAGACAGTGTATGTACGTGTATAAGTTGCCTTTTATACCACGCGCATACACCGAACGTCCTTTTTTTTTCAGAACATCTGTAAAATACAGTCGTAACAGTAGCAGAAGCAAGCCGAAGCTCATAGCGGTACTAGAGTTCTTATTTGGGCCAGTCACTACATGTCGAACGAGAAACAACCCAAACCACAGGGCAACAGGTGAGAGATTGACAAAGCCCGGTCCGTCTCAGCTCTGTTGTCTCGTAAATCACGTAGTTTCTATACTTCGCTAAGCCTGTAGCGATATGGTCATATCTTGGACAATTCCTGTTCAGAGACGTTTCGTTTACTATTTATATTTTTGGTTTGCATTCAGTAGGCATCCGTATACAAGGTATTTAAGGTGACTTACAGGCCAGAAAGCATGTTGACCGAGTTATGCAGTCTGCCCTTTAATCACCTCGTATCTGCACCTTCCAATAGCTATTCGATTTTCGCGAGCTGGAAGGGATGATACCTGATTTCATGTAATAATCTCATCCCGTAGTACTCTTGCGACGTAATATATCCAATGATGGAAGGCTACTGCAAGAGAGTGATGAAGAGAAAAAAAAAAGCACGTGCAGATGAAAGAAGTGCGAAAAGGTGCGAAAGCGCTTCTCGCACCGACACATGCATGAATTCTGGCGGCCGCGCATCTGAAGTACAGCCTGCGTTGTGCAGCGCGTGAACGACATGACTCTGGAATACGGAGACGACTTTGTCGTCTCTACGGGGCCCGAAATAGCCTCGCACAGAGCGCATACGTTGGCGAAGAATAGCATACACGCAGTCTTCCCCCTGTCTTCGAGGCGGCGGCTATCTCGAGCCCAGCAGGCAGCGGTAAATGTTCTTGCTGTCCTATGGAGCGCACACCGCTCAAGCACCCCAGACACGTTTGGTGTAGGTTGTATAGCAGTGCAAAACCCTCCCGCGTCAGCGGATTCCTCTTTAAACGACTTTACGCTGCAGTTTTCTTGCACTTGACAGTATCACCCACACTCTCGAATGCGCGTGTATTCAAACTCTAAAGAGCCTTATTACTTGTACTTTTTTTTCATTTACAGGCTAGACAAGAAATGCGAATAAATATGTGACGAGCATGGGAAGCCCAACTATTATTTGGGCAAAACATAGGACAACAAAGCAACGTCTCAAAATGTGGCTATTGGCGTGCATTAAAATTTAGCCAGGTCGGTTTTGACTATGTTGCTTTTTATGTATTTTTCAGCAATAAACTAAGTTCTCGGAGGAGGGTAGGACTAAAAAATAGCACCGCTTTAATAGAAATGAGAAGATTCAGTCGTGCAGCATTGCAAGGACTGCGAGAAAGAGCTTCTAGTAATGAAAGTAATGAATTTGCGATTTCACGCTTATATTACGTTTAGTTTACCATGTCTCATATGCATACATTATAGATGTTATTACATTATTACGTATATACCACTCAATAACCCACTAAAGAGCAATTTTAGTACTTCTATACGTAAAAACGGCTGCAAGTCATAGAGTGCAAGAATACGCGTGCAACAAGTGAAGGAGGAACAGCCTTAAGTTTGGGCCAGTTGATTTCACACATCAGACGAATTCACAGGTATGCTGCAGGCATTTAGCCCTGAGCAACAAAACTGAATGAAGGCATTGCCGACAAGAGCTCTCGCCACTGGTGCCCCGTCCTCGGACTCCTGCAACCGTGTCCATCTTTCCTGTCTTCTCCTTACTTCTGTCGTTCGCTACCCCTGTGCCTCACTCTCTCCTTCCTCTCTGTCTATCTCTTTACCTTTTAATCCTATCCTTTTAATCTCTTCTCTATTCCCATTCCTCGTGAGCTACTGTTGATGTGTCCTTGCCCTGAGAGACAGTTACGGCGCTCACTTTTCTTTTTTATTCACTTAAAATCCCTCCCCCCCCCCCCCATGTGCTCACAATAACACTGATTTTAACCACACGCTCGAAGAAAAAAGGAAGAGAGTTTTCAGAGTCATGATGCGTGCTTACGGAGGGGCGCACCCTCTCGCCCCCTTGTGCTCCCCCCTCCTTGTGCAGCTTTCAGAGAGATCATTATTACGAAAGAAGAGATGAAACGCTTCAAGGGCGCGCTTGAAGTCCACTCGTATGTAGTTGACGGTTTCTGAAAAAAAAATAGCAGCAGTCGGTTTGTGCGGCATTAAACTTCTACATTGAAGTGATTCAGTGATTAGCTGAAAAAGTGGCGTACTGAGGCGCCTTTAAGGTAGACGCTGAAATTTCTTAAATGCAATACGCCCTTGTGTTCAGATTTGGGTGCACGTTAAAGAACCCCAGCTGGTCGAAATTTCCGGAGCTTTCCACGACGGCTTCTCTCATAATCATAAGGTGGTTTTGGGACGTCAAACCCCACGTATCAATCAATCTATTCAAAATTTATGGAGCCCACCTGCCACGGTGGTGTATTGGTGCTCTACTGCTGACCCGAAGGTGGTGAGTTCCAATCCCGGCCGTGGCGGCCGCGTTTTCAGTGGAGGCGAAAACGCTTGAGGTCCATGTACATTTACTTTGGTTTTCGTTAATGAACACTAGACGGCCGAAGTTTCGGGAGCCCTGCACTACCGCGTCCTTTGTAATCGTATCATGGTTGTGGTACGTAAGCATCGAACAATTATTATTAAAGTTGCTGGAGTACTATATAGTTCTGCACTCCGTGCTCAATAAATGAAACCCGAACAGCGACAAGTATTAGCAATGGTGTGGTGAGCGCCATCAAGTTATCACTGTTGACAGGCGTGCCTATCTGGTTTGGCAGCAATGCGCGATAGCGATATTTTAGCTTCTCTTTAGATCTGAGAAAAGAATAACGGGGACCAGCGTTGCGTACGGATCACTTTTGGCCGTTCGACCTTTGTTGTCTTCTGTTTCTTTATTGTGATAGCAATTATATGGACATCCTCAGCTGGATTTTGCCGCCGGCATCGCATGAACCGTATATATGTGTGTGTGTGTGTGTGTGTGTGTGTGTGTGTGTGTGTGTGTGTGTGTGTGTGTGTGTGTGTGTGTGTGTGTGTGTGTGTGTGTGTGTGTGTGTGTGTGTGTGTGTGTGTGTGTGTGTGTGTGTGTGTGTGTGTGTGTGTGTGTGAAAACGCAAGAAAGAAAAAAAAATCCAGAAAAAACCACTCTGGCGCGCGGAATCGACCGTGGGACCTCTGCGTCGTGAAGTTAGGTAGGTAGTAAACTTTATTCACTCAGTTGACAGGAGAGAGTTGGGGACGGCTTTAAGGGCCGGCCCCTTACAAAATCTAGGAGGAGTCCCTAGTCCGGGACCCCTGTGGCTTCTGCTGCAGCACGCGCTCGGGCCACTAGGGCACGCTGGTCCTCTAGGGTCGAGCAACCGAGCAGGGCAGCCTCCCAGCTCTCTCGGGTAGGGAGGGAAGGGGAAGTGGCGGGACCGCCGGATTTGAGGGGCATGCCCACACCATATGGAAAGGATCCGTGAACGGATGGTCACAGTGCGGGCATTCCCCAGAGAATGCCGGATTGAAATGTTTGAGTATCGCCGGGCACAATACTGTATTGGTATAGAGACGGAGGAGCCAGCGCTCGTCCTTCTTGGGCAGGCCCGATGCTGGGGGTGGGAAGCGGAGCCTGTTCGATTTGTACATAGCGGTGATTTCTCTGAAAGAGGTAGCCGGATTGGGTTCTCGAACATCAGGCGATGGAGGGCGAGGCGGGTCCCGGTAATTAAGCGCGCGGGCCGAGGCATCTGCAGCCTCGTTTCCAACTAGCCCCGTATGAGCAGGAGTCCAGATGACGGTGCGTGGATTTGGGCGATCTAGATAATAGCATCGCTTAAGGATTTCGGCGGCGCGATCATTGATGCAACCCCGTGTGAGATTTTGGCACGCCCTCCGCGAATCGGTAATAATTATCCGAGATGCGGGGTCCGCTGCGGCGAGGGCTATGGCGACCTCCTCCGCGTGTGTGATGTCCGGTGCTCGAAAGGTGAGCCCTTGAATAGGTACGTTTTGGTGAACCACAGCGGCCGTGTACCACCCGCCGTGGTGGGGGCCGGATGCGTCCGTGTAGAAGACTCCCGGGCGTGAGCCATACCGTTGCTGTAGGGCTGTAGCCCGCGCTGTACGCCGCCCATCGCGAGTCCCATTTGTCATGTTTTGGGGCAGAGGCGGAATGATCAGTGCACCACGCCAATCCTCGGGGATCGCGGTACGCTCTTCCACCTTGTGGGTGTCGGAAATGTGGAGGCGGGGTAGGAGGTTGTTCCCATCCTGAGACCTGCGCAGGTACTGGTTATTGAGTTGAGCCTCTTTACGTTCCCCGTACGTGTTTGTCATGCCCAGGTCTGCGAGACGTTGGTTCGACGTTGAGATGGGGAGGTCTAGGGCACGTTTGTAAATTTTGCGGAGTATACAGTCTAGTGTATTCTCGTCGCATTTACGCAGACGCAGGTAAGGTGTCGAATAAAGGATCCGGCTGGTCACGAAAGCGTTGGCGAGGCGCAGAGCAGCACGGCTCTTGAGACCTCCTCGCTTGTTCGAAACACGGCGGATCATGCGGCCCCCCTGATCCCCCACAGTGCGTAGTTTGCGCAGAGTGGTGTCAATTTTGCGGTGTTTGTGTATGAAGAGTCCCAGGACTCTGATTTCGTCGCGTTCCGGAATGGCCGTGTTACACAAGGTGAGTTCAATTTGTGTCGTGTCGTTCGGTTTGGGGCGAAGATGCACGTATTCCGATTTGGTGGGTGAGCATTCGAGACCGCAGCCGCGGGCGTAGCTGTCAACTATCGACGCGGCATGTTGCAGGCATGTCTCGATGCTACCAAGGGAACCCTGAGTTGCCCATAGCGTGATGTCGTCGGCGTACAGAGCGTGCTGCACGCCTGGGACATCGTTTAGCAATGAGGGAAGGTCAGCCATGGCAAGATTGAACAGAAGAGGAAAGAGGACTGCTCCCTGTGGTGTTCCACGCGTACCGAGGGGGTACGGTCCATGCTCCTTGTCTTGAATACACAGGTATGTCTGCCGTTCTATGAGGAATTGGCGGACGTACCTAAAAGCATTATGCCCACAGTTTGTTTGTGATAGGTTGGTAAGGATGATGTCATGGGTAACGTTATCGAAAGCTCCCTTGAGATCTAAGGCGAGGACTACCTTGTCGTCACTGGGATGTTCGACCGGTTCGACAACGTCACGATGGAGTTGCAGGAGGATGTCCTGAGCAGAGCGATGTGGGCGGAAGCCGTACATAGTGTCTGAAAAAGTGTGTCGGGCCTCTAAGTATTCAGAGAGCCTGTCCCGGACCATGGCTTCCATAAGTTTCCATACGCATGAGGTTAGGAAAATTGGTCTGAGATTGTCGATGTTTATAGATTTGCCTGATTTAGTAATGAAAGTTACTAAGGCCGTTTTCCAATCGAGCGGTAGGGGTTCGCGCCCCTCCCAGATCTGATTGAAGTAGTCGAGGAGGTGAATGTACGCCGAGTCAGGGAGGTTGGCTAGGAGCCGAACCGTCACTCGATCCCGACCTGGCGCTGTGCCTCGTTTCATTTTGGACAGGGCCGCCTTCAGATGGTGGAGCTGAAAGCAACGATCCAACTCGGCGTTTTCCGTGCCTGCATATGAATACGCCGGTTCGATGAAGTCCTGTTGGCTACAGAGATATTTGTCTCTGAGAGCCTGTGCCAATTTTTCCGCGTCACCCGCATAGGCGTGAAGCGCGCGCTGAAGGTGTTTCTGTGTTTCTGTGCGTGTTTGGCTAGGGTCGATGAGAGCCCTAAAGAGACGCCAGGTGTTGCGGCTTGACATCTGTGTGGCGGCAGTGTTGCAGCGCTCTACCCAGTTTGAGTCGGCGAGCTGGGCCGCGTACCTCTATGGTGAGAGCCGCTATGCGGATTTTGAGCTGTCGGTTGTGTTTCTGTCGGCGCCATCGGCGCACTAGGCTGTGCCGAGCCTCCCAGAGATGTAGGAGGTGGTTGTCCACCGCCGGCGTGGCCTCTGAAAGTTGAACCGTCTGCTCGATTTTGTGGAGTGAGTTTACGAGATGTTGGGACCAAGTGTAGTATCCTTGGTGAGCTATGGGGGTCGGATTGGAGTATACCAAGCGAAATTTGGTCCAGTCTGGAAGTTTCGCTTGGTGGTGGGGACGAGTAAGGGGGTGTGTCCGGATTGTGGTAATGACAATGCAGTGGTCACTACCGAGGGTTTCCTCGGTATAGAGCCAATCTGCGTGTTTTATGTTTTTGGTGAGTGTGAGATCGGGACATGTGTCTCGGGTAACAGAGTTTCCAATGCGGGTTGGGTGTGTGGGGTCCGTCAGGATGGTTAAACCCATGGTGGAAATGAGTTCCGCCAATTTCCGACCACGTCGTTCCTCCCGACGATAACCCCAGTGAGGGCTGGGGGCATTGAAAACACCTACTATGACTAGTGGTTCTTTGCCTGCCACCGTGTGAGCTTTGCTAAAGATGTCGGCGTATGTTATGTTGGGCAGTTTGGGTGAACTGTAGATGTTAAGAATGTGTATGGATGGGTCCTGCTTCCTAAGAGGGAGGAGAGTCACCATAGCATACGAGTAAGCCGGGTTGCATTCGAGATCCACCAAACTGGCGGTGTAATCTAGATGCACGCAAAGTGCCGTTTGCGCGTCCCTTTGATACACGGTATAGTTTGTAAGGGCGGCGTGTTCGCCCGGTTCCTGTAGGGCCACTACCGCGGGTAATTGGGGATAGGTTTCTAAGTGGAGCCGGAGAGCAGCCCACTTAGTGCGAGCCTGAAATCCCCGGCAGTTCCATTGGAGGATTGTGAAAGGGTCCGAATTAACGCGGGCGCGGCGCGATCTAGAGGCGTTGCCCGCCATCATGGGTATTAGAATTTTGGGTAGCCTCCAGGAGAGCAGAGAGACCCAGAGGTGCTCCGCCGCTCGGTCCGGGGCTTGCTGCTGATGTTGCAGTCAATATGGCAGGCTGCCTGTCAGCCTCAGCCCTTTGGGGAAGTGGCCGGGGCGTCTGAGGTTTATTAACCCGCTTAGGTTTTGGGGTGGGACGACGGGTGCTGGAAGCGAGTTGGGGCAGCTGGGCCACTATCATGCCCGGGATTCTGGCGAATACGGTTTGGAGGGCGGCAGCCAAGCGATCCTCGATAGTAATTACTATGGAGGCCACCTGGCCCTCCAGGCTATTTAGACGCGCCTCAATCGGAGAGAGGAGTGCCGTGGTGTACCTTTGTTCCGAGGGGGCACTATCCATCGCTTCCAGCGCCTGCCCGGAAGGTGTCGAGTTAGATGGAGGCGGGCGGTTTGCGAGTGCCTCTATTGCACGGGTCAACGAGGCCACTTGGGCCCGGAGCTGTTTAATTTCGAGTTGTTCCCGTGTGGGGGCGGAAGACGTTTGAGGTTTGGGTGGGTTCGAGGGGGTTCCGGATGGGGAGGCTGCCCCGCCCGAGCCGCTCACCTCGGGTCCTTGTCGGACGCGAGCGGCCCATGTGGCATCCCCTTGGGCAGCAGGCTGGATTCCGGGTGACGGCGGGTGCGGTGTAGGGGAGGCAGGTGGGCCCTGGCTCGAGGTGGACCTCGCGGCGGGAGGTCCGGCCGGGGTGGGGCCTCGCTTGGAGGGCCCGGGAGCCCCCGCGCCAGGATGCGGGGGTGGAGGAGAAGGTTTGGTGGCAGGAGGCTGGGCCCCCTGCGGTGAAGTCCCGGTGGTCGGCCTGCTTGGCTTCCGTGTTCGCCGGCGTTTGCGTTTCTTGGAGCCGGTTTGGTTCTTCGGTAGAAGAGTGGATGGTTTTGGTGGTGGTGCCGTGCAACGTTCCTTACGCACCGGTCCCCGGTGACGTGGGGTCCGGCGCATAGAGCACACTTCGGCGTGCATTCGTGAGGTGCGCGAGCACCATCTATGAGTGGCACTGTGTTGCCACAGGTACCACAGAGGTCCGGTTTAGGGCCAGGGCAAGCGTCGGGTCGATGCCCAACTGAGCCGCACTGGTTGCAGGCTGGTACAGTTTTTCTGTATGGCTGCACCGGGATCAGCAGGGCGTCATAGGTGACGTACCTGGGCTTCACCTTTCCTGCAAAAGTGAGCCACACCTTGTTGGAGGTGCCCAAACGCCGGATGTGCAGTATTTCGCCTTCCGGCCAGTAGAAGCGTTGGCGAAATTCGGCTTCAGAGTCAGAGCTGCGCACTGTCACCACTCCGTAGCAGGAGTCCTGGGTGTCCGCGCGGAGATACCCCAACATGGGCACCGGTCCGACGGATGAAGGAATTGTCAGTTCACCAATTAGTTTGTCCGCAATAAGCGGATGTGGGGTGTAGGCCAGGATGAGGTTTTGATCCTGCACCATCACGACTGTGACCAGCCGGTTCGCGTTCGCTCCGAGGTGGGCGATGAGCGCGCTGCCGGCTCCCTTCTCGGGGAAAACGGCGGTGAGGGATAGTTGTGTCCGTGCTTTCAGAACAACAACAAAATCAGTTTCCCTCGGCTTCGGCAGAGGCCGAGGCTGCCACGAGGGCCGCCTCCTCCCCTGTTGCGGGCCCGCGGAGCGCGGCGCAGGCGGCGGAAGTGTGGAGGAGGAGCGGTCTGCCTCGTCGACAGCCGTGGTTGGGGAGGCCGCATTGGCGGACGCCGCCACTGCCACGTCGCTCGCTCGCTCGCGTCTTGCCACCGCGGCAGCAAGCGCGGTGCTCTTAAATGTTTGGGGCAGCTCCGGCCTGCTGTCCGAGGTAGAGATGGTAGTCCACATCATGCTGTGGGGGTCGTATCCGGTGTAGGTGTCCGCCACGGTGACGGTCGTGGTGTGGGACCGATCGCCCATTTTGCTGGGGGGCGCCATAGCCAGTAGGCCGAGCGGGGCCGCCTCCGGCGTCCAGATGTAAGTCGCCCGTGAAAGTTGTGAGGTGGGTCCACTTGCCGAAATGGGGTGTCCAGATGAACCGGATCACATTCCGGTGACGGTGGAGAGGTTTTCTTGAGGGTTCGAAGAGGTGGTCAGGGGTTCCGATCGAAAAACGATGGAGCCGAAACGCTGCAGGTCCTAATCGGTTGCAGTATCGTACGCCTTGGCTGGCGTCGGGCTTTACGTGTAATGATTCTGCTGTATTTACCGGGCGCACAAAGGTCACTGCAATCAATGCAGTCTCCGTTCGCGAAAAGCGCGCGCTTTTCAGCCTCAGTGAAGTAAGAAATGAGACGCTTATTCGCGTGCATCCGTACCTGTGAGAACGTTGCGTGCGTAAATTGTGCGCGAGAAACGCGGGGCACGTTTTGATCTGCTTTTCATTCTGCGCGTGACCTTTCAAATTGTTGCTATCACGTTCATAGCTTCGCCTTTGCGGCAAAGCTGTGACTTTTTTATCAAATATCAGCCCTGCAAACATACCGAAAATACTGCACTATAGGGGGATCGTGCAGTGTCATACCAACCCAGATGTGCACGCCTGTCAATGGTGACTAGAAGGCGCGGACTACACCATCGCAAGTGCTTGTTTCTGTTCACGTTTCATTTAATGTGGATATTACACCAGTCTCTGAAGAGACATTATGCTATGCCCTCTTCAAAAGGTATGGCATGTGTATTCGTAATATCGTGCGAACACTGACCAACTATCTCGTGGTACTGAACGTAACAAGAACCGCCTACACGATAAAAACTCTAACAAGAACCACCTACAGGGATCCACAATGTGTACGGTAGGTACAGTCTGAGCATAAATTGCACAGGGTGTTAGGCTTTTACAGTGTAAGAACTCACAACAACAGCAGAGTGTTGTGGCGATGTTGTCCACCGCAACAGGTGTCCATCGCAGCGATCGCGCATATAGGCACAATGCGGCAGGTGTTCCACTCTCGCCGCACAATCAAGCGAAAACCTGGCTTTGTTTATGTAAGGCAAGTGAGCTGCATTGAGCAAGCATTTTTGTATTAAGTCAACCCTTTGAGCGCCTCATGCTAGCATTTTCGTCTCTGCCTGTCCAGACAGTAGCGAAGTACCCAGTATGTACGCATCCGTTGAGCAATATGGGCACCTACGTAGCCGCATGCCTTGATACTGTATATGATTACGATGAATTATTGCTAAGCTCTTTGAAATGGGTGTAAATATTTGAATAAATCTTACGTTACGCACTTTATAGGATGTGACTCCTGGTGTGCTTCTGCGTTTTTGCCACGCAATATAACACCTGTTAACAACAAGAGAGTGTGCGTTCGTTACGCCTGTTAAAGAGTCTTTACAACGTGCTCTGATGTGATCACTCTTTCGGCTCACGCTGGGGCTGAGAGGCCTGGAGTGCTTCTTGTGTTGTTGTTTTTTTTGTCTTGAAATAAAATTTTCTCGTAATGACGGTCACTTCAAGGACAAGTGTTCGCACTCGACAAGCCATTCAATTTCGGACACTCGGCATTTGTCTTGATTTGCCAGAATTAGCTTTAACGGGGGTAACATGTGTATCCGTCTGAGACGAAACAGAACAACGGCACATCTGAGAGCACTCATAAGGCGCTTTTGCAAAACCGGTTCCTCCCGTGTTGTAGCACCTCCTTCGGCAAAGCGGAAGTCATCATTTTGTAATACGATCTGTAATCACTGCGCTAGCGATCCACCATGCATTTCCGCAAATGAGCCATCAATTGCTCCTTGGTCTCTGCTTTTTTGGAGTCAGTAATATATAAAATAAAAAGCAAACAAACTAGTTTTCAATCCCTGCACCTACACGACTATATCCGATCAATATGCAGGAGAGGCATTTTGTGACGTCAGAAGTCGATTACTTGCTATTAGAACTGCGGCGAGGACCACATAAATAACTCATACTCGAGATTAGAAAAGGTATCAATGGCTTCGCCTAAAACAAGCATACATTTCTGTAGCTTTGAAGTCTTCAACGTCGCAGGTAATAAACATGCAGATATCAGTTAGATCTTAGGGGCAGTGAACAGTAATCGATACAACAATCAAGGCCTAATGGCGCTGAAAGACTTGTAGTTGATGAATTATCACGTTTTCATGTAGAAAAATCTAATTTATTTCAAAATAACTTGCTCTGCCGAATGGACTTTCCGTTCCACATCCAAACATGTGCTGCCTGCATTGTCGACTATGGCCTCAACAAACAAACAAGTGCGAAAGGGTATAGTTGCAGCCACGAAATAGTGGGAACACCTGGTTCATTTATTTTTGACTGCAATAAACAAAGGTGTGTTCTTGTTTGCATCATGTTGTCAGAAAGCACTACTCGTGATGACTGTGGTATTGAAAGATAATCCTTGCATGGCTGCCCTCACTACAGTGAACAGTCGCTTACAAGTGCGTTAGCTTGTTTAGTCTGAGTAAGCCGTTCAAAAAATTAAATGATAAAAAAGCTGAGGTAAACTTCGCGCTACTACATTTTGAAAGAACAACAGGCTCGTGTACTTTTCATTTCTAATAAGGTGCAAGAGAATTTGTTCGGCTGAGCAGCTCGATTTTCTCGCAATACTAAGTGTAACGGAGTAGCTGAAATTGCGGTGCTTTCAAATTCTTCTTATAAATCGCAGTTAACCATGCACCATACTTTACCTGGACGAAAAATCTCCGTGGAACATGCCATGTTTTCTGCTTTACTGGACGGAACCCTTTGAACTCATCCCTTTAGGTCCGAATGTCATCTGGACCATCCAATGAACAACGGCCCTATGCCGACTGTAGTTTGGTGTGTCTTTTACGAACGCTTTTGCTTTATGTATAAAATCGCTGTCCGTGCTTTCGGTGACACTTGCGACAGTGTGGTAGAACATGCCATATGATCTCTCTCACTGTCCTTCCTGCCTACAGCATCTACGGAAAGTTATTCGCTACAGCGCTGACCCGAACCGGCGGCAGTTTGCTTTCTGAGGAGGTAATCTCATTATCCTCACAAATGAAAGCGAAAGCATTCTCAGAAGCTCTTACGCTCAAGCGATACTGTGTAACGACTCGGACACTCCAACGTTTTTGTTATATGTGTACGCATGTATATGTATTTTTTTTTCACTGCCATATATTTTACTTTTCATATTTCTGTCTCACCTTACACTCTTCCCCAATACAACGGCAAGCCGGGTGCCGGTCTTTCGGTTAACGTCCTCGCCTTTTGCGTCTCATTTTTCAAAAACAATAAAACGTGTGCAATAATCTAATTAGAAGTGTTCAAAGTAGTGATTGAGCCTGCCATGGAGCTTAGTGCACAAGCGTGAATGCGTAGAAACGAGAGATTTTTGCGAACTACTTCTTTATGCTCGTAACTCTCGATGCATAGCCCCACCGTGGTGGTCTCGCGGCTAAGGTATATTGGGCTGCTGACCCGCAAGTCGTGGCATCGAATCCCGGCTTCGGCGACTGCATTTTCGATGGAGGCGAAAATTCTGTAGGCCCGTGTGCTTAGATTTCGGTGCACATTAAAGAACCCCTGGTGGTCGAAATTTCCGGAGCCCTCCACTACGGCGTCTCTCGTAATGATATGGTGGTTTTGGGACGCTAAACCCCACATATCAATCAAATCGACTCTCGGTGTATAAGACAAGTGAAAGAGTTGCCATTCGCGTTATTGGTGCCATGTGCATACAGCCTCTACTCATGAGCCACCCCTGTGTTGCTCCTTGAGGACTGTCGCGTATACTGCGAATTATACGGTAAATTACAAGGCATCGCCGCTCACGAAGCTCCTGACGTTTTTAGTCCTTGAATCCTTTTCTCAAACCGAGCCACAGTTCAGACATTTTCAGACAGCTCCCGCGAGTGTTCGCGCCCCAGTGTCGGTCTTTTCACGGGTCTATTTGCGTGGTTAACACGACAAGCTTAGTTAAAGCCTCTTACGCGAGCCTGCTCAGTTTCGCTATTTCTCTGTGAACACATGTTTCTCAAGGAGAGGAGGTAGTTCTGGTCATCTTCCCTACGATTGCCATCTTTTTGTGTTTCATGTAGATTCCCAGATTTTTACCCGCCATTAGGCACTAGTATCGACACGAGAGGAAGACACCGTAGGAAAATTCCTCAGACTGACGCCTGCCCGAGCAATGCACCCCCTCCCCACTGATGTTATTCGGACGTGGGCGTTTACTTCTCGCACTCTAATTTATGTTTTTACACATTATAGTAAATTACTAGCTGTTGCATGCTGCTGCTAATTACGAGGCCATGGCTTTGATTTTCGACCGCGATGGCCGCATTTCAATGGCGGCACTTTACAAAAGTAGCTGTGTGGATAGATTTCATCGAAGTGCTTGTGGACTGAAACACAACGTAATTTTTAGTTAGCGATTGTATGGGCAGTTGCACGTTATAACCGCATCATGTCGCACATGAATCTGGCTGCTTAAGGTAATGTTGCCTCTGTTGTAACTGTTCGAATAAAAATAACGCCTATATGAGAACTGAATAAGAGCAAGATGAAAGCATGTGCATTGATCAGCACTACATTGGCTCGCTTTGTACGACGAGCGCACTATACATGCTAAAAAACTTCAGGAGGTCAAAATTAATTCGCAGCGCACCGTTACGGCATGCCTCACATGATATTGTGCAGTTTTGGGACATTAAATGGAGCAATGCACTTGTTTATTGCTAAAAGACGAGTCGCCTTTCGATGCTCAAAAGTTGTCAAAATATTATTCGCGCATATCTTTACAGATGTAGCTTTTTTGTTCAATAACAGGTGGACTATTTGATGGCGTCCAGGATGCTTGTATCGACAGTGTGTCGGCAGTTTCTACTGAAGTAATTAAGGAACCGCAACCTCTCTTATATTACTTCACCAATGTAAAACTATTGCCATAATGATGTTACGATAATTCAATCACCACTTTTTATCCAAGATTCCTTAAGTTACTATTCCCAACATATATGAACCACTCGCAGTCAAAGAAGCAAGCCTTTGACGAGAACAGTATATAATTGCGTTTGCGCCTAAGCAGTGCTATATGGTTTGGGAAAGCTGTGCTCGACAACTCACTACAAAAACACGCTTAATCTAATGCGCAATACTGTTCGACATTTGATATCTTAGCTGTTCTGACTGATCTTGCGAGGTTATATAATTTCAGGGTTAGTGAGAAATCTGTGCCTCATTCACGCTTTTAAGCCGAACGGGTACTGACAGGCGAACTCACCGGTCTTCCACAGTGTGAAGCCCTTCAAAAGCGATCGCCACCGAAAGGAACGAATTCATTATTGCCCTCCATACGAACAAACCTGCTTGCGTGACTGGTAAAGACATGTTGCTTATGCTACGAACGTCAGTGCTTGTGTGCGTTTTCTCTCTTTCACTGTTTCTCACTAACTGTAGTTCCGTATCTTTCTAAGAAGTCCCCCACTCCACTTCATGGTCTACCGTATTTATATTGTGGTTAAATTTTCTGTTTTTCGCTTCTCTTTTTATATCGCTGCCTCTGATTATCCAATTTCTTCAGATGCATTATACATCATTCGTAAAGAGAGCTGGACGTCAGGCTATATATTTACCGTATAGTTTTGGAAAGCATGTGAAGAGTAATATTCTATGACACGAAGTGCGCAAGAAGCTGACGTGCAGGAGAAGAGGGGTATAATGGTTAGCTCGTGCTAAAGCGTGCCAGCTGTTGCTGCAGACGTCGTTCGTTTAGTAGTATTAGCATACTGTATCGGAGTTCTCCCCCACCGTTCCGCCACCGTTCTGCGTTGACTCTTCTGAACTTTGGAGATCTCGGTGCACAACGAGAGCCTGGCAAATTAATCCCAAAAACTGCTCAAAAGGACCAAGACTTTAGCTATATGCCACTATGGCATCATTACAGGAGATAGAGCGAAAATAAAATGGGGGTTTTTCATATCTTCTCTCGTCCCGTTATTTTTTTAGCCGTTTTCAGTGCCCGAAGTGCGATCTTCATTGTAATCTCAGGTGTAGCGCCATGTACAAAATTGTAAGAAGGAGTAGTTTAGAGGGAAAGTAGTTGACAGGAGCACCTCATTCGTGTCAGCTACGTCTTACAGTTTTGTAGGTGGCACTGCACTCAATATTGCAATGAAATAAATGAAATACCAACTAGCCTGCATAGGCACCTTTGTTCAGCGGCGTTCATCCTTACGAAATCTTTTAAGAACTTTTCACAAAGACCATGCGTTCCATGAGTAGTACTGATGAAACGCACTGTCTAAACATTGGTAATCGAGAATGCTATTGCACGAACAAAACAAGGGGACACCAAACAAATGAATTGAGTGTCACCAGCCCCAACTTCTAAGCTGCGCATTTCTAAAACGGTATGCAAGTACTTCCTCTAACCTGACTATATAGAATACTCTCAGGCGAGAACATGATCTTAGCTCTCAAACCATTACCGTACGTTCTAATATGGCGTGCGCGAACGGCTTGCGGAGGTGCAGACAACGAATAGTCACAGCAGAAAAAAAAAGTGCTACATAAAGACATCGCGAATCAAACTGAGGACGCATGACAAGGACGCAAGACAATATTGACTTTTGTTCTGCTAGCGTTCCTGTTTTCCTTGGCACTTAGTTCAAGTACGGGACAAACTGAGGAACGAAGAAAACAATGACAGAGGGATCGAGACAAAAGTAAAAAAAAAAGCAAGATCGCTTACCGGTCTCGGTGGTCCAAGCGGGCCCCAGTTTGTGAGCGAAGCGCGGTCGCGGGCCACGCGGACTTTCGCTTTGGCGGCCCTGACGAACGGCGAAGAGAAAACTTCGGGAGCGCGCGCCGCCCGGCGCACTCCGCCCGACGCTCAGCGGCAGAAGAGCGCGTACGGCCGACAACGCGCGCGGGAGCGCCTGTGTAGCCGCCGTCGTTTGCCGCGGACACTTCGAGAGTGCCGGACCAGGGGGCGTTCGCCGCGCTCCCTCTTCCCTTCTTTCCCGGGCAATTTCCCCACCTGGGCCGCCAAGTCAGAAGTTAGTCGGCCCGGAGGTCGTTCGTATCCCCATGCTGTCTCTCGTCGTGACGTCGATACGAAGGCGCGGATCTCGCGCACGCGCAGTGGCTAGAATGTTTCCCTCGCGCTTATTCTGAGGCATTTTCTTTTTAATCTCTCCATTCGTGTTTCTTGGCTGCCGG
Organism: Rhipicephalus microplus; assembly: GCF_043290135.1. Taxonomy (NCBI): domain Eukaryota; kingdom Metazoa; phylum Arthropoda; class Arachnida; order Ixodida; family Ixodidae; genus Rhipicephalus; species Rhipicephalus microplus. Next base: position 297,174,106 of record NC_134710.1, read on the forward strand.
TTACGTCCGCCTTCGACTGGCCGGAGCCGAGAGCGGCCGAACTATCCCGTTCATTCCAGCACGTTCCGATGAGAGATAAGTTAGAGCAGTATAAAACGACAAGAGAGCAGAGATTATATACACACATATATATATATATATATATATATATATATATATATATATATATATATATATATATATATATATATATGATGGCAGCTGGCGCCGGCTTCATAAGCTCCCTTGTTGACCTTTCCCCCCGTGCTCTTTCTCTTTATATTACATTCTGCTAATATTGCATAATTTTGCATATCACATCTTCAGTACAAGTTTCCCTTTCTCCGGCAAAAAAACGAAGTCTGCAAAAAAAATATGTGCTGCAGCATTCATACTATATCGCGATTTCATTATCTTGAAGACCCTCACTTGCAAGCAATTATGCAGTGGATGAGGTTTGCTAGTGATGTACGCTTTGGCCAAGTAATGAGAGATATGGCATCCCTCGCATCTCTTTGTATTACTTGATTTTTTTTTTACTTTACACTGAAATTGACCGAGACAATGCCATATGAGAAGCTTGTTCTTTAGAGCTCTCGTTTAACAAGGCGTGCGCGGAGACCGAAGTACAGTTCATTATTGTGTTGTGCTATATACTAAATGACCTATTTCCTGCCAAGTGTGCAAAGAAAGGCGGAAATAAAAAAACACGCAAGTGGAAATAAAAAAAACTATCAATACGACATACTATAGTTGGTCATTAGAAGTTTCAGGAATACCAGACCTAAAGGGAGAAGGAAGCCTTCTGCAGCTGCGCGAGGAAAAGAACCCGAGAGATAGTTGAGCTTCTGCGAATCTGCAGTACCGTTTATACTCTCTATTCGATACACTAAGCGGATTTCAATCGCTTTTGTCAAACTATGAACTAATTTTGCGAGCTTAACAAAGGCACGGGGGCTTAGAAGGTTATTTTTGGTGTACTTGCAGTGGCACCACTTGTAAAGGTTTTGTTTTGTGTTTGTGTACTGCAGTCAGCGTTCAAACACACTCGTTAGTTCTGTTATCAAATATTCATTATTTTTTGTGTTCCTGATTGTTGACAGTTTCACTGATTTGACAGAAATCAAGCCGCGAATTTCTGCTCAGTGAGATAATCACAAATTCGACGCTCGAGCACTCTCTAATAACTGTTGCACTCCCTTGTAAGCTTTTCTGGCCCATGCTGCCTACATGTAGTCATGTGAGTGTGTGCGTATACTTGTGCGTGGGTGTGTCTGTGATGAGACTAACGAGTTCTCGCGTACGTGTGTGTTCATCTAACCTAAAAACGCATAAACAGCTATGAGTGTTTTTAGGTTAGAACAGGTTTTATTTACAAATCGCCTGTGACAGATTGTGTAGTTCAGTGTAAATATCTCGGCTGATTTCTTGAAGTGGCGTAGACTACCCGAGTAAGCAATAGCTATCTTCCGGCTACTAATTTTATTCGCTAACGCAGACGTCCCCTAAGTAGTTTTGGGCACAATCGTAATTGTGAAGTTGACGCGAAGAAGTAGTTAAATAAATTTATTCAAGATAATACGATCCACCTCCCCGCTTTGGGCCTTATGTGATGAAAACTGGGATGTGGAATACTTCGTGGAGTAGTGTTCGCAGTTTGACTCACGCAGAAAGAGACGCAGAGTTCCACAACCCACAGAAAAGAAGTATTCCGTACGTGATCTTTGGTGACTTTAATTTCTCTTACGAGCCTATAGTAATCAAGAAAAGAACTTAACGGCTGCTGATTGCTGTTCTTCGAAACTCGGATTTGTCCAGTGTTTATTGAGGCCCCCATTGGAACAATATACAAAATACTCAGGCAAAACAATTGCCAACATTAAAACTGTCTTCACGCGGAACGCTTGTAAGAACAACGGGAAAAACTGTGTTTTTACACTATGCGTCTTCGCAATGCTGTCTTGTTATTTCGAGGATCATTATTTACTGTTGAATCAAGTGCCAAAGAAGACTGAAAATTTGATGAGGCCGAATTTGACACTCAATTGATTCACTCTCAATATACAGCATAAGAAAAAAATAAATGTACCTAATCTGAATCGCATTGGGTTGCTCAACTTGCAGTCATGCAAGTCGCCACAGAAGCTTCTTATCAATCTCTTTCCTCTCTCTCTCTCTCTCTCTCTTTCTCTCTCTCTCTCTCTCTCTCTCTCTTTCTCTGTGTGCGTGTGGCAAGAAATCTAATACTGGCGGCTACGCATCTTTAGAGACCTGCATAGCTGCTTGGAGTTCAGAAATATTGTTGAATGAACGTTTTCGGACTGTGATTCCTCCCAAGAAGTCCAACTGCTAGGTTCCCAAGAAAAAGCAGGTTGATTTCGGCTTGTTGTTGCCACCCATTTATTCAAATCAGTCTATACCCCTGCTGGCATGTCATCTTCAAAAACATGCAGCCTGTAAGTGGGTTTCTTGACCACCACATTTAGAAGCCGCACTTGTTCTTCAGTTGTTCCAACGACCTTTGTTTTGCAACTCAAAGAGCCTTTGTGTACATATTTAAATTGCTTCTGCTTAAGCGTTCGCTATATGTACTTGGAGGTGGGGCCAGTCAAGCTACATCTTCGTACCTATTTTTTTTTTTTGCCTCTTTCCAACCACGTCTCAAGGTCAATTGTTTTTGTACTTTGTGTGAGAAGCTTAACCAACTTCAACTTCAAACCTCAAACTTTTCCACAATAAAACTCGCTGCTTTAGGGTTTGAAAGAACATTGATCGTGAAACTTCAGTGCGGGTTTTTGGACGCACTCTGCTTCACTTGGAGCCTGCAAGCTTTGGAGCAACCACTCCGCCTAATCGCAACCGCTTTTCGCATAGGAGCTCCAACGCTAGCTTCGCGAAGTATAGCCCACGCCACCTTCAAGCCTGCTTGGATCAAGTGTTCAGTCTATCAAATGGTCCAGCGCATAGGTTGGCAAAAATTTTGGAGCTTACTTAGATGCATTCACGAAATGTATTTTGTGCCTAGGACTCACTCGGACACAGACTCACTAAAAGTTTCCTGAACCGTGCTCACTCGGACTCGGGTTCACGGCTCGACCTGAATCCGAGTCACTCGACTGATGAGTGGGTTTGCCGACCTGTGGCCCCCCGTCAATCTATCAGCCTTCCAATTTGTGGAATGCCCACGCAGTGGAACCCAAAGAAGTCTTGAACAGTCATTAGAGACTTGTGTGCAGCAACTGCACTGCGGTACGGAACTTTCTCGTTTTACCAATTCGGCGCTCGCTCTCGTCAGTTGTTCACGAAGCGCTATAGAGTCATGACCCCTTCTGAAATAGAGTAACTGTGGCCCAGCTACTCCGTCTGAAGTTGTGGCTAACTGAAGCTTTTGATCACCTGTGATTGAAGAACCGCACAGAAATAAACGCATTTCAAGAGAATAAACTCTGATTGTCCCGCATACAGGTATGTTAGTCAATTGTTTATTAACAGTCAGAAATTATTTCACAGTGCAATCAATAGAAATACCATGCATGCCAGGCTACCCGTCCTGCTTACACTACTACATCCACTACCACCACCACCATCAGGCTTGCATAGCGAAAACAATAGCATGTTTTTCGATGTGGCCTGTCTACTAAATAAAACAATGCCCTGTTTAACAGTTTGCACAGGCGTATACGAAGCAGTTCGTGGTGATCCCAGTTTTAATGCGACTGCATCTTTAGATTTTGCGGATAGTTATTTCAAAAGTATAGGCTAGTCTTATCATTTCTACTAGAAAGACATGCTTCTTTTGCACTCTGTAATGATTGCTGAGGTTTAACGTGCCGAAATCTTGATATGATTTGGAGGGACGCCGTAGGGGAGGGCTCCTTAAATTTTGACCACCTGGGTTTCTTTTACGTGCACTTGAATCTAACTGCACGGACCTTAAGCACTCCACTGCATAGAAATGCGGCAGCCGTGCCGGGATTTGATTTCTCTACCTTCGGGACAGCAGTTGAACAACGTAACCTTCAGACCAATGTGGCGGGTCATCTAGACACTTTGTAAAGTTGTCACTTCATGTATTCCAACCGGTTTGTTGCACGCGTAGGATTGAAATGTCTGGCTCAGTCGTATGAAATAATAATAATAATAATAATAATAATAATAATAATAATAATAATAATAATAATAATAATACAGTAAAAAAATTTGGCCCCGTATCTCCATGTTAAACTGCAAATGTCGTCGAAAGACGATAGTCTTGCGTCTGAAGAGAGTGAGCAAAACGTTTATTTGATGTTCGGTGCGAGAAAATCGGTGTATTGTATCCTGGAGGCGCTGCGTTAGCGAGTCTCTATCCGTGCAGCGAAGGCGACTGAGCGCATCCAGGCATGTTAGACACAAGCGCTATCGGGCAGTTATCTTCGAAAACGGAGGAAGGCATGCGCGCCTGTCTCGGAGGTGATAAGGTGTAGAAAGCAAAGCGACGGGCAGGTGCCACCACCATGTCGTCTTGACAAAGCGTTGTAAACATTTGCCTTTTTGAACATAAGGTTGCATTGTCAGCGCCGCGTGATAAACGCTACGGTCCTTAGAATTATTTATGTATGCCTTCCTTAGTGTAAAGACACACATACAGAATATTGACGTGTTGTTATGGTGCCTCAGATATGCGCAATGATTTCATTTTAATTGACAATCACACAAGTAATAATTGATTGGTTTGTGGGGTTTAACGTCCCAAAACCACCATATGATTATGAGAGACGCCGTAGTGGAGGGCTCCGGAAATTTTGATCACGTGGGGTCCTTTAATGTGCACCCAAATCTGGGCACACGGGCCTACAACATTTAAGCCTCCATCGGAAATGCAGCCGGCGCAGTCGGAATTCTAACCCGCGACGTGCGGGTCAGCAGCCGAGTACCTTAGCCACTAGACAATCACACAAGTATGAAAGCTTGAACTTGAGTAATATTGGTGAGTGTTGCAGAGGGAGTTAGCCGTTTGGGGTATTGTTACAGCCAACAAACGGACAAATGCACAGACATACAGAAAGACAGACCAAAGTTTTTGTGTCGAAGAACCCCAAGAAAGGCTATCGCCTTTTATAATCATAATGATAATATCTTGAAGTTTACGTCCCAAAACAAATATTATTATACGAGGCGCCGTAGCAAAGTACTCCGGAAATTTTGACCATCTGGCGTTCTGATTGATTTGTGGGGTTTAACGTCCCAAAACCACCATATGATTATGAGAGACGCCGTAGTGGAGGGCTCCGAAAATTTCGACCACCTGGGGTTCTTTAACGTGCACCCAAATCTGAGCACACGGGCCTACAACATTTCCGCCTCCATCGGAAATGCAGCCGCCGCAGCCGGGATTCGAACCCGCGACCTGCGGGTCAGCACATCTGGCGTTCTTTAACGTGCACTGATATCGCGCAATACATGGACCTCTACCAGTATACTTCTAATAAATGCGACAACCGCGGCCGGCATCGAACACACAACCCTTGGGTGAGCAGCCAAGCATCGTAAGCGCTGGATTTACTCGTATTAAAACATGGCGACCGTCACTCTTAGGCGGTGTGGGGATTACCAGTGCTACGGAGTTTGACCGTATTAAATGTTCGTCAGCTAGGGCCACCAAGCCTCCATAGCTTGCTATGTCCTGTCTATCTTCCAAGTCGATATTCCTTCCCTACAGACATAATTTCATCCAATTTATTACAAGTCCCTCTTTCACAAAACACCCTTTTCGCCCTTCACTAGCCGCGTGATTTTTTCGACGGCTGATTTGTCGCTGTAGTGGGGTCGATGGGCGCAGGCTCGGAAAAGTCAACGACTGACTGGAAAGTGGCTGACTGCAAACCTCAGCCGAAGGCGCTTTGATGGCACGCATGAGCGAAAGTAAATGCAATGGGACGCTGGCTCAGTAAACGAGTGGCATGCCGGCCATCTGGCTGGCGTGGTGAGTTCGGGCGCTCACGCATAGCTCCGACCCTGATAAGTTCGCGCAGGACCAGTGCATCATCACGCTTCTCCGTAGCCCTTCCAAAGGCTCGAGATGAGTCAGGGCGTTCAGACTTGAGAACCGTTTATGTACTTTCCCCGGATTTGCGCATTCTGGTAGAAGCGGCGCCTCAGTGTTGCTAGACCACGTGCACCGAAACCCCGTTGTTTATCTCGGGCCATTCTAAAAACGGAGCCAGGGTGCACGATTCTTCTTCGCTCTGAACGGTGCTCCTTTATTTCGCCTTGCTTTCGAGACTCCGGTCGGCGAGAAGGCAGCGGGCGGAACACCGGATGACAGGGCAGAGTGTTTCTGAGACTGGGTGCGGTACACATCGCATACCGCGCTCATCCTCAGTGTGTGTGTGTGTGTGTGTGTGTGTGTGTGTGTGTGTGTGTGTGTGTGTGTGTGTGTGTGTGTGTGTGTGTGTGTGTGTGTGTGTGTGTGTGTGTGTGTGTGTGTGTGTGTGTGTGTGTGTGTGTGTGTGTGTGTGTGTGTGTGTGTGTGTGTGTGTGTGTGTGTGTGTGTGTGTGTGTGTGTGTGTGTGTGTGTGTGTGTGTGTGTGTGTGTGTGTGTGTGTGTGTGTGTGTGTGTGTGTGTGTGTGTGTGTGTGTGTGTGTGTGTGTGTGTGTGTGTGTGTGTGTGTGTGTGTGTGTGTGTGTGTGTGTGTGTGTGTGTGTGTGTGTGTGTGTGTGTGTGTGTGTGTGTGTGTGTGTGTGTGTGTGTGTGTGTGTGTGTGTGTGTGTGTGTGTGTGTGTGTGTGTGTGTGTGTGTGTGTGTGTGTGTGTGTGTTAGCGCAGTAGGCACCACGTGAGCTTCTGAGTGTTGATTCTGCCATTCCCACGTAATATATTAGATGTTTATCCACATGTATGCTTCAACGACAAATTCGGTCGACCACCGTACGAATTTGAGATCCCATTAAAGAAGTATCTAATATCACTAAAGCTTTGGTTGGTGTAGTTCATTAGTTGTTGAGCTTTAAAAAGGCAACGTGAAAAACAACAAAATTACGTACAAATATATACTGAACAAGAACGGGCAAAGGACTGTGCTAGTCCTGTGTACGCTTGTATATTTTCACGTGGTCTCCGAACTATTTATAATAATAATAATAATAATAATAATAATAATAATAATAATAATAATAATAATAATAATAATAATAATAATAATAATAATGTTAGTCTGGGCGCCTTGAGACTCACTGCATTGGCAATGAGATATTCATTATATGAAGATCTGTCACCCTCGACCTCGAATATTATATTGATCTTCGCGAAAGTAAAAAAAAAGCTTGCAGTGAGTGAAAGAAAAATAAGCAGGATTGCGCCTACGTTTCCCCCTAATTTGTCAAAGTTAACTAATGCAACAACAAAGCAGCGAGACGTGCATGAGCCGAACAATGAGCTGTCGAGAAGCTAAGTTCTTACAGGTCAGTCTAGACTTTTTTTTACTGGTATGAGTGGTCAACAGGCGTTGTTGCATAACAATCATTTTTGACTGCCTGACCACTGTCCCGCCGCGGTGGTCTAGTGGCTAAGGTACTTGGCTGCTGACCCGCAGGTCGCGGGTTCGAATCCCGGCTGCGGCTGCTGTATTTTCGATGGAGGCGGAAATGCTGTAGCCCCGTGTGCTCCGATTTGGGTGCACGGTAAAGAACCCCAGGTGGTCGAAATTTCCGGAGCCCTTCCCTACACCGTCTCTCACAATCATATGGTGGCTTTGGGACGTCACGTTAAACAGTACTCATCAATCATATTGTGCTGTTTCTTGTCGCCATGCGCTGTGCGTTTCCAACCGTTGCTGGTGTGGATGCAAGGGATCGTACAGGGCGTGTTGCACTTTAACCCAATCCGATAGCGTTGAAGGGACACTGAAGGAATGTATTAGGTTAACGTGGATTTCCGGAATAGCCTTCAGTGAAGTTCGTAGTGTTTGTTTTATTCATGCTAAAAAAAAACTTTCAAGACAGATGTCAAGGTATCCTGTGAAAGACACGACTAGTTCTGGTTGTAGACGCATAGCGACGAACGCGCGCTATGCGTCTACAATGTCAATGAAACATATAGGCGGCGATGAGAATAAATCATGAATTGAAAGGCTCTTTCGTCTCCGTCTCACGACCAGTTTTTATTATTTTTTGCGTAGGTGATTATACACGTGCGCTTTGTCGGCGCCATACTTCGATGCGTATGAACTGCTCACTCACACGGTCACAATTGTTTATGAGGTCTATCATTCATCCCTCTAGGAATCAGGCTGCACTCGCAGAGAAGCCTCCTGTTCCGTTCTCGACACTTGACACGTCAAACCATAGGTCAGGGGGAAAAAAAAACGAGCTGTTCCGTGTACGAATACAACCAATGAGCGAAGCTCCCTATAAATGGGACGCAAACGCCCATGCGCCTGATCTCGCTGCTGGCGTTTATGAAGGTGGTCGGTAGGGTGGGGAGCAGGTGGGGAGATTGTTTGCTGCGCTCGGTGGCGGGAACGACTGAGCGGGTGAGCAGACGTCGGGGCCGCGCAGCGCGACTTATCTGCCACCGCGCTTGTGCTCCCGTTGCTCCACAGCGGGAGCGCACCTGTTGTATTGCTCGGTGCGCTTGCTCAGCGCAGGGAGCTTCGACGGCAACGGCGGAGTGCGGGCCTAAGGAGCTACACTCATTAAAAAAAGGTTGAACTTCTTCCTACTTGCCCAAGAAATATGTTTTGCGATAAAGTCTCACTCCCACACAGGCTCACAATAGTTTCTCTCAACTTCACTCACACGGACCCAGATTCGCGATACTAAGAAGCTATTATTCACCCTGGCTCACTCACGGCTGACTCGATCTAAAGATGAGTCTACTAACGAGTGAGAGTGCCGATTGATGTGTTAGACCACTGCAGATTACCAAGCATGCCTTGCTTGCGACTACATGATTCGCGAAGCACGCACCAATGCCATGCATGATCGCAGCTCCGAATATGCTTCCGACAGCACATGTGCGAACTACTTCGCTAATGCAACGCAACTGTCGTGATGTGTTTTATTTTCTCATAGATTTGTGACGGCGTCAGCATGTAGTTTATCCTTTAGTAGCCTATAACGATATTCCGTACTCGTGCTTGTAAATATTGGCGTTCCTTCCATGCAAGAATATTCAGGTTCCATTTCTTATCAGCCTATTTGCCAAAACAAAAAAAAAGTGCTTTGAAATTCGTTCAATGAACAGGCACCGAGTTTCACGTTTTCAAATGACAAAAAAGACTCATCATGCTTCGAGCACAAATATGCATCCCAGTTTGTTCAATATGCGTCGAAATTGATTCGTAAATTTTTTTATAAGCTGCAGATCGCAGCTCTTGACAACGCATGAGCTTCTACTTTACAGCACTATGTTGGCGGCACGCCATTGTTTTTCTTGTAAGCTCCGCTATGTCACTCTGTAAGCGAAACCACGGAAGCGTTCCAGGCTGTTTGCGTTAGCTAAAAGAGGGGAGAGGACAGTTGTCAACAGCGTCAATTGTCAGTTCTGATGACAAACATAGACACTTTTATAAAGACTGCTGTCATTCAAACTGCGCAGCGCTTGTTATTGCCAGAGAACTTCTCACTAGTTTTTTTTCTTGCGGCGTTAGTGTCGCGCCAACCGTTCTTGTTCGAAACGCAGACGCTCACTAACACGCTTCAAGACATGTGTTAGCAGTGTGAGCGAGTCCTCAGTAATTTTGTCTTCATTGTCCATCAGATATACGAACGTTCCACAACATTTATGTCTTGACGTATTATCACGAACGCGCAGGGTATACAGGGGTGGTTAAAAGTTCCATGCCGCGTGGCCGTATAGTTACATGGAATAGCACCCTGGAATTTTTCGACCACCCCTCTCCTCACTGTATCATGGCCGGTTGTCTTGGACTTATTCCATGGGCTTTGTGCTTGCAAGTGACGCTTTTCCATGGCAAAGCACCTGATATGCCCCTCATATGGATTTCCTGTCTAAGCGTGCTTCGCGCTTACCTTATTGTTGTAACTTCAACTTGATTGCTTGCATTGTTAATACGTACGCTTGTTATTATGCTGTAGTAACATTGCACGCAGCACTCACTTCTGGTTTCTCCCTTTTATTCATTCTAAGTCAGTTTCACATTGTCACCATCTATGAATGCATCTATTGCGGTACATTTTTTTCTCTTAAAAGGAAATAATCTATTTTCACTTCATTTTAAATGAACGAAACGCTTCATTGTTAAGCCTGGTGGACATACCATGCAGCTGGTTGCCATGTAGTGTAATATACATGTCTGTTTTTTTTTTCAAGTGGGAACAAATCGTTGTTGCATTATAATTGCTCAGAAACCCATTTATTACCAACCCTGACACTGTGCATACTATTAACAAATGGCAGATCCCCCCGCACAGTGGGAATTGATGATATGCGAAGCACGAATGGGGAAGGTTGATAAATTTAAAATCAGCACAACTTTACGAGGCGGATGAGCATAGTACACAATAAGCACAAATACAAATGATATACGCACTCAGGTATCTAGATAGGATGCAAGTATGTTAATTAGAGTCGCGTAACGACGGCACCACTAACGTTTGCGACACCAGCACCAACAGTGGTAGGCATGTAAATTATGGCGTGCATGACACATGTCATGATTATCCTGTTTGCGCATGGCTTTTGTGTTCGTCGTCCTTTCACGTCACGTAATACCAAATTGGCAAATGTGAAACCAGCGAAATGGCCAAGAGCGCATCATGAGCATGGTATGTGGTCAGGTTCTTACCGGACATGCATCTCACGATTATCATATTTTCACCAGTCATATCCATTACAGTCACGTAACACCTAATTTAGTATATGCGAAACTAGCGAAACGACCGGAGTGCACCATGAGCGTTCCGTGTAGTCCTGACTTACATGACATGCGTATCATGATTTCCACGTTAGAACATGTCACTTATATTCGCCATGCAGTCATGTCATACCATACCATTTTCGCAATATGTCATGTGAACGAAGCCACCGCAAGAGCAGCAAGACCATTACATGCAAATTATGACATTTATGACATGCGTATCATGATGTTCAGGTTTTGAATAGTCGCTTTTGCTCGTCATGCAGTCATGTTATGCCATACCAATTACGGTATAGATCCTAATATTGAAAAGGCCAGGAGAGCAGAAGTCGTATGCAGCTGATATAGATAGATAGATAGATAGATAGATAGATAGATAGATAGATAGATAGATAGATAGATAGATAGATAGATAGATAGATAGATAGATAGATAGATAGATAGATAGATAGATAGATAGATAGATAGATAGATAGATAGATAGATAGATAGATAGATAGATAGATAGATAGATAGATAGATAGATAGATAGATAGATAGATAGATAGATAGATAGATAGATAGATAGATAGATAGATACGGGCAATGTCACCGAAGTTCGCTATGAAATGCTTCCCATTTAAAACGTGGCCTGCTAATGACAAATACGAGCAAACAGTGTTGTCCATATAGTTCATTCACACAACCTTTTTTTCTACATCAGCCTCGTTTATTCTCCATCTCTCGCGAATCAGTGAACTTTTCTTGAGTGGCTGAGCTAATTATCCGTTACTTATTGCTGCGCATATTCTTCTCTAAATACGTTTTCCATCTAATTTTGTTCGTATATGAGCGAACTTTTTTTCTTTTTCTTCCACAAAAGATTTCGATTTATTGTGAAGTAGTCATGGCTCACTTTTGGTTTTTCACGCGTCCTCGTAAAATTAAACGATTACTCGTGCTTCCGAATGTCTCGTAATACAGCATCTGCGCTTTTTTTCATTCCGAATATACAATTTCCGATTTACATATTATTACCTCTGCCTCTGGTATCTCCTCTTCGGCGGCACGTCTAAGATGTGTACAAGCTTTGGACCAATCTCCATGTGCACTAATGATCACACAATCTCTGTTACTTTTTTCTATTATTGCCACGTCTCGTTTTGCTTCAACGTAATCCTAGCTGTGGCAGATATTAGGGCAGCTACTTCTCAGGGCAAAGAACGCTATCATGCACCGCGCGCATACTATGACTATTTAATTCAAAAGAAATTGCTGGCCCAACGTAGCACTAAGCCAAATGATATCGAAGTCCTCGTAGTGCACAGAAGTCATGATATGGTTATGAGTATGGCGTGACCAAAGTCGTCCTTCGTGGTTGCAGCGCAACACATTGAATGCAGGAGGGCTGCCGAAAAGGAGGGCGCGGTCATGAGGATGTGGGGGTGGCATGCAGTGTTTGATTGCCAACATGATTGCTGTTCATTCTGCTAGTATATATGCTAGGGGTTTCAATGTCACCTCGGATAGTGGGCCGCAGTCACACAATTTTGTTTAGGTAATCGATTAATCAATCAATAAATAAATATTCGAGGTCGCGAACGCGGGTGGTAGGAGCGGGAATAGGGGAGGGAGGAGAGATTCGAAAAAAAATGTCAACAAATGAAAGAATGCATTTCACGCCATATATAGGTCATTTCTGATAGGCAATTCACGTCCGGTTTCGAAAAATATATTGGCTCCCGCAATGTCTAAAATAAAGTTTTCGGTCGACAGTGATAGCGGGCGCATATACGGAGCATCACGAAAAAAAAAAATGCTTCTCAGTCCCGTTTCTGTAGAGTATGTGCGATGAGCACTATTAATTGCAATAAGAGTGAAAATATTGCGAGTGCTAGTTAGCAGTGTCACAAAAATTTATTCCGTCTGAAGCCGCGAGCCTACAGCGAAAGGTCCGTGGACCTCTTGTTTGAGATACCTGATATGTACAATGCGCATTTAAGAATATTCGTAAACTTTTTGTTCGAAAGAATTTTCTACGGATTTTTTTTATTCATCACATACATCTAACACAGCTTCCATTGAAGGCGCACCAGAGCCCCTGTAACAGCGTGGGAGCAAACCCTTTTTCACCCTAGAACTCCTGCTGCAGTGCGCACCTGCGACGTCGCTAACAGCGCATTTAGATAACTGCATAGCAAGTGCTTATGAGCCTTCAATTTTGCGCTGGACACTCAGGTAGCGCGAAGGCAGTGCCACATGTGTTACTTCGTAATCAAGTATGAGTTAGCTTATATTTGCTATAAATGTAATTCGGATACCACGAGAGTTAAAGAGAAACTCAAGATGAACACAGTACGTTCGATCTTGTGATTTTCTAGTTGTTGTTTTTTTGCCAGCTCTTTACGTAGCCTGATTATTACATATCTACACGCATCCTCAACACGCATTCCCAGAACCTGTCCAACCAAACACATGCATTTCATAAAACTACATCTTTCACTCCTACGTGTCATTCGAAGCACTATGTGTAATTGGCCGTAATGAGAAAACTGTTGTTTGCAATTAGTTGCACTAACACTATAAGTAATAAAATAAATAAAACTGGCGCAGCCTAAAAAGCAGAAAAACCCGTCTTAAATTGTTCTGCACAAAGCCACACTGCAAGAACATTTTTTGTGGTTGTGGTTTGCATTCGATGTATCTTCATTCACAAAACGCAGTATTGGTATTTCGTGCACGGAGAACATCGCTTAAAGTAGGTCCTGACCTCTGCGCACACAGAACAAAATAAACGCACACTTTTTGACGACTGCATGAATATGTGTGTTGACGCCGAGTAATGCCAAGCTATAAATGTACGAAACGGCGGAAGCGTCGTGCAACAAAACGTGCATACGAGCTTCCTCGTCGTGTCAGTTGTTCGCCTCCTTCAACGCACGAAAATCAGCTCAGTTTATGCCGTAATCAGTGATGTCATGGACAGACCCTTGTCGGTCTTCGTCGACCTCCTTCTTGATCTCTTCCCAGGAGACCAGCGTGATAACGGAGGACGTCATCGTGTAGAAGAAAGCACCGCCGATGCCTCGCCACAAGCCCCGAAGTCCTTCCGTCTGCCTAATCTTGACGATGCAATCCCGCATACTGCTGTAATATATGCCTTCGCCTCGCGGGTTCGAAGGCTGCGCGTACATACGCACCCGCAGTACGTCCAAGACCACGATGAAAGGCGCGGACGCGAGTCCCGACAAGACGGCCGCGATGAGCGTGTTGACGAAGAAGTAGCGCACGCGGCCTTCCACCGCAGTGTCCAGGACGCCCTTGAAGCCGCTGAAGGTGGACAACTGAAGCGCCGATCCCGTGGACAGCCGCAGCACGTTACAGGAAGTGGCGCGCCAGAGACCCCTCCAGACACCTTGCGTCCTGTAGATGTTCACCAGTTCCGCGTGCGCACTCCCGTACCCGCGCTGGTAGCCAACAGCGATGGCCGCTGTCGATGAGTGCAGCTGAAACGGAAGCGAGAAGTGCACTCGTTATAAAGCCGCAAGTGAATGTCGCGAGGTGTAGAATGGTTTTCGGCGTCCATGTATCTTCTTTTTCATTGCCCTCGCCTAACGCGTATAGTTTTCCATTGAAGTTGGTTTACATGATAACCATTGCATTCGTTCCTGCAGAGTCTCTGATCAGGTTTGGGAGTGGTAACAAAAAAAAACGCGCGTGTAGTCACCGGTGGTGACAATGTGGACAATGCACGAAGCGGCTATACGTGGAACAAAAGCTTTCGAAATAACGATGGAAATTTTCGATCCAAAGCCACGCGCCCTTGATCGTGAGAAAGCTGCGCCTCGAATGACCGGCATAAGTGGCCCACGAACACCAGCTTTTAGTGTCGCTCATCGCTACCACGTAACTTCGGTTAACCATACAATGAACGACGCGCAATGCCGGCCCTGCAGATGAACCGTGAAGTAAAATGGGAAGAGAAGCAAACAAGGGGAGGACGCGTGTTCGTCACAATCCAGACAAGACAAACACGCACTAGTCTAAAGTCGAGGCAATGGGGAAACGTCCACAGTAAGTAACGTTCGCTTCTCAGCAGCGTGCTAAAAATACACTGAACACATTCAATAGAATCTGTCCTAAACTTGCAATGTGTAACCAAAACTCTACTATACCAATTGAGGAGTCCCCTGAAGCGTTTCGAACGCTTGTGGTGTTTATGCACGTGGCTTGATGAATATGTGGGGTTTAACGTCCCAAAACCACCATATGATTATGAGAGACGCCGTAGTGGAGGACACCGGAAATTTCGACCACCTGGGTTTGTTTGACGTGCGCCCAAATCTGAGCACATGGGCCTACATCATTTCCGCCTCCATCGGAAATGCAGCCGCCGCCGCCGGGATTCGATCCCGCAACCTGCAGGTCAGCAGCCGAGTACCTTAGCCGCTAGACCACCAAGGCGGGGTACATGCACGTGGCTAGCATTAGATATATAATAGTAGATTGCAGGTGTGTATGTGTCGTTTACCACTTAAATCAAACAGGCATCCTGCCAAAATAAAAATAATTGTAGTAGGCACGTTCTCTTCACGTCAACAATTTAATAGCAGTGGCAGATATAATATAAACACATACGTGACAATCATTCACACGCTAATTGGCTTAACAAAAATTCTAAGCTATTGTGCCTATACATTTTTGCGCACAGATATTTCAGGAGTGTAATAAAAGCCACTCAGTGCACATGACAGACAGAGTCGTTGCATGAGACCAAACCACAGCACCATCAAAAATGCGTCGCTTCTTTGACCAGGACACTAAGGTAGCAGGCGCACATAGACACTACTGAATTAAGCCAGGCCCTTGCACCCTTGTAGCTAAGCAGTTATGGCGTTGACCTGAGCGTGCACAGAAGGAGGGGTTCGACTCCAGGCCAGCGGTTATATTGTCATGGAGCCAGAATAAAAAACACCCGTACACAAATTTTTAAGCGAACGTTAAAAAACAATTGTTGGTAAAAATTTAGCTGGTGTGCTTCATATTTATGTGGTTTTGGCGTGTAAAAACCCACATTTTTATTCAAGGCAGTATGCGTGTACACATCGATGAAAACAAAGTTTCATAAAAACAGAAAGTTTGTATTCATCAATATATATTTATATATGCACACAACAAGAATACGTGCCTATGAACGGAAATGCGGATTTCGCGGATTTACAATTTCATACCCGATACACAAGTATATATAGACAGCTCTATATACGCACGTGTATACGCTCTTGGTACCACGTTCAACACAACTTTAACACGAGGGTAAAAAAAGAAAAAAAGCGAAAGAAATACATTAGGCACAACGTTAGTTATTTCTGTGCCACGTCTGACAAAATGTCTTATTTCTTTATTAGGCCCCGCCGTGGTGGTCTAGTGGCTAAGGTACTCGGCTGCTGACCCGCAGGTCCCGGGTTCAAATCCCGGCTGTGGTGGCTGCATTTCCGATGGAGGCGGAAATGTTGTAGGCCCGTGTACTCAGATTTCGGTGCACGTTAAAGAATCCCAGGTGGTCGAAATTTCCGGAGCCCTCCACTACGGCGTCTCTCATAATCATCAGTGGTTTTGGGATGTTAAACCACACATATCAATCAAATCAATCTTTATTAGAGTTGAACAGAGGATCAAAATCGTCATTTGTAAGTGTATTAAGTATAAGGGCAACTATTTCGAAAGTGGTTCTAGTCTCAAATGAATTACGGGGTTCTGCGCTCCAAAAGAACTAGAGGTTGTATTCACGTGACGCCAGCATGGCGGGCGCGGCAGCGAAAAGTGCGCCAGCTGTGCTGGCAACCGCGTGGCCACCATTTTGAAGGCCACTATACCGGCGGCCGCCGGCCCGGCACTACCGGCACTACAGTCCGGCGGTTCCAACAGGTGCACACAAGTTACGGCAGGCACGTTTCTCTTGTTTTAATTTTATTTGGTTTTAGAAGGTACGAAATTTGCCATTTGTGAAGCTGCTGCAGCCATGGGCGATGGGCGCTCGGCTCGCTTGAGCGTGCACGCCGAGAAATTGGATGCCGATGCTAAACATTGATACGCGGACCAAATGGCCCTCTGCAGTGTAGGTTGACCCCTTCATTCTTACGAGCGAGGAGGCCGCATTTGACACCGGACTCGTTTCGAAGGCGGAACTCTGAGGCACAAAGGAGTGCTTGGTGCATTTACGACAAGTTTTGTGACGCACGAACGACTCAAAGTCAAGGAATTGTTGCAGGCTTGACTAGTGAAT
The DNA here is from genome assembly GCF_043290135.1 of Rhipicephalus microplus. Classification (NCBI taxonomy): domain Eukaryota; kingdom Metazoa; phylum Arthropoda; class Arachnida; order Ixodida; family Ixodidae; genus Rhipicephalus; species Rhipicephalus microplus. The sequence goes on from NC_134710.1 coordinate 297,191,211, forward strand.
TCGTCCACGAACCCTCGCTGAAAAGTCACGGTGACTGCGTCGCTGTCCGCGCAAAGGTAAGATAATCTGAAATTATATTCTATATGTAAGCGCCAAAGTCAAGTTTGCCCATTAATTTGATACTAATGCGTTGTTTTACGAATCTAGTTAAAACTGTCGACTTAACAGCGTTTACTAACTTGCATGTGAAAACACCATTGCACGGGGTACATTCGATTGCGGTACAGTTCACACGAGACTAAAATTTCGATGTGGTTGGCTCACCAACAGCTTTGACTAATCAAATGAAAAGTATCAGGAACATTAAATTATTCACTAGACCAAGCTTACGAGATACCTGTGTTGTGACGCAAGTGTGATGAGCTAGGTCACTTTAACGAGAAAAACAAGTCCATGCCTCTCATTCAAGCTCGCAGTGTACCGCGCGTGTAATAATATGAACAGTCCAACGTTGAGTACTTCGCTGTGTTCAGCCGTTCGCTGACGTCACTGGCACAGCATTGAAACTCACTGCATTTACTGTGCCATTGTAATTTTTTCATTTTCGTGTTTCGTTCGTGTTTGAATTGATCAAAGCTGTCAGATATCCGAACTCAACTGAGTTTCCATTCGCAGCTGAACCACTCTCAAGCACTCACCCTACACCCATGTTAAAATCAGCCTGGGGAAGACGGCTGAATCACTCGCCACGACGCTGCGCCGCAACCTCAAGTGTACGGCCGCCCCGCCGTGGTGGTCTAGTGGCTAAGGTACTCAAGTGCAGACCCGAAGGTCACGGAATCGAATCCCGGCTGCGGCGGCTGCATTTCCAATGGAGGCGAAAATGCTGTAGGCCCGTGTGTTCAAATTCGGGCGCACGTGAAAGAGCACCAAGTGGTCGAAATTTCCGGAGCCCTCCACTACGACATCTTTCATAATCATGTGGTGGTTTTGGGACGTTAAACCCTACATATCAGTCGTCATCATCCAGTGTATATTGCTTTATTGACCACGAATAACGTGTGGCAATGAAGAAAATATAACCGGTTTTGCGTTTTCAGGCTCCTCACCCTTCCATTTCGTGCGATGGCTGAACACAGATACGGCGCAATGAAACGTTATAAAAGGATGGCGGGTGCAAAAAACAGCTGAACTTGAGTGTCACGCAGAGGCACACCCAGTGTACATGGCCCTAGTCCTGGCGGCCGAAGTAGTGCCTTCCCCGCATTACCTACTTGCTGTGCGGATATTGTGAGGCCAGGCTGTAGGAGCACAGGGTTGCTTGGAGGTGAATACCACCTATAATAGGGTGTCTCGATGCGCGCGCCCTCACTCGGTGTGCTGCCACCTTTTGTACTGCTACCTCTGCCATTGTAATGCCTGCAGTGTATTCGCCAAGCTGTAGAGCTCACGTGCCGGCTTTCTTCGGCATGTTTTGCCTGGACGTTCAATTACTCAGGCCCATAACCATTCTCGTTAATCTAATGTGCTATTACGTACGTGCCAGAGCGAAACCTTTATGCAGCGGGAGTTGTAATGGTGATAATGGCGGCTACCGCAGATGTCTTCACTCTGAGCGGGCATCAAGGCACTCTCACCTATATGATCACGAAGCACACCTAGTGGGGGTCTCAGAGTAACTTTCATTACGTGAGGTTCTCTGACGTGCCCCGAACTCTGGGTACACAGTTTCCTTTCTTTCGTTCCTTTCCATTCTCCCCATCGAAACGCGGCCGCCATGGATGGCAATAAAATCCGCATCCCATATATGTTAGCAGCGCAATATCTCAGCTGCTATAGTCTATAATGGCAATCAAGTACTCAAATTTTCATCGGTGTGTACGCACCTTGAGTACCAAGTCCCAATATTCACTCAATTATCTAGTTGCAATTCAGTGGTGCAACGTCAATCGTCTAGTTGCAACAACAGCTACAAAATGTTCGCTGAATTTTTATTGCAACTCTTACTCGAGCCCTTAAGGCTTATGTGAGAGTCGTGGAGATATCCTCCTGGTCTTGGCGACCTACAGCTGAGGCTTCCAATGACACCTACGCTATACTTAGGCGTGAAAGCAAAATCGAAGTACATTATTACATTTTGGTGACTCCAGCTCCTACACCATCTCTACGAGATCCAATGCCAGATTTCGCTACTAACGTTAATACAAGTCCAGCGGTAACCGAGAAGTATAAGCGGGTAAAACAAAAATACATAAAGATAATGAAAATACACTTAAACCGATCTGCATTAGTTGCCTCTTGCGTATTGCCGGTAGAAGGCATATTGAGCTATTTTTCTGACGGTGTTTTGGTAATTGACTTTACAATGAAATATGAGTTATGGTACTTTTGCTGTTATACTAAGGTAAACTAAGCAAGGTAGACAATATGCAGGTACGCCTTTTAAATTCTGACGAACTATAGAGGCCTCCATATCCGAAAAAGAAACTGTAGCATTAGCATCGTTGAGGAGAGGGAAGTCCAGCCTGTCCTGATAATCAGCATAATAGCGAAGGTGAACAGCCTGAGCAAAAAAATAGCCCCGCCGCGGTGGTGTAGTGGCTAAGGTACTCGTCTGCTGACCCGCAGGTCGCGGGTTCGCATCCCGGCTGCGGCGGCTGCATTTCCGATGGAGGCAGAAATGTTGTGGCCCAGTGTGCTCAGATTTGGGTGCACGTTAAAGAACCCCAGGTGGTCGAAATTTCCGGAGCCCTCCACTACGGCGTCTCTCATAATCAAATGGTGGTTTTGGGACGTTAAACCCCACATATCAAACAATCATCAACTTCAAACTTCCCCTTCCTTTTTGACTATTTTCGCTCCATTGAACCGGTAGCTCGTATGACGTTACCTAAACAGGAAAGTTGAGACTTGTTTTGCTTCATGCTTGACTGTACCTGTTGATGAGTCTTGAGCAAAAAGAGGGGAGAGCTCACGAAAGCCCCAATGGCACCAGACACGCCGCCGAAGAGGGCACTAAGTAGAATGCTGGGCTCCAGGTTTCTGTCCTGCGTCAAGCCGAGGTCCTCGCTGATCTGGTAGATGCCCAGGCGCAAACCATTGGCCAGCAGCTGGTAGCCGAGGTTTGTGAGAAGCCCCCGGTAAATGGCGAGGACGCCATCATACCGGTATATCGTGTAAATAGACTGCAGGGTGTTTCGGTACACGGGACGTGCCCGCGCCGACCTGTCTGCACATTTCGGGAGGCAACGACAGTGCTGTGTTAGGGTGGAACAGCTGAGAAGACACGTTGTTTTAGCTTGCGCGAAAAACGCCTCCTGAGACCCCTCACTTGTGGTTTATTTCACTCTTCTTTGATAAACCATACAGTGCACCCAATATTAATGTTCCAGCAACATAACAGCGGATAAGTGTGCGTACACAATAATGACATCTGGATTAAGAATCTACAGTTGCACAAACATTGCGACATGACTGCTGTCGCGGTATTCGCAATAGAAAAACTAGATTTGTTGATATGACATGCTCCCACTTCATACATTTAATATATAGTGTTTATAACAAACCGCGAAACAGTGCATCACAGTTTTAACGTTGGCACACTGCACGCGATACAATACTACTGACCCTAATATTCAGAGGTGTGCGTGCGGGCGTGTGTGTGTGTGTGTGTGTGTGTGTGTGTGTGTGTGTGTGTGTGTGTGTGTGTGTGTGTGTGTGTGTGTGTGTGTGTGTGTGTGTGTGTGTGTGTGCGTGTGTGTGTGTGTGTGTGTGTGTGTGAGTGTGTGTGTGAGTGTGTGTGTGTGTGTGTGTGTGTGTGTGTGTGTGTGTGTGTGTGTGTGTGTGTGTGTGTGTGTGTGTGTGTGTGTGTGTGTGTGTATAGCGAAGCGTTTTTCTCGTAGTCAAGTCAGTTTCTGCACCTTGTCACATAGTTCTGTAAATCATGCGCTATCACTATCATTCTGTCTGTACAGCGCATATATATTTGCATTTGTAATGTAAAGCTGGTGTTGGCAATATACCTCTGTATACAGGCTCGGGTTTTGGGCCCATGGAACTAGGAATCGAGGTAAGCCGATTATGTATATGACGAACGCCTACTCTTGACTCGTAGACAGTTCAAATTTACTGTATTAGGTAGATGTTGACTACAGTTGAGAATGCCAACTTTTAATATTTTTTTCTGTCTCTCCCTCGAAGAACGAGACTCTATTGATGCCATAAGAGTGTACCAGTTTTCGCTAACCAGGCCGCTTGTACTACTATACAGCTTGTTGTGATTAAGCGGAATTGTAGAAGCGTCCCTGTCAACAACATGTCATGTATATCCTTGTCAATGTTGTATCCACATACCCACCATGGTGGTCTACTGGTTACAACGTTCGACTGCTGACTCGCAGGTCGCGGGATCGTATCACTGCCATATTTTCGATGGAGCCGAAAACGCTCGATACCCGTGTACTTCAAGTTAAGTGCCCGTTAAGCAACCCCAGGGGGCAGAAATTTCCAGAGCCTTTCCCTGCGGCTTCTCTCATAATCACGCCGTAGTTGTGGGGCGTTCAACCATCAAAATTAATTTGGCATCCACGTGAGCAACCTTTATATATGATATGACTGTTAGTGTCAAAACTGCAAAGTATATATAAGTAACATCACAAAACGACGACCAGCTCCCCTACAATGTTTGTTTTCAGTATATTTCGCGTCTAACGTACTCTTGCCATGGCGATTACCTTTCTAGCCCTTGTTTTTCAGTGTATGAAACATGCGTTCGTGGCGTACAAAATTACTTTCCATGCCCCTGCCAACGTGTTTCAACTCTGACTTCAGAAATAAGAGCTATTATTGTGTTCTTGAAGTTTTGATTCGTTGAATAGTGCAAGACATTTTTAGGACGCCTTCGTATAAGATATGCGCTTGTCTTGTCAGGAGGCGTACGTACTGCATGCTTGAGACACGCCCGCTCAGAGTTGACTGTCTTCGCTGTGACGTATACCTGCAATGACCGGGAGGAGCTCGCCTTGCAGCTGTATGCGCAGCTTGGCCACTTCGATCGGGTGCGTAACGAAGGAGGCCGAACAGGCAGCCATGGCACCCACCGCGATGTTCGTCAACGGCTCGTTGGTGCGCAGCTCCATGTAGCCGCTCACCGGAGCCAGCGGCCACCATGACCAAACATCGTCGTTAGGCCACGGCCGTGGTGCGTAGCCAATGTTCCAGTTTGGTGGCGCTGACTGACGCATTTGTTTGCTTTGATCGCCAGCTGCCGATGGCTGATGCCCACTGTGGGGGACTAGCCAATCGCACTACTGTTGGCAGAATGCGCTTAGTATTGAAAAACAGAAAGGTTAGAAGAAAAACCCAATAAATCAACAAGAATACCAAGTACCAGGTGCCTATAAAAAATCCTAGAAAGATTACCTGCCACCTGTCTTCGCGGTCTTCGTCGTTTGAATCAGCGAGTTGTTAAGCAAAGATGTACAGCGCTGCGGAGTGCTTCTCATATTGATTCGTTCAAACACGTGAATAATAATGAGCCAGATTATAAAGTCCATTCGCATGTTGTCAATACAAGATATTTTTAGAAGGTTGTTTGGTTTTGTCGCCACTGTGGCTATATTTCCTTTAAAACTTGAGTAATAAATTTTCACTGGCTTAGCCATAATTCCTGTTCATTAACCAAATAACGACATGTCCTTATATCTATTTGAGGCTGAAATCTATTGCGTTCGCATGTACAAGCAGCTTAATGCATCAGTATATTAGCAAAAAATTTTTCGACAATGTGTTTGAATCATACAAGCAAAAACTGTCACAAACGACACGCGCGCAGCCTCGTCGCATGTATATATATGGTATTCGTTGACCCAAGCATGAAAATGAGACGTATGAGGCTTGGCAGCGAAATAATGCAAATGAGAGATGAATGCACAGAGAATTCCAACAGGCGCATTTCAGGCTTTGTTTTACGCCAAGTGTAGGCGCATACCCCTTCTAGAAGGCTGGCCAATCATCAACCCATATCGTGTTGCACGTACAGTGCTCAACTCACATGCCTATAACGACGACGCGTCGCGTGCGGAGAAGCACGGGTGACATCTGCAGTCGCAAATACGCCACATCTGAGCATGCGTGGTTCTATTGATACATGTGACTGCTTTGCAATACTGATCCCTGTTTATCACCACAGATGCAACAATCGCTTTCGCCGTCGGAAGCGCTCTGAAATATTTAGCGAAAAAACAAAAAGCAAGCAAAAAAAAAGATTGATTGATATGTGGGGTTTAATGTCCCAACACCACCATATGATTGTGAAAGACGCCGTAGTGGAGGGCTCCGGAAATTTTGACCACCCGGCGTTCTTTAACGTGCACCCAAATCTGAGCACACGGGCCTACAACATTTCCACCTCCATCGGAAATGCAGCCGCTGCAGCCGGGGGCAGCCGAGTACCTTAGACACTAGACCACCGCGGCGTGGCACGAACAAACAAAAAAAAAGAAACGAAGTGAACCATTCTCGCTGTGATATGATATGCGCGCGATGCTCCATCGTTGTAGACATGCGAGTTGGGCACTGTATTCTGCGGCGCAATTGTTGTGAGAGAGAGATTGTGGTTATATCAGAAGAAAAGAAAAGAAAGGTGCCGACCCGTAACTGTCTCTCCTTACGAGGACACCTCAACAGGTCAGCAGAGGAATGGGATATGGGGAATAAAAGATAGAGAGAGAAGGAAGGAGGGATAAAAAGAATAGAAGGAAAATAGACGGATAAGAAGCCGCCAGCCAACGAGAGGAAAAAAGAAGGAGATAGGAAAGTGGGGATCCGGTCGAAGCAGTCCAAGGGCGGGGTGCCACAATGCGAGAGCTGCACGGCATCAGGAGACCGCGGAGGGCGAACCAGTCGGCGAGAGCTACGCTGAAGTCGGAGATCGCGAGGGCACAACCGTCCAGCTTGAAATCCTCCGAGCGAATGCAATTGTTGTGCCACAGACATGTTCCTCGTTCGGGAGCACGTCTCACGAGATCGAGCCCTGTTCCGACGAATTGTCTCCCCCCTCCCAGCGCCGCCTTCCTTGCAGAAGAACCGTGTAGTTCCGGGGATACCGTCGCTTCCTCCGCCGAACCACTTTGCAGTTCCGGGTAGGGCTGCGTCTCCTCAGCCGAGCCACTGTGCCGTTCCGGGGAACTGGTCTCGCAGAAGAGTCCCAAAACGCTATTTAAGGCCGTGCCGGCCCCATGTTAGAAGATTTTGCCCCAGCCGACGTTGTCGTGCTGGCCGGCTCTGTACAAACGACAACCTGCTACAGTAAACGCTACTTTTGTTGCTGTTTTCAAAACGAATTGCCTCCTTGTTTCGCCTTCGGGCTAAGGCTTCAGCGAAGTCCGCTCGACGGCTCGCCGCTCTTCGCCACCGCTACCATCGCGACAGAGCAAAATTCATAACAGTGGTTGGCAGCTTCGGGATACGATATCCTACGTTTGGCACGCCGGATAAGACCACTGGAAGCTCGAGCACGACCGACCTGATATTAGCGTTTGGATACGCTGGGATACGCTACCCCTGTCCTCAACTTTTTGCTGCTCTGGGACCCGCTACCCCGATCTCAACGGCTGAAAAGTTGGATCGGATCTCCGAGCACGAGGACGACCGCCGTGATAGCGTTTAGATACGCTGGTATACGCCGCCCTGTTTTCATCGTTCGGCAAGCTGGGACAAGCAACCCCGGATCTCAACATTGGCAAGTTGGACCGGATCCCTGAAGGCCTGATACTGTTCGACGGCAGCCACGAGTTGGACCATCACCGGCTACTTTGGTTGGGTGAGTGTCCAACGTTTACTGTTCATTTCGCCAGACCTCTCTAGCACAGGCAGATGTTAGGAGAGCGTTTTGTGTTTTGTTAGTTGTAATTTATTATTCACGTGCTCTACACCATGAGATTAGTTTTAGAGTACGGTGAATATCAGTAGCAGAGCATCATGAGGGACGAGATCGCGATGGAGCAGTACCTGGTGCAAGACCTCCTTGAAATTTGTGGAGCCATGGGGATTTCCGCCGGGTCCGCTAAAACAAAGGAAGCGATTCTCGAGGTGATGCGGGCAGAAAATGTGACTGCCGATGAGGCTGACGAGTTTTGGGAGCTCATTTGTGAGCAAAAGCAGAAGGCCGAGCAAAGCCGCGAAGAGCTCGAAGCTCAAAGGCACGAAAAATGGAAGGCCGAGGAAAGTCGCAAAAGGAGAGAGCATGCTCTCAAAATGACAGAGCTTGATCTTAAAATTCAAGCGCTTAAGTGGGAGCGAGCGAAACACCAGCTCCACAACTTTCAGACAGGCGAAAACATCGCGCATTTTCTTGATGATTTTGAAGATGTTTGCAGTAATGTGGGTGTTAGCCGTGACCTTTTAGTGGAGAAGCTCGCCACGTTGTTGCCGCGCAAGATCGCGCATGTATTAAATTGTTTACCCTCCGAGGAAGCAGGAGATTTTAGTCAGGCTAGATATGCTTTGATAAAATATTTTTTCATATCAAGTCCTGCTGGAAGTCAGAGCGATAGTAACAGCGCTGAAGCACGTGGTAAGGCGCTAAAGGTAGACGCCGACCGAAAAGGGCGAGAGGACGATGCGCGCAGTAAAGCGATGGGGGCCCGTCACTCAGCGCTTCAGGAAGAGGAAAATCGCGAGGCATCTGACGTTGAGGCCCGTCACAAGGTGCAAGACACCGAAGTGCGTCGGAGAGAGCCAGACGGTGAGGTGCATTGCGAGGAGTTAGGAGCCGAGGCCCATCGCATAGCTAAGGACGTGGAGGTGCACCGTAAAGTGCGGGTGACGGAGCCCCTTCGCAGCGCACATGATCAGGATGAATCGCGTCAAATAGAGCAGGAGGCAGACTACGAAGGCCTGGGAACATGGGTTATCCTGGAAAGGGAGAGAGAACCCTAACGAACTGAAGAGAAACCTTCGGGCGATATGGTTGGCTTAAAAGGCATCGGGACTCCCGTTCTGTCACAGGCAGAGACAGCTAGCAACGGGCCCGAGAAAAACCTAACTAACCAGTCTAGAGTTTCAGCAGTACTATTTAGAGGCAGCACACTTGTGAGTAAGTGTGTCGAGACTGCCAGTATTGCGACAAGTTTGCACAGAAAGAGGCGTCGGCGTAAGCGTAACGCGGTAAAGACGACTGATGACAAGCGTGCTAAAGCCGCTGTTAAGTGCCGTGGCGTTATCAGTCGAGACGCCAGGCTTAGGGCTAGGCGTAGGATCGCGAAAGGGTCCTCAGCGAAATGTTTGAAGCTCAGACTGTCACTGAGTTCAAGGTTAGGCGGGAAGCGCGTCGAGAAAGACCAAATTTCAGAGAAATTCGGAGGCCGAGATCACCGCCTGGTCTTATTATTTTCACTGCGGCGTTGTTGCAAGCAAGTGGGGAAACGTTGCGAGCGCTTGAGCTGTAACACAGGCGGGTGCCCCCACCATGGCGAAAGAGTCACTGGTCGAACTGGAGGGGTAAACGATGCAGTGCAGATGCCCCTTTCTTCGAGCTCAGCGGCGGCGGGTCAAAAGTCACTGCTACTAAGTTCGGCGAACACTTTTTGTTCGTTGTGCCTTGGTCAAGACCGGATCCCTCGAAAGCTATGGAGTGCGCGACTCCCCAGAGTTCGTCTGAGAGGGCCCCCGTCTTGCCGTTACTAAAAATGAAGATTGTAATCAGCTTTGAAAATTGTTATTCTAGTTTTGTCGTAAGCCGTTGAGTAACGAATGCGTTTGAAATTTTGTAGGTTTTACTTTCCTTCTCATCGAAGAAGCTGACATTGATTTGTTTGTTTAATTTTGTTTTCATAATATTTCAATGGTAACAGTTAGTGTGTTTTATTTTAACAGATAAAGCTAAGTAAAAGCCCCTGTTTAAAATACCTTTTTTGTTTGACATTACATGTTATTATGCGCGTCAGTGTAGGTCAACTTTGCCCTTTGTTTTGTTTAACGCACGCAAGTTTCATTCTTTCATTCTTAATTCATTCTTATTTCATAATTTTCATTCTTATTGTCTTACTTTTCAAGCGTACTTTATCTTGTTTTGATCATATTGGCTGCGCGCATTGAAAAGAGAGCTTGTAGGAGGACGAACTTTGTTAAGTTGACAATATGACGCTTGCAGGCGATGCCATTGTGTATGATTCGGGAGTTGTCGGTATTTTAAATTGTAGATTCGGGGCCAAACTGAGTTAACCTCGGCAGCTTCGATCGTCCCTAATCTGCCCGCGTCACAATCGAGAATCGCTCAAAAAAAATTCTGTTTGGTTTAGCAGTGTCATGCACTGTAAAGGAGTGTCCGCATTATGCATTGCTCCTCAGATACATTGCTCGTGATGCTATTTTTTTTTAGCTCAGTTAAATCTCAAGGAAATATTTTCGTTTCTGCTGGTCTGGCGATTTGATCAGAATTTGGAGGGTGCTTGCTTTGGCCAGAGTGGTTTGGCTTTGTGTTCGAGTCCGTCCTTCCAGTGAACCTCTGCAGGCCTATGGAAGTCTCAACGGGTGGAGAGAGCGGAACGGCTACCGACGGTCAACCAGCATCCCTCCTTCCGAGCCGCGCTGACGGCTCAAAACTCCGGATGCATTGTCTGGCGGCGGGGGTGCTGTTGTGCCACAGACATGTTCCTCGTTCGGGAGCACGTCTCACAAGATCGAGCCCTGATTCGACGAATTGTCTCCCCCCCTCCCAGCGCCGCCTTCCGTGCAGAAGAACCGTGCAGTTCCGGGGATACCGTCGCTTCCTCCGCCGAACCACTTTGCAGTTCCGGGTAGGGCTGCGTCTCCTCAGCCGAGCCACTGTGCCGTTCCGGGAAACTGGTCTCGCAGAAGAGTCCCAAAACGCTATTTAAGGGCGTGCCGGCCCCATGTTAGAAGATTTTGCCCCAGCCGACGTTGTCGTGCTGGCCGGCTCTGTACAAACGACAACCTGCTACAGTAAACGCTACTTTTGTTGCTGTTTTCAAAACGAATTGCCTCCCTGTTTCGCCTTCGGGCTAAGGCTTCAGCGAAGTCCGCTCGACGGCTCGCCGCTCTTCGCCACCGCTACCATCGTGACAGAGCAAAATTCATAACACAATATAGGCCCGTGTGCTCAGATTTGGGTGCACGTTAAAAACCCCAGCAGGTAGTCAAAATTTTCAGAGCCCTCCACTACGGCATCTCTCATACTCACAAGGGGACCTTAAACCCCACATATCAATCAATCAATCTGCGGCGCAATATGTATATTCATCGATAAACTCCACCTATACGCGCATTTTAACCCGATGGCAAATATTCACCGAGTATAGCGTACGCCTCAATAGTGCCCTTCGAACACACGGATCACTTGCACGACGGCTAACGAATCACCATAATGGAATGACTACTGCCCCGTGGCGAAACGGGACCACGAGATTTCACGGACTACGACGGAATAAAAAATGAACCCCACCGGAGTGGTCTAGTGGCTAAGGTACACTCGGATGGTGACCTGCAGGTCGCGGGATCTAATGCCGGCTGTGGCAGCTGCATTTTCTACGGAGGCGAAAATGTTGTAGGCCCGTGTGCTCAGATTCGGATACAGGTTAAACAACCCCAGGTGGTCGAAATTACCAGAGCCTCCACTACGGCGTTTCTCATATTCACATTTGGTGGTTTTGGGACGTTTAAACCTCACATATCAATCAATCAATCAAATTGCGAAATGAAAAAAATGAACACACTTGTTCCATCCAAAGATGCAGGCGACGGCGTGTTTGTGTTGGAATTCATGTCCGCACCTCCACACGTCACCTGCCACCCCGGGCCACTTCACGAGCGCCGTATCCATTTCTCGTTTTGCATCGTGTACGGTACCCCGGAATCGTGCAAGACGTCAGGCAGCAGAAGGCGCCCCAAAGGTGGGATAAGGGCCACGAAGGGTAAGCCTAAAGAATTGCGGGTTCCAAATAAGACAATAATTTTCGCTCACCAAACCTCACAGCAGTGCGGCCATAAACATGTGTGCGATAATTACAATCTCAGTCAGCCAAGTGAATTCACTGACTAGCTGTTAGTAAGAGGTACGTTATAAGCATGCACACAATAAATGAGAGCCACTATTTAAGGGATCCTTCTTGCTATATGCATTTGCAATGCGTTAGAGAAATTGCTATATAGTTAAACCTCATTGTAACGAACGTTTATATAACGAATCACTGGTTATAGCCAACTAAATACGAACTATAGACCATTTCATTTCAGTTATATACAGGGTGTCCCAGTTAACTCGCAACACGATTTGAAGAAAAGCCGCCAGCGTTACTCGAAAAAAACCCTACTTCATACTGTTCCTAGTACAGTGGACTAGCCAATAGTATATTTTGGTAGTTATATTTAGTTACATGAATTAATAAAACAATTATTTCTAGAACTATTGTTTTAATCGTTGAAGCGTCAATGAGGCAGTTGTAGTCAACTGCGTGTGTCATCAAACTGTGCTATTTTCAGCGAAGTATCAATTGCCTACTCAGTTTGTATTTCGATGGCAATTATATGGACACTCTCGGCAAGTTTCTACGCTGACAAAGCTGCCTTCATGCTCCGTATATGTATACGTATCTATATATAGGAAAACTCGAGAAAGCAATAAAAAAAAAAAACTCCCGCGCTCGGCACCCAGCTCGTCGCAATGCGCCCACGCTTGTCTCTTACGCGTACTGCCGACTGGTTGTGCCCTCGCGATCTCCGACGACAGCGCAGCTCTGGCCGACTGGCTCGCCCTACGCCATCTCCAGACGCTGACAAGAGCTCTCGCCGAGTGGTGCCCCGTGCTCGGACTCCAGCGACCGTGTCCATCTTGTTGTTAGTGGTTCATGAGGAAAAGGAAGAAGGCACCTAATTTCTTTCTGCCTATAGGCGACACGGCGCAGTGCCTGCGTGTCCATCTTTCTTATCTTCTCCTTACTTCCGTATGTGGCTGTCCCTGCGCCTCACTCTCTCTTTCCTCTCCCTCTATCTGCATACCTTTTAATCCTATACTTTTAATTCCTTCTCTACCCCAACCCCACGTAAGCTACTGTTGAGGAGTACTCCCCCTGAGAGACAGTTACGGGGCTCACTTTTCTCTTCTTTTCACTTAAAATCACCCCCCACCCAAGCATGGGGGCGGAATGGTTGGGTGCTTGTGCGCTCGCGCTTACCCTTCGGTGAGGAGAATCGTGTGCCTTGGCCTTTCACTGGAATGATAGTGGTAGTTGCCTGGGCCACAAAGGTCAACTTCGCTCACTGGGCAGGCCCGTTTGCGAAAAGAGCGCGCTTTTCAAACACGGCAAAGTAACAACTGGGACACTCGTTAGTTTCCACTCATATCGGTATATATTTTGTGATTACGTTTTGTGCGTCGTTTTTTTGTTTAAACAGTGCGTTAGGCATCGTGTCGTTAACGTTGAAATTAGTTCTCGTCCTGTGTGTGTTACTTTCGTGCGTCACTTGTGCGTGAGCAGCGCGCTGCACGTTTCAATTTGCTAGCCAATCTCAGCGTTACATTCCAAGCTATTGCTATCACATGCATTGCTTCGCCCTTAAGCGAAACTGTGACTTTTCAGAATGATGAACGGTCCCCACGAAATATGAAGAGTACCACGTGACAGCGCTCCTAGCCACATCGCAAAGCAACGCCCCCGAAGAAGCTGATTGAAAGTTATTCATTTGCCTATCGCACATTCGAAAAGAGTGCATTCAATTGATTGTTATATGGACGCAGGAGCATGCCACGCAACATCAGCGATTGAATCCTGTCAGTTATACATCGCTGCCCCGCTGCGGTGGTCTAGTGGCTAAGGTACTCGGCTGCTGACCCGCAGGTCACGAGATCGAATCCCGGCTGCGGCGGCTGCATTTCCAATGGAGGTGGAAATGTTGTACGCCCGTGTCTCAGATTTGGGGGGGATGTTAAAGAACCCCAGGTGGTTTAAATTTCCGGAGACTTCCACTAAGACGCATCTCGTAATCATACGGTGGTTTCGGGACGTTAAACTCTACAAATCTATCTAGTTATACGTTGCTTTTCTTACCCGCCTCTTACGGATTGCTCATCCATTGGATGAGAATGGCTTTTGACAGCGTGGTCGAAGCGCTGCTTTTACCACGGACGAAACCTGCAAGGCAACAAAACAGACGTACAATATTTCAAAATATCATTTCTACTCCCACCACAATGGAAGTGTGCACGTGCAGCCATATCTTGCGTCAGAAACTCGTTTTGGAGCAAGGCCAAATTAAATTTGTGGCTTGATTTCGTACAGCAAAAAACAACAGCATTTGGCAACAAATGAATAAAGCTGAAACAAGCACGCCGGAAGCTTCCGACGTGTAGAAAGAAAGCAAAACCGATGCGTTGAAGAATCTGAGTGTGTCACTGCCAAATGTGCCGATTTGGCAAAACGAGACGCTTGCGCAAAAGTAAGGAAGAAGTCAAAGACGATTGCTGCTTTATTACTGGTGCATTCTCAAGCACCATTAAGCACTCGATACCGCTTACAGAACGTGTTGAAATAGGTCTTTCTCTTGCAGCTACACAATACTGAGCCCACTTTACAACGTGCTCAGTTGTTTTTTCGATGACCAACGGAGGAATTCTGCTACATGCATACATCCGTTATTCTGCCCTTCAGGTCACCTGTCGTCTATGTCTCGGTCATGTACGCACGATCTTTCCCTTATCCGCACAGAAAGAAATTCAGTGGAGTGAGATCAGGTGACCAAGCCGGTCAGTCGACAGGCCCGTGCCTTCCAAGTCATTGTTTGTGAAAAGTCGCATTAACCAGTTTCGTACGTGGCTGCTGTAATGTGCTGACGCCCCATTTTGCTGGTACTAGAAAATTGGAAGACGTGACAGAGCAGTTTCACTGCAAAATCGATTCACCATTCTTTTAAGGATGCCATCCATGTAACGTTGTCCAATCAGGGTGTCATCAAACAAGATGGAGCCAATTATACCTCTCCGCACCAAGCATTAAAAGACCACTGTACTGGTGCCGAGTGCGCTTTACACAGTGTGGATTGCAGTCACTCCAGTAGTGGGCATTATGCAGAGTCACACGGCTGTCTCTGCAAAAACTCACCTCATCTGCCGAGATCACATTACTAAGTTCGGAGATTCGTCGCACTTTGAGAGGACCCAATTCAAAAAAATACTAGGCGATCTTGCAAGTCCTTCTTTTCCAAGCTTTGGTGCAGGTAAGATGGTATGCATGCAAATCTGAGTTATTTAATATAAACTGACGACTTGGAAATGGGTGCCTGGGCAGCCACGCCTCACATGCTAGCTTGAAGGTTTTTCGCTGTCATAAATGCCAGAACATGGGCGCGTAGGTTGCCACTCAAAGATGAAGATCTCAGTCGCTGTTTTGTGAAAGAGCCGGTTTCTCGCAGGTTTTCATAATTTCTCATGTTTGTTGATGCATTAGGTCTCTACCGCGCACTTCCATGAGTTACAAAATCTTTGCTGTCTTTCTGGTGTTGCCATTTGCGGCTCACAATTAAGGCAGGGATCATGCTTGCCTTCTGTTCATTATAGAATATGGCATGGTGACCAGCGCGAAAAAAAAAAACGCACCTACAAACCTTTATGCTGACTTCGTAAACCTGCTTCTGTGGTGACAGGCTCCGTTGCGAAAAAAAAACTATCCATGGGCTTTCTACGCAAATCAAACAGCTGTAACGACCCGTTTAACTCCAAACGGCACTTTCTGCTCTGGGTGTGGCGCACGTAGCAAATAAAACACGAACATGGTCTCGATTCTTTTTTCTTCCGTCCATTTATTTCATTCTATCAAACTGCCCCGCCGCAGAGGTCTAGTGGCTAAGGTACTCGGCTGCTGACCCGCAGGTCACGGGTTTGAATCCCGGCTGCGGCGGCTGCATTTCCGATGCAGGCGGAAATGTTGTAGGCCCGTGTGCTCACATTTTCATATGGTGGTTTCGGGACTTTAACCCTACATATCAATCAATAAATTCTGCCAAACTGAAACTTTAAATATTATACGTCTGTTTCTACGTCTGTTGCCTTCCTGGTTTCATCCATGGTACAAACAGTGCTTCGACCACGCTGTCGAAAGCCATTCTTATCAATTGGATCAATAAACGGTAAGAAGCGGGTAAAAAAAGCGACGTATACCAGACAAGATTTAATCGCTGAAAAGTCGGATAGTTTGCTCCTGCTTCCATATCGCAATCAAGTGGATGCGCTCTCTCTTCGGATGTGCGATCGGCAAAAGAATCGCTTTCAAATAGATTCTTCGGGGGCTGCTTTATGATGCGAATTGGAGCGCTGTCACGTGGTACATTTCGTATTTCGCGGGGATCGTTTATCATTCAGAAAAACTGAGTACGCGAATCATACGTCGCTAAAAATAGCCTAGTTTGATGCCCTACGTGGTTGACTAGAAGTGCCTCATTGACGCTTCAACGATTAGAAAAGTATTTCTATCTAGAATGAGTGTAAGTAATTAACGCAATAAAAGTAGTTAACAAAAATTATTGTAGGCTAGTTCACTGTACTAGGAACGATATGCAGTAGGTTTTCTTTCAGTAACACTGGCGACTTCTTTTTTTTTAATTGTGCTGCGAGTTAAGTGAAACACCCGGTATAATTTTATAACCAAACCGAAAAATGAGAACCACCTTAATGTCGGTCATAGCAAGGAAATATGTGGTTTGCGCGAGTGTCGGTACTCAAGAGGTAGCATGAGATGCTAAATGAATAGTGAAACACAGTCAACGACCCGCTTTTTTTATTCGTTTCGAAAAATTTCAGAAATTTCGGTCGTACGGTGCAAAAGAAAGCACATTCAACTGGCTGCGCTATCGCATTAACCAAAGTTTAACATGCCATGACGAGGCCGATAAGGATTTCTTCATTTATACTGAATTTAAAGTATTGAATGATGCGTTTTTGTATCTAAGATTTCTGTGCAAGCCAGATTCTCGATATAATAGAGCCGATGTTTATATCTACTGTTACAACGCATATTCAATATACCGAACATATTTACAGTCTCTTGAGTTTACCACGAGGTTAGACTTGCTCATTATTTGTAGCCAAGCTTCTTCACTATAGTTACTGTGTCGGCCCTTTGGAGAAATTGAGAACGGAAGCACATTAATTGTAAAAATAGATTTAGCAACAAATTTTGAGCCCCATTGACACTGGTGATTTAAACGAAGTCTATTCAGCAAAGGTCTCAAGCACACGGCTCACGAATCTATCACTACTGGCCCGCGACACTGCACGGAATAAAGTTCTCTGACTTTGCTAAATAGCGCTCGCATTATTTTCTCGCCTATTTCCGTCAATAGAGCTTTGTTCGGGTAAGCTACAGAAACAAAACTGGCCCCTTTTTTTATATTTCATAATCGAAGTCCAGATTTTAGTCATTGTGCAAGATATCGATATGCTTTTCGAAACCTGACGTCTAATGCCCTGGGCAAATGACCTATATATGAGATATGAAAAAGGCGTTCTTTCAAATGTCAATCTCTGGTCACCTTTTGTTCAAACTCTCTCTGCACACCCCTCCTCCTCTCTTTCACCATCATCGCTTCGCCCTCTCACCTCTTGTGGGACTAAATTTCTTGATGGCGACCCGCCAGTTGAGGTGAGTTGAGGTGAGCAATGAATAAGCGTTTTGCACTGACTTTATACATTCATTCTGCAGTCATGCCTTCGCACATTAATCCAGCCAAGATTTAGAAAAGTACTGTAGTAAAATTATCCCACAAATCGCAGTTTTTCACTGTTGTAAGTTGGGAGAAATCACAAAATCGTTCGGAAAAATTGGAATTGAACGTCCATTCTCTCGACTTCGTGGTCACCCGTGTCACTCTCTGTAACCGTGTTCTTTCAAAGTTATGGCAGTTCACTATTGCCAGCATGTAATAGCACTATCATAATCTGCTACTGTCGATACGGAGACAGTAGTAGAACTAGAGATGAATAACCTGCCGGTTAATATAGGTAGAGCGATGTAAACCTTGACTGCCATGGCGAATGAGAGATTTGGATACACGGGGCACTAAAAAATGACGAAGGCCACAATGTCACAAATCCCGTCTCTGGGAAATATGTCGATTATGCAGCCTTGGGAGTCGCTTGGAGAATATCGTACATACGGAGCATCCGTTACTCTTGCGACTCAACGACAATACCTCCAGAGAAAGCATGGAGCCGAGACGCCTTCGAATTTGGCATCAACTGTTTAGCTCAACATCACGAGCAAAGCCAGAAAACAATAATAGATTTTGTTTGAGAGAGACACAGACAGACAGACAGACAGACAGACAGACAGACAGACAGACAGACAGACAGACAGACAGACAGACAGACAGACAGACAGACAGGCAGGCAGGCAGGCAGGCAGGCAGGCAGGCAGGCAGGCAGGCAGCGAACTTTATTAGAACTTAGGAGCTACTGCAGGACCCTCTAACGAGGGGCCGTTGTAACAGCTGGCTGCGCGCACGTAGAAGGCAGACCGCCGTGACACTCCACCCGTTCCTAAGTCCCCAGGACTGCCTGCTGATTTGCCTGCTGAGTTCCGTACTTCTTACAGCCTCCTCCCATCCAGCTTCGCGTGAAAGAAGGTTGTTAGGCAGCGCGGGACATCGCCAGAACATGTGAGCCATAGAGCAGAAGGTTTCATTACAGTCAGAGCAGCTAGGGTCAACGTCCGCGTGTATTTTACTTAGGAATCCCCGCGATAGGAAAGGCCCCGTCTGCAACATTCTGAAGGTAGCTGACTGTGCTCTGCTGAGCTTCGCGTAAGGAAGAGGATAGACTCTTCTGACAAGTTGGTAATCCGTGGTTATTTCATTGAACGTGCATGGGCAGTGCATCGTTCTGCTGAGTCCCTTCCAGCCCATCCGTAGCCTCCAGACCGTCGCGACACGTGAGTTCTCGCGCACGATTATCGTATGAGGTGGAGTTTACTTTTTTTCGGTGAACATGTTACGAAATGATAGGAAACAGGGCGAGTTGGATTACGTTCACAAATAGCAGCGCCAAAGGACATGGATAACGATGACACGAGAGCTATGTAGTCCGGGCCCCTCTTTGTACCCGTGACGTTTTGCGCTGTAAACCATGTTACAACGGAACGTGCGCCAAATGCATCACGATATAGAGAACAATGTACTTTATCGACTAGAATGACGTGAAAAAGGTCTAATAGCTTTAACATCAAATGCTGATCATCCGTTTTGTCCCGTGGTTATTCACACGCGTCATACGAGGCGCATAGAGTACCGTACATAGGCTTTCTCGCGGTGTTCTGTCTTCTTGGCTGCTTAAACGAGTCACGTTGTTTGTACTTCTTAGGAGTTATTGGAAGTGGGTGGGTGTGTGTGCAAAAGATTCGAGCGTGTGAGTGAATTACGATATTTATATTATACAGTACTTCCTCAAGTGCTTCCAGAGGTTTACAAGCATGCTTCGTGGACTGCAAGGAATTTCACGGGTAGGTCTCGATCACGTTCTACGTGACACGACAACAAGCAATAAGAGTGCTTTACACTCGCCGCAGTGGCGTCAGGTGGCGCCGACTGAAGCTCCCGCGTTTAAATGCACATATAAGCCTTATAAAGTGGACAGAGAGATGACCGCCACCGTAGCTCAGTGGTATCGAACGCATTATAACAAGGTCGCAGGTTGAGGTTCTGCCGGTGGCAAGTCCTCATTTCGTTGGCTTCTATTTATTTACATTTACATTACAGTTACTTCTAATAACAATCCCTATACTTTCCCTGCCATTATTGTCTTTTATTTCTCATTAAGCTACCGCGCACTCTAAAAAAATCTCTTCTGCCACATATATGTCTCACATACAAAACTATCTTTAAAATACACGTTAGCTCTCTCTTGGAGAGACGTACGTCCCACGACTCTCCCACTACGTTACGTGAGACCGAAACTTCATGTGACACACTTTGAAAAAAGGCGCGTCGCACAGAATCTGGTCACGAAAAATGGCAAGTCGTCTCGAATGCGCAAGTGAACCGCTTATTCATTGCGTGTGATGTTTCGTGTTTATGATTATTTTGCGATGTTCCCAAGAGAACAGCAAGTTCCTTTTATTTCCCACTGTACAGCGCGAAACTTTCACAACGTGGACACAGAACTTTCAAAGCGTGGACGCAGCCGCTGTGAAACTTCTTACCTCAAGCGAGGTAAATAGTGGTTTGCACTTACTTAGCAAAAAAAAAAAAAACTGAATAACACTTACAAAATAAACTTGAAGCAGAAGTGGTCCACTTGTGCACTCGAACAATATTTTGCTGCGACGCGTATTTTTTGAATTTCGCTCCAACGTAGCATAGCTGTGGCCCTTTTTGCGCGGCCCGCACACTCGCTTTAGACATCGCCGGATAGGGGCCCTGAATTTCAGTTATTATCTGAAATTACGTGTGTTTCTTGGTATTTCTGTAGTCTCTGAATTGTCTCTCAAGGTATTGAAGGACTGTGGTATTTCTGAAAACTTGGATATGCTATTGAAGGACTGTGGTATTCCTGAAAACTTGGATATGCTATAGCCTATGGATAAGTACACTATAAGCATCAATGGTCAAACTGTACCATATGTTTGATCGCACAAGTTTTTGGGCGTCATAATTGACAGGAATCTATCATGGAGCGATCACGTTTCGTACATGAAGAAACGGTTGATGGACATCTGTAATATACTGAAGTTCTTTGCAGGAAAGACTTGGAGAATGTCTCCCAGTGCAATGCTACAGCTGTACAGAGTACTTTTTCTCGGTTTCCTGCGGTATAGTTTACCGGCATTGACCAATGCAAGCAAAACAAGCCTTCAGTGCTCAGTCCCAGGCACTCCGGATTTGCCTCGGCTTGCCTCGTAGTGCGTCAACAATAGCTACTATAGCTATCGCCGGTGACCACCTCATCACGACACATATCGACGTTGAGGCACTCCGGACACATATAAGGCATATTGCTCGGACACCCTGCCACCACCTAGCCTCTTTACCAGCAGACAGACCACTTTCATCATTTTGCCAAATGGTCACCACATATCGCGATTCTTTGCCAACATGCTTCACACCCGCCGCCAGGCCTTCGACTCCTGCCTGGTGCCTGACTCAGGCCAACATCAGGCTAACTATACCTGGCATCCAGAGAAAACAGATATGTCGTCACCTGCTCTTAGACAGCTTGCTCTGCTCTTGTTATACGAGACGTATCAAGGCCTGTATACACGTATACACCGACGGCTGTGTTTTACAGAACAGTTCAACAGCATCACTTGTTATACCGATAAAAGACACGACAAGAAAATTCAAGACCTCCCACCTTACGACATCAACGGGAGCAGAGCTCACAGCTTTTCGTGCCGCATTGAAATTTATCAGCAATCAACAGCCACAAAAATGGACAATTTTCAGTGACTCAAAGGCGGCACTGCAATCCCTTCTATCACCTTTACGCCACGGCCCGTACCAACAGCCAGTATTTGAGATTGCAGAAAGGACTCACCAATTCATTGAGAAAGAACATGAAATAGCCTTCCAATGGCTGCCAAGTCATTGTGGAATAATTAGCAATGAACGGGCCGATCGAGCTGCCCGTTCTGCCCATACTGAAAGCGATGAAATATCAATTCCGCTTTCCAGAATTGACGCTGCACGGAAACTCCGCATGCTTGCTCGCAAGCGCAGCACGTCACAATGGAACGAGTCACATTTCTTCCATGCACGGTTAGGTACTTTAGACCCAACTCTCAGTCTTCGAATTCCTCCGGAATTACGCCGACGAGTCGCTACTATGCTGTGCAGATTATGGTTGGGCGGCGCATTTACCAATGCGTACGCGTTCCGCATAGGAATGGCTGACACTGCTGCATGCGACCATTGTGGCAGTGATGAAACAACTTGGCACAATCTGTGTGAATGCCCACAATACTGCTCGCCGAGACAGTCACTCTTCAATGTACTAGATGAACTGGACAGCCAGCCTCTTTCGGAAGAAAGACTCCTGCGCTGCCGACAGGACTTTATGTCGCAGAAGAAGGCTGTGAAGGCGCTCATGCGCTTCTTGCGTTCAACCGGCCTGTACAAACGACTGTGATTGGAACTCTCTGAATGTGTGCGCATGTATTTTTTTCTAATTTATTTTATATCTCTCTATAGCTATCCTCTTTCCGACCCTTTTCCCCACCCCCGTACAGGGTAGCAAACCAGTTCGTCTAGGTTAACCTCCCTGTCTCTTCCTTTTAATTATTTATCTCTCTCTCTCTCTCTGGATATGCTATAAATTGTCACGTACTACAACTTTAAACATAAGCAACTGCCCTCCAGTTAATAATTACAAAGTTAACTATTGAGCATTTGTTAATCAATCAATTCAACGTAATGTTAGGTACGACAAAGTGTTTCCGCCTCAAGGTAGGGTTCGAGTGCGAAGACTACAGGTGCCCGGCTATCATATCATTTTTATTTTAAAAATATGTATAATATAAATAAAAACATCCTGTATGTGTGAGTAACATTTCAACAGAGAGCGAATTTAATAGAAGGCAGAGTACATGTGCCTAAATAATATTCCAAAGAGAAAGCTCCGTCTGATGAATTGTGGCTCCGCAAGTTCGCACAAGTCTGCCGTACTCTTTTACAACTACCGTTGATTGTGAAGTCTAATCAGGCGAACTTGTCGTGCAACATTGAAAACAACGACACTGTCAAAATGCACAAATAAGATTTCTTACGTTGAGTGAAGCACCACTGTGTCTCCTTTTGCCAGAACAGAAACTGGTTCGCAGAGGCCGTGGCGCATTTCTATATTTTTTGTGCTTAAGCCTCTTGGTTCTCAGAAAGCTCTCTGTATAGCATAAGACTCCCTGTGCTGACATTTTACAGATTCAGCGCTTTCTCCGGACACCTTATTTAGAATCGTTCGGCAAGAAACGCATACACCGAGTGGAAAAGGGGATAAGCCAGCAGATTATACATTTTAATCAATCACTCCTCGGCGAATGAAAGCAAGATATACATAGTCATTCGTTTTCGTATTCACTGAGCCCGAGAAGCACATAAAAGTTGCATGAACACGCGCACACTGAACTTATAAATCTGTAAATACAAAATGTAATATATGTAGATTGTATGCAGGAGACATAAGAAAAATACGCGTGACATTTTAAAATCAATGTGTACCACCGTACACACTACTTTAAAAGCGATAGGTTAACTTACCAAAATTGGTCATTGGGTGAGTATGCAATTTATTATAAAATAAAGTGCTCAAAAACAAGAGATAGGATACAAGAAGGTGACCAGGCGAGCACTTTTGTTGTCAGCTTCGTGTCTCTTGATCTTCGTAGCTCCATTACGTTCCCCCAAATTTTTCGCAAAACACAACTACCACAAGATGCAATGCTATTAGCAATACTACTGTTCTCTGCGCCGGCAGCTACTTTCATAACTCTGACTAGATACTCCAGTTCCTTCGATCAAAGATACAAAAATTTCGAATCTTTACTGTTCTCATTTGAATAACACATCGATTGATGGGCACGTCAAATAGGCATAGACTATGCTATGGCCAAACTGTTATGTCATTATCGACGCCATTTAAAGTGTACCGCGCTTGCCCCGCCGCGGTGATCTGGCCAAGGCACTCGGCTGCTGATCCACAGGTCGTGGAATTGAATCTCGGCTGCGGCGGCTGCATTTTCGACGGAGGTCAAAATGCTGTAGGCCCGTGTGCTCAGATCTGGGTGCACGTTAAAGAACCCCAGGTGGTCGAAATTTTCGGAGCCCTCCACTACGGCGTCTCATAATCATATGATGGTTTTGGGACGTTAAACTCCGCATATCAATCGATCAAAGTGTACCACGCTTGCACTAACCATTAAGCTGTAGAGGCAGTTTTAAATATTTCTATATGTTCATGTTCTTCAATGCCAAATGGCAAACATGTATATCTTGTTCGCCTCTTTGCTGCGTGCTTGTTTGCAAAAGATAAAAACAGTCACATATGCGCAAATTTTTCATAAATAATTGTATCACAGCAATTTTCTTGGAAATCAAATGCTGTTTTTGGTTCCTGCGTTAATGAAAATGTACACAGTAAGGTGGTGTCCCGTATCCTATGGCACCTCAGCTAAAAAATTTAAAATCAGGGTTTCTCAATCACTGGAATGCGCGACGTTCATTGTAGATCCGCGGTGTCATTTGGTACGCCAGACGGTTCACGTCCCTTAATCCGAATTTCCGAACTTAATCCGAATTTATATACTGTTTCGTACTACTCAGGCGATGTATGCCTTACATGATCATGTTTAGCGCAAGTTTAACTCATGCCCCTGTCACACGCGAAATGCCGTGTCATTCCTGTTTTATAACATTAAGTGAACCTACTGTCACTTTCACTTCGTGCTGTCACACGATGAAAACAAATATCAGTTGAAAAAACTATTATCTCCTACTGTGTCAGGAAGATCAGTGACGTTAACGTTTAACTCGTGCATATTCATTAAATAAATGTTTAGAATATTTAAAAATTGCTCCAAAAATATATGCTTGGCCGTTTTACCGAATTTGTCATTGTTGCATAACATGAATATATCCAAGACAGAATGAGAGTATGACAAAGTGTGAAAGCAGCGCGGCTATTTCTTATGTAACTTAATACACTGCCTAAGTACAAGCATTAGAAAAATATTACCAATTACCAATATTTTAGTAAGTCCCTGGCACCAACACTGAGCACTGTTCGCAACTCTAGAGAACGCTCATGCGCTGGCAACATTGGTTAAAAAAAGAGATGACAGGGTCAACGCGGCACTTTCGCTTGGCGCTGTGCTGAAGTTTCTTGATTGTGCATGACGTCGGATCGCATCGCTTCTACGAAGGCGAAAGGTAGCTGGGAGCAGGTTGCCTTATTCTCATTCGCACAAGGGACTTTACACGCGAAAAAAAAAAACGAAATCGTGGCGCTTTGCCCGCAAACATCAAGCCTCTTCGGCAAACTGCATCAGGTTTACGTCAAGCTGAAAAACCTGTCTAGCGAAACCGAGGTTGAACAAGGCAACTACCAGCGGGCCTCTGCAAAAAGTGCTAGCACTTTAGCCCTGCGTTGCTAGACTGGTACAGGCAACGCAAGTTTGCGACGTAACTAAGATGCGACTAGTGCTGCCGATTGCAAGTATCCCATTAAGTTCAGCTGTCCCGTCAAAAGCTAAATACGCATGCCGTTCACTTTATTATAGAACACAGCTGATTGATTGATGTGTGGGGCTTAACGTCCCAGAACCACCATATGATTATGAGGGACGCCGTAGTGGAAGGCTCTGGATATTTCGACCACCTGGGGTTCTTTACCGTGCACCCAAATCTGAGCACACGGGCCTACAACATTTTCACAAGACCACCGCGGCGGGGCTATAGAACACAGCTATAGCCTGGCTAGTGTATCTTGACATAAGGTAAATCTTAGTTTCGATTGCGATAGGAGTTCTCTTTTCTTTTTGTTCGCGGTCATGCAACGAAGTTTATAATTAAGAAGGTCGTATGCTTCCGAACACTCGTCTGTTCGTGTTGGCAGTAGCTGATATTCAAAGCAGATATGTGGGCACACATCACGCACGCTACAAATGCACGTACATGATATTGTCACGTGATCATGCCGTCGACGAAGGCAGCACACTGTAGGTTTAAGATGAAACTGTTCATTTGGCCTAACTTGTGGCCGGTGAACGGAAAGTCAGATTACAGCGATATACACTGGCACTGATAGCGACGAATGGAGCGCCGGCGGTCGATCAACTCACAAGTGGTGAAGCGCGTCGGCATTTATAGATGTGTCGTCAAATAGTCTAGTGTTATCACTAGTGGCAACGTAAGTTCCAGAATATTCTTTCATGTTCGCGTAGTGCTGGTAATCTCAACTGAATGATCGACCACAGTCCTGAAGCTTTTCCAACACTACATGCACGAAGTTGCACTTAAAATAACTTACAGTGTAAAGGGCGATAACAAATATTGAGGAAGGATTGTGGCAGTATATATACGCACGAACATACATACACACATGCTACCCACGCGCGAACCTCGCGCACGCGTTTGTGGGCGTGTATATGCACACATATGAAATAAAAAAAAATGTTCCAATGGAAGGATTACAGCAGCTTGATTTCAGAACGGGTAGCACTACGGCTTGCGCAGAAAACAAGCATATGCAAAAAAATACAGTTACAAACGTAACGGGTATAACTTTCTAAAGCGCTGGGTTATATAAACAAACTATGGTCCGCGTTTAGAGAAGACCAAATATTGATGAGAGTGCACACGCGCTCAATAATGATGTACTCACCCAGTAGAATCAAGTCATCGCGAGTGAATTGAATAAAACAAACTATCGTAGTGTCCGTCACCTGATTTCCTATGCGTAAATTTTCGATTTGCGCCGTTCTCCGTCACGCATCGTCTGCATCCTTCGGGAAGTGATAGAACGCTACGTTGCCATTTTTGCACAGTGATGCCACGCATTTCGGCACACTGCAATGGTCTTTGGACATAACTTTCTTCTTCTTCGGGCTCGCTCGTGTGGCGTAGCGAAAATAAAGAAACTATGCGGCTGCTTCTTAACGCGCGCAACGGGGTAACATATCTCCTTGCAAGGTTGACCCTGTTAGCGCCGCTTCCAGACACGCCCGCTAGGTGGCAAGCGCTTCGTTGGAGTCGCGAAGCAAATCCAATGCGAATCGGAACCAATTTGATTGAAGACGGTGTTTTTGCTGGATGTGACTAATTTTTCTTTATTGCATTCAGCAAATGACATTACGACCGAATGAAGAAAAGAAGTGCAATTTTAAGGGCTCGTTATCCTTGTCAGACACAATATTGATGAGAACAAAAAGTGGTGCCATGAAAAGTGTAAGCTGATATTAGTATTAAGTGTGATGTAAATGTAAAGCAAAAAAAGCTGACAAAAAGATACCTTCCTGTGGGCAGGCACCAAGCCTGCGACCTTCGAATAACGCGTCCGATGCTCTACCACTGGGCTGTAGCGGATATCCCTCTGCCTATACAGCGTATATATGTCAAACGTGGCAGCGTAAGTCAGCGCTGCCAGTTGCCATTACAGCGATTGCGTAACATTCTTCATTGCCTGTTGGCGTCACGTAGCACGTGATATTATGACGAGTTGGCAGTTGACCGACAATTTTTCGCATACTACATGTATGCGTCACGTTCACTAGAACGACTCCCTTGATTTGAATGAAGGAAAGAAGGTCAAAACCTGCGACCTTTAAATAACGCGCCCGATGCTCTACAAACATCACCTTAGCTCAGTTGGTAGAGCATCGGACCATTGATCGGACGCGTTATTCGAAGGTCGTAGGTTCGGTACCTGCTGGCAGCAAGGTATCTTTTCGTCCACTTTTCTTTATTCACATTTACGTTAGAATTGCTGCTAACAACTTCCACATATACTTTTCATGGCATCATTGTCTGTTAGTTTTTACTAAAATTACGAACAAATGTCATTCATCGTAAATTGCATTTCATTTGTCGCATGACATTGGTATAAGTCATCCATGTTGCAGAGTTGCCACGTCTTCAGTTTAACCAAGAATACCTTGTGATCTTAATGCCGGTTTAATGTGACTCTCATGGGAATGGCATGTACTCTTTGAACTTCTTCCCTACGCTTTGCTGTCGTCGCTTTTGAGTTGCGATTCCATGAATAATATTGGCGGCTTATTCCCGCTTTGGCGCGATGTTGTCGGTCAGTGTCCAAGCGGTACATCGCACCGTGCCGTGGCCTCCCCACCTTCATAGTCTAAAGGCGTGTCATGTGATTGATTGATATGAGTGCTTATTGTCCCAAAACCACCACATGAATTTATGAGAGACGCCGTAGTGCAGGGCTCCAGAAATTTTGATCACCTGGGGTACTTTAACGTGCACCCAAATCTGAGCACACGGACCTACAGCATTTTCGCCTCCATCAAAAATGCAGCCGCCGCAGCCGGTATTCGATTCCACGACCGGCGGAACAGCCGAGTGCCTTAGCCACTATACCACAGTGGCCGGGCGTGTCATATGTGTCATTACTCATTACATTTAGCAGGCCATATCACTAAACGCATTTGAGGCCGTACTACAGCGATGTCACTGCGTGACGCAGAGTGGAGAACTCTGCTCCACGAAAGCATTCTTGTTAGCGATCACCAATAAAAAAAAAACCCTCTTATAGGCATGCGCAGGATTCCCCCTTCGAAAGGGGAGGGGGGGGGGGCTACGGTTCGTCGTAGTACTCTGCTCCCTATTAAGCCCACGTATGAGGCGGACTTTGCCTCCCCCCTTCTTACATGAGGGGGGGGGGGTGCTCCACCCCCTTCCTCGTGGGCACGCTTATGCTCTTATAAACGTACTACTGCAGAGATGATGTACGGTACTCTTAGCGGTGAATGGCTCTATGAAAGAAAAGAGACACCCATCTCATAACGTAACCTTTATTCTTTCCAAACAGTCATAACACTCCTTTATTATTCGCACATAAGCAGCACGGTCTTTCAACATTAGAGCAATCCCTGGACTCTCAGGGCTTTGCTGAGAAACACTGATCATAAGGGGCAAAAATCATTTCCATGTGCAATTTTCTCAATCGCACGTTTCGTGTGCGTGCAAATATCGTATGACTCCAAGGCCAACGCTCAAGGTAATACTTTGCAAAGGTAATGGAAACTCGTTTAGTGAAGAATAACATCACTGTGAGCGTGTAATAATACTCTTAAATAAAATCCAAGCACAACTCTTGTAATGCTTTCTCATGAAGCGACTATTACTATATTCACCCACCATTCATTACACATGCAACTGCAGCTCTTTGCCTTTTCTTTTTTGAAAAGGCGTCTTTCAACACAGAGTATCCAATCCGAAGTCAGAATAATGCAACTATTCTATTCTGACAAACTTGACTTTTCGTCACTGTCAGCAATGCTAAGACTACGTAATCACGATCATCGGTCGTTCCTAAGCGGTACATGACGAGAAAAAATGTATGCATGGGCAGTTTGAAACTGCTAGATTCAACAAACCAAGTTTTAAAAAAGTGCACCGCCATCACTATGGCGTGATTATACCGCACTGTCAGCGCTGTCAAAACGCTAGATAGGTTGACGCATTCACACAGTCAAGAAGTCACGTACTTTACATCTGCACGTCGCGTGTATTTACATACAGAGCATCTAAGATCAAGATTGTCAAGGCCAGCGGGAAATGCAATCAGCCTGCAGCCCCTTTCGAAGATAAAACCGGAAATGAAGCTTTACGGTAGTCTTCTGTCTGATATCTGCTATACTCAAAACTGGCACCATACAACTTTGCTCAACAAGCGCACATGAATGAACAATCACATGACGATACATGAAATTACCACGTGCTGCTGCAAGACAAAAACGTGGCAGTGTGACAAAATACTTGCTGACCTACTGCGGTGACTGACAGGCTATGTGGTTCTCCTAACATATGGTTCTGAAGTACAAGGTCGTGGGTTCAATTTCTGGCAGCGACGGTCACGTTCCAACGCAGACGGAATGGCTAAACACTGGCCTAGTGATGTGCCCTTTTCCAACTACTTGGCATAGTTAATTGGTCACGTCTGTGTTTTCATGCAATCTTCATGGAAAAAAGTGGCGGTGTTGGCAACGTTGAGTATGCATACCACATTGTATAGGGCGGCAGAAGCCATATAGTGGCGCGTATTACAAGTCTTCTCTTGCATAATGAAAAGACTGAAATACTACACTTTCTCAATAGCTCTTCACAGAACAACTGAATTATCTTCAGTCTTACCCATGGATCTTATTTGCAGTTACCACAGCCGGAAATGAATATGCGAGCTCATAGTCACTGCTGTGGGCTTCCTCAGCTAGTTAAATGGAGAGCCGGACTGTGGTTCCTGCAGTATATGCTTAGCATGGCGCGGACAGCGTACTCCCTCTAAGAGAACCGCGCGAGTGTCAACGCGTCCATGTTACTGCAAGTGTTACAATGTGACGGCGAATGCCTGCAAAATAACAGCAATAAAATCAGAAGAAAGCAAAGTGCGGGAGCGCTGTACAAGTGAACGCACATGTGCACGTGACCTTGAGGGCCCGCCGCTAAACTCGAGGTACCGGGTTTTATACCACCCCTATGGTCTTGGCTTGCAAAAGCCAATCCTGTTTCTTATCATTTTATTCAAGGTGAACTACAATGGAGTAATTACTCTGTACTAGCACTTTATAAGGGCGGGTGAAGCATATTTACTTTAGTCGCCGTTACCCGACGTGGTCACTAGATGACGTTCGGCTACTCAGTACAGGGTGGCCAGTTCAACTACTGACCGTGGCGGTCACCTTCCTTTCAGGGCTGGATGCAGACACTCGTCCCCGTGTGTCGTGCTTTGAGCGTGCGTGTTAATAAACTCAGCGTAGTGAAGATGAAATTGACGTGTCTCCCATGGGCCGCGAGCTGTGTGGGGTGGTCGGACATTCCCTTTCAGCCTGCTATGAGCACGGAGAACGAGTTAAGCGTTGAATGCATGCTTATCCACGGGCTTAATTATTGCGCAAGACGGAAGAATTCTTACTCGTTTGCGTATTCAAGGTCACCAACATCTATGAAGTGGAGGCAACGTAGTTTTTAAAAAAATGGTGCTTTTTTGCGAGAATGGAGATGTTTTTAGCTTTGCAGATATGATGAAGTAGAAGTTACACGTAATATTTTAGCGTGTACGTTTCAACAACGCTAATACTGAGTCAGTCACGTATTAACGTCAGTTGCAACAACTAATGGCGTCACTGAACGCCCCTTTTATCCACAGCATCGTTGTAAAAAATCCGCATCTATGCTATATTTGAAGGTACAGAGAGCAAAATGATCTCCACTTGCTCTGTCTACATAAACAGAACAATAAGTAGCGCTCTGATATTGGCACAACGTTCTTATATCTTCGTGAATTCGGTCAGATATTTCACTTGGCTAATGGATGTGACACATAGGCATTTATATTGCCACTCCTCATTACTTCTGCTCAAACAGCAACAAAGAATACGTCCTAACGCTAATTAAATATAAAAATATGAAGAACGCTCAATGACGGATATACCTTTGCCATAGTTAAACAGCTTATCTCCGAACATTAAACATTACATCCTGTTCACGCAGATCCGAAACATTCTCAGATGAAGGTACTCAACAGGCTGACTCAGAGGGGCCAGTTTTTTTTAAGCACAGTAAAACGAAGTCACCATAGAGGCGTCGAAGCTTATTTCACTGAGGCTGTTTGAAACCTGAAAGACAATAGGTGAAGGGCCTGGCGCATGAACAAATTGTATTTTACACTGTCCACGGAGTCTACTTGAACGTAAATACGAGCGTTTTTATTCATAAACGTGGAGCGCACTTGTATTTTTTAGCACTACAGTGTAATTCACTGCTGTGTGCCGGACTGCACAATACTGTTGAGGGTCATGAATGAGATAGGTCAGCAGATACAAAATATGGAATCACCAAGCACGAAGAGGTGTCTGTCAACTGAGCTGCAAGGTGTTCTAAATATCGCAAACATAAATTATTCGCAGTGCAAACAAAAACGACGTATATTTCAGCACTCTCGGTATGCTTATTGCAGCAGATTCAACGCACAGACCAAGAGTGTGCAATAAACTGCCTGTTCATTTCGACTACCAGTTACAGCTTAAGCCGATCGGCCGACTACAGTAACATACCAGCCTAAACTGGGCCGTTCAGCGCGTGATAGCAAATCGCGCAGCCCATATACGTTGGGTCGAAGAAGCGAGACACTCTGCTGCCGTAAAGAAAAAAAAACAAGGACCCAATGTGCTCGCTGTGCCTTGGCCCAGGCATGCCTGACCTAGTTCAATAGCTAGTCGCACAGTGCGGCATAAAACACTCGTATGCGCTGCGATCGATCCTTCTTGAGAACGCACTACTACCATGTGAGCATTGTGCGCTGAACAATGCCGATCGCTCGGTGCGACTGCCAACAAAAAAGATGCCTAGACCAATTCACGATGATTTCCTTAGGCAATGTGCATAAGAGATGCAGCAAAACTACGTAACTTGCAGGACGTAAACATGCGTCATAGTTCTTTTTTCTCGACATACATGCACCAGTATCTACGTTTGACCAGATGTTTTCGCACGTAAAACGTTTACGTACGCTACAATTCGTGCAAGCAGTTCCTGGATTTGACACAAGCGTCTCCAATGACATGCGTTGTACTCCTGAATGTATGGTGTCACGTTTAGAAAAGCCTGTTGGCTCGTGAAGTGCCTAAGAATGCGTCAGTAATAACAGTTGCATAACTGGTATCCAGGGGAAAAGAACTGTCGCTATCTACTTTTCACGACAAGTGAGAGAAGAAAAAAAAAACAACCGAACACCTAGCTCTATATGCCAGTTCACCAGAGTATTAAGCAAAATATTTGCTGTTACAAAGATTCGAAGCTTTTTTCCCCTCTACATTCATAGTAGATGTAAACCTAATGCCAAATGAGTACTTGTACAGACTCTTACGAATGATCAATCATTAAGGGTACAGTGAGTATCTTTTCCTGTATACCTTCTACGTGTAAACATGTTAACGCATTGACTTCGCAACGCATGTGGAGCTTGTAGACAAATCGTAAAGCCGCAATAGACAGAAATTCTTACCCCGTGCCATGTTTTATGTGAAATAGCCAGAGAAATATATGACAAGAGGCACTTGGTGAACAATGGAACAGCGTGAGCACATGTTCATACCTGTAGTTGTTAAGCGAATAGCTATATTTCGAGTAAACTTTATTTAAATATGTGTCGAATCCAAGGTAGAATGTAAGCAAAATTATCATGACGTAAACATTTTGGGCATATGCGGAAGGACAAAGAAAGAAGGTACTTAATAATGCGGACAAATTTTCGGCAAAGGGACTATCTCTTGTCCGTATCTAACCACGAAAATTTATCTTGTAAGAACTTTATCCGTGTGGTTCAGTACTCCTTCCATCATTGTTTAATTCAATACCCTTTGAATGAAATATCGATAGCATGAAGGCCGTCTATGTGGCTTGTCGCCCTTTAGGTAGGAGTAAGCTGTACACAAGGCCGCTAGTTAAGTGCAGTGCCACAGTTACATCGTTTATGTGAATGAGCTATAGAAGTGCAGCATCTGAGGGGAGCGGGGAAATGGGGGCTCTGTACACCAGTCATGTTGAATAGTATCAGCTGGTTCTAACTTGCCCTAAAGAACAAGATGCCCTTATACCCTGCATGCTATGAAGTCTGCAAGTTTTGAAGATTATCGTTAGCAAGCTGACGCATTTCGCTTGCACGCTACAATGCTGAAGTATAGCAAGCCACCTTCCTTAAAATTTATCAAGCGAAGGAATACTCAGCCCGTAGCGCTTAACAAACAACGTGCTCTTGAAGTGAATGTCAACTGAATAATGTTACCATAATTAAACTAGATTGTTCCTAAAAAATGAGGAGCCTATAAAAACAAATACTTCAAAGCTTCCAACTTTAAGAGTACCTATTTTCCTTTTTCATTCAGTTTCGATCCATTCTAATCCACAACAGTCACTCACAGGTCTCCCATGTCCGCTTCGTTGCATGTTTGTTTTAATGTGACCGCCAAACGAGGCGAAAAAGGCAAGTTTTAAGGGGATTATGTGACTTCTGCGATGTATTTGGGGCCACAAACAATTTTCGCGAACGTGCGTTTCTTCCGATTCCCGAGCTGATAGTTGATCTCATCTGCGCAGTTAGATTTCTTTTTCTCTTCTCTTCTTTTTTTAAATTTATGTATGCGGACGGCTTCTCACAGCTTCTCTCACTTTTCATGTCAAGTCTGGTTTGACCATCAGCATCAGTTTCGGGCGCTCAGCCTGAAGTTAACACTGCTCAGATCGATGACATACGATATGATCCCGCTGTCTGTGTCTTTCGTTGAATCTAAGGGTAGCAAGGGGCAGTGAGCGCCGAGGCATATCCTATAGAGCCAGCAAGGCCCGCTAGAAGCGTTAACAGCAGAGTTTTAAAGTGTGAACATTGAAAATACTGCATCATTCACGATGATTTTTTTCTCTAGTTAAATAAGCACGCAGTGAGGTTTTCAGACTCCTCGTCCGTGTATTTGTTGGTCGTCGTGATGCTTTGGGATATCGATGTTGGTGGGTATAAAGATACGCATTCAGAGTCTCCAAGTTTTGCATTGAGTAAGCTAACAGCTCGCAAGTTGGTGTGCATTTATCTAAGTGAAGTAACACTGCAGGAATAAAAAAAAACACAGACAAGTAAGGAAACAGGGTGCGCCGAGTTTGCGTACTGTTCCTACAGCAAAACGGGCCCACATGAGTCAGCACGAACACCTCTCTTGAATTTTCCTTTCCTTCTTTGTCTTCGCTGTCGACATTCCCATTTTAGCTTTCGGCCAAAATCTACCACAGCATTTATGGCACTCGCTGATAAATCTACCTGAAAAATTATTAGTTTCGCCCTTTGTAGCGCACCTTTGATGCTATATATGCGCGAGGAATTCCGGTAAAGGTGACGGGACGCCGCATATAGCATTCCGTATCGTTTGTAAAATGGCAAAATGTTGTCAGTGTGCTTATGCCTATAAGTCGTCACCCAAACACTTGCCAGTATTAGGCGCCCGTGAGTACGGTGCATGACCACATCATGTTCCTTGTTGCTGAGCCTCTGGGGCGTCTCCTGCTTATGTCTACGTGAAGTATTGAAGTACGCCTTCGTGTGTGTTTGTGTGGGGGATTCGCATTAGTATGTCGACTGTCCTTTACACGTTTCCAGCAATAGTTCACAAAACACGCGCGCCTCGTAGTTCTCTCCCTCCACCCCAAGCTGAAGCGAGGTCTGCATGTGTTCGAGAAGAGCCTTTTTCAATATTACAATTTCTGAAATCAAGTTGGGGAAAACTTTGCTGCCACAGGAAGCGCTGGACAGCACTTCCGCGCGGAATCGCCATGATATAAGTGGACTCCGATATGCGAACAAAAACTATGTGAACGCATACAGGTCACTAGGACATATTCAAATTACTGTAAACAATATCTGGCATCATTGGTACCCGAAGTCGATGTAGTAGTCCCTCGAGTGGCGGCGTTCCCTTCGGGCATTCTTGAGCTCGTCCCACGAGATGAGTGTAATGGACGAGGTGGTGAGCGTGTAGAGAAAAGCACCACCAATGCCCTTGGCAAGACCACGCAGGCCCTCGGTACGCTTGATCTTGCGCACGCAGTCCCAGACACTGCGATAGTAGAGGCCCTCGCCTCGCGCGTTCGAAGGTTGCGCGTACATGCGCGCCCGGAGCACGTCGACGGCAGCGATGAAAGGCGCCGACACGAGGCCCGAGATGAGCGCCGCCAGCACCGTGTTGATAAAGAAGTAGCGCTCGCGACCCTCGGTGGCCGTGTTGAGCAGCGTCTTGAAGCCGATGAAGGTGGACAGCTGCAGCGCCGAGCCCGTGGAGATGCGCAGTATGTTGGACGAGGTGGCACGCCATAGGCCGTTCCACAGACCTTGCGTCCGGTAGATGTGCATGAAAGCCGCTCTCGCCGTCCTGTAGCCGTGCTGGTAACCCACAGCGATCGACGCCGTGGCACAGTGCACCTGCGTCGACGAGAGACACGTTGCTACCGCTCCTCTATTCTGATGGCTCTTATCCTCATGCACGATTCAAAACACCAGTATCGCTGCGTAACCACTGACACAAAAGTAGAGGTTGGGTCAGTTGATACCTTCCTCATCAAAAAATAAAGATATATGAATACACAATTGGGGAAAAGGGCGCGAAAACAAAAATATGTAAACAGACCCAACCCTGGTCTCATTCAATATATCTTACTTCTTTTCGCTGTTTTCTGCACATTTTTTTTTTTCATAGCGCAGTGAGGGATACATGCGCCCACCATCAGCGCAAGCCTATATTTTGGCCTCATTATAGAGTAGCAATAAAATGTTCTCGTCTACAGTACATGCGACACCTGAAGTAACCGTGCAGAACGTATACGACGTAGGAACAACAGCATTACGAATAATGACTGAATAACCGAGAGAAACAGTTTCACCACTCAAAAGTGAATCTACCGTTTTTCCCAATACCACAATGAACGCACCTCTCATCTTTTCACAGGTTCCCACCGACACCCCTGAGAAATACCCATAAATTTGGCCCAAGCCTGAATATTCGAGGCATCGATTGGTCCACTCACTCGCATTTGCATACGTGACTCATTGCGAGTGCCTGGGTATTTACGAACACTGCACCACTCGAGCATTTTGCCATATGCAGCGGCATTCGTCCCTGGCACGGACTCAGCGTATGAAATTTAGGGCACACGACATGACTTGGCCTACAGCAATGTGATTTGCCGCGGTTCATAGCATTATTCCACGCTAAACTACACGACTAAAACTGCTCTTCCATGACTGGGAGCCAAGTCACGCTAAAATTGCACAGATTTCGGCATGTCGTACCTGCATGTGTGTCTTGAGAAGAAAAAGCGGCGAGCCGGCGAACGCCCCGACGGCACCGGCCACACCACCGGAGATGGCACTCAGGCGAATGCTGGGCTCGAGGTTTTCATCCAGCGTGAACCCGAAGTCTTCGATGGTCTGGAACATTCCCAGTCGCAGCCCATTTGCCAACAGCTGGTACCCCAAGCCCGGCAGTAGGCCGCGGTAGATGGCGAAGATGCCATCGTGGCGGGCCACCGTGTACAACGCCTGTGGCACGTTGCGGTACACCGGCCGCATTTGCCCCGACTTGTCTGCGCCATAACACGAAATTTTACTGGACGCTTGTGCAACTCTACGTGCAAAGCTGAGACACCTGTTATGCGCGTACGAGCTGCAACATTCGGCCTAGCGTAGAGTGGTGGTCAAAATTTCGCGGACCACGAGAGCGCTTGTCCAACAGCACTTCTGCGCCTTCCAGCCGCTGCCTGCATAACTCAAAAGGGTGCACTGCGCTCGCGCGCCCTTTTTAACCTACCAGTTTGCTCGTTCGCTCTCTTGAACAGCGTGTGAACCACAACGCTACACGCAGCGCAAGGTGGCACTTTGGCTGTCACGGCACAAATCTTATCACAAAGGTCAATTTTCTAAAAGCAGAGGACACATGCATGTTTTCGACAGAGTGGAGCATTTTGGATTAAGGCCCACAATGCGGCGTGCACCGAGCACTGCCAGTACAAATTACGAAGTGACTCTTGAAAAGGGAAAAGAAGAGAAAAGTGAGCCCCGTTATTGTCTGCTTCAGTGAGCGACACCGCCACAGTAGCTCACGAGGGATGGGGGTGAGGAGGGATAAAAAGGATAGGAGTAAAGATGTAGGAAAGCCGAAGAAGGAGAAGAGAAGAAGAGACGTGAGGTGGTGAGCCAGAGCGAGCGACGACAAGATGAGGGGATAGAAGAGATAGGAAAGATGAAGCACGGTCACTGGAGTCCGAGGACGGGGCGCACCTGCGAGAGCTCCTTTCGGCGTCGGTGGATGGCGTAGAGCAAGTCCATCAGTACAAATTACGTGCATCGTCACGATACCATCGCTTGGTGTTTCCGCGGCGACAGCAGGAGAAACACCTCCTTTCTATCAATGCCAGTGCAAACGCGCGATTCTCAACGGTAGCCGTCGGTCTGCCCTAATTCAGGCAGCTGCCGTGATGCGCTATTCGATAATTCCAGCAACTATAGGTAGCGCGACGGTAGGTCAAAATGGCAGATGAGACAGTGCCATGCAGGAAGGACTCCATGGACGGTGCTGAGGTGGGCGCCTCAAGCTGGATGGATGGATTGATGTGGCTGTACCCTTTAGATCGGGCAACGGCTAACGCCACCTTGCCGTTATACTTAGTGAACCACCAATTAGATTTGTCTTTTTTTTTCTTTAAATAGTGAAGTATAGGACTGGTACTTTGAAGTGAATGGTTTAATTTTCACTCGTGCCTTGACTTTAGCCACCAATCAGACAACCTCCTTCTAGTTAATTCTACCCGCTTAAAGTCTATTTTGTCCTCCCTGTCTCTAGACCCCAGTACTTTGAAAAACTCTGTGCCATCAGCCTGAACTATAGTGTGAAGCCCTTTACAGAACATTATCAAGTGTTCGGCAGTTTCCTCCTCCTCTCCGCATGCACTGCATACCGTGTTTACCCCTTCGTATTTGGCCCGATATGTCTTGGTTCGCAATACTCCTGTCCTGACCTCAAACAGTAGAGAACTACCCCGAGTATTATCATAGATCCTTTCCTTGGCAATTTCCTGCTTAAAAGTTCGATAGCAAAGCTCGTCACGCCCTCTAGTTTAGCTGCACACCACACTTTCTCTCGTTAAAAAGGCGCATAGATATTTGAATGAAAATGAATCGGCGCTTATGAATACCGTGAGACCGAACTGCGTCGGAGACTTATCACCGTGTTCCAGGTTCGAAGGAAAGCCGCGTGGCGCCGCCTGCGTCGCTGGAATGACCGAATATGAGGAGTCGCGCTGCTCGCGTCACACGTGCTTCCGAGCGCTTTCTTTCGGAGTAGCGATAGATGTATTTCCCACTCCAATATCACCCGTGTGTCAGATTTGTTCCTTCAGGCTCCTTCTTTGTGGCTCGAAGCAATGCCGCCGCTGCATCACAGCGCTCTTAAGGTCGGCGCATGCAGTTTCATTGCAGTGACGTTTCCCGATTGCTAGCCCGCACAGCGCCACGAACGGTGACACGCTATCTCAAAACACCATATCACTTACAGAGCCAGCGTGACCGCAAACATTGTGATCACGAGGGGTGCAAAACGCCGCCCCACGGATCTGTACACAACTGAACAAAAAATTACTTTATATCATTCCCGACGTGAGGCACTGCATGAGGGGCCCTTTTCCCCTTAACCGCAAAGCACATGCGAAGGCTAGGCGATGGGCGAGAGCAGGAAAGGACTAAAGGAGAGGATGGTGAACGGCTGAATCGGATGCATCTGGCTGGCATTGATAAAATTCGCAATTTTGACCACCTGGAGAGGGCGCTGGTGCAAGCCCAACATGGCTGTCGTTTGGGGGATCGCGCAGCCGGCGCGCCGGTAGCCGCCCCCGGTGTGCTCGTCACTTCGTCCTGTCTAGTATTTTCGGCTGCAGTCACCTTGTTGCTGAGAAGTTCATTGAGTCTAGCATGTATTATATCCCACACTGCGTGTTGAGAAACGCGTGTGCGGAGTATATTGAAGGAAAAGAAGTTTCGCACGCCAGGCACATCGTCTGCTGCAGTGTACAGCTTGGTGAACGCTGCTCGTGCCACGGCTGGGGAAGACCGAGCGGCGGGGCTCGTGCAAAGCAAGAAGCCTCGACTTTGACTGCGCGGCGTCTGCACAGCAGCATCCAACATATTTAGTTATTCTTCTAGCTCAGCAAGCAACCAATGAAGATTAAATCATTGCTACTACAACTCGCAGTACCTGTCTGACTTCACAATAAGCGTAGTAGAAATTGCCAGCGACAAATTATAAAACACCAGCGAACCGCCAAAGTGAGGCCGACTGAACGATGGCATGGGCTGGCTGCGTGGACATCCCCTAAACGACAGTTACGACGGAAACCGCATGGCGACGCCACCATCTGTGAGACTTGCGAATAGAGGAGGAGCTGGCAGGAGTGACACCTTGCGCTTCTTCTGGTGTTTGTGTCCGGTCGTGCGCTCTGACCGGTCGTGCGCTCGCGCGCTCCGCGCGCTTGCGATCTCCCGCGTCAGCGTGGCTCTGGCCGACTGGACTCGCCCTACGTCATCTCCTGCCGCCGACGACCTTCCACCTCCGACGACAGTGCAGCTCTGATTTACTGGACTTGTTCTACGCCATCCACCGACGCCGAAAGGAGCTCTCGCAGGTGCGCCCCGTCCTCGGACTCCAGTGACCGTGCTCCATCTTTCCTATCTCTTCTATCCCCTCGATTTGTCCTCGCTCGCTGTGGCTTACCACACGTCTCTTCTTCTCTTCTCCTTCTTCGGCTTTCCCACATCTTTACTCCTATCCTTTTTATCCCTCCTCACCCCCATCCCTCGTGAGCTACTGTGGCGGTGTCGCTCTTTGAAGCAGACAATAACGGGGCTCGCTTTTCTCTTTTCTCTTTTCATAGCCACTCCGCGCGCTGTTTAGGAGAGCGAACGAGCAGGCTGGTAGGTAAGAAAGGGCGCGCGTGCGCAGTGCATGTTCTGGAGCTTCGCAGGCAGCCGTCGAAAGACGCAGCTGTGCTGTTAGACACGCGCTCCCGTAGTCCGTAATATTTTGACCGCCACTGTACTCATTATTTCCATCATCGCAGCCCAGAAGGAGGAAAGCACGGCTATTGCTGTAAGTTGAATTCAAACACCCCTAAATGTACTCATTGCAAGGATGAAATTATTTTTAGTACATGACAAGCCTCTACTACGACTAACTCAGGAGAGTGCTGCGACTAATACGACTATCTCAGAAGGGTGCTGTTTAGCAGAAGCGGGTAAATTATTATTTGTGGAGTCGGATAACAACCTTTTCAAGGTAAATAACGGTCGTCGACCGGAACCTGTAAGTTAACGGTGTCTATTACTGTTTTTTTTTTTAGAAAACAGAGAAGAGGCACATTCTTTCTTTGCGAGGCGCACGTAGTTTTGGGTGCGCGCGCGCGAGATTCGAAGGGCGTAAATTAGGGTGAAAATGTAAGATTCACCTCTGACTGGCGGCTGCAGCTCTCCTTGCAGCTGGATACGGATCTTGGCTACCTCGATGGGATGTGTGATGATGCTGGCCGAACACGAGGCCACAGCGGCAACTGCTACCTCCATCGGAGCTCCCCTATCTTCGTCCTTTGTTCAAAACTGACAGCAGGCCGCATAAGATCCTGCAAACGACAGCAGAGTGGTCGACACCTTGAGGAAAAGAAAAAAGTCATTCCGTCCAGATACAGTTTATAAGCCGCACGCACGGACAGTCGGCCATCCCCTTACGCGCTCTTCCAGAAAAAAAAAAGTACTACCACACGGCTCCAAATGCCTCGCCTCTCCCCCGCAGTCTGAATCAGAATGACGGAGCGATAATACTACGCGGAAACGCCGCATGCGCGCTGGTTTCCAACACATCTTGAATCCAGCGGCTATATCGATACGCGGTACTGGCGAAGTCCGAAACGAGCTGGTTGACCGCTCATAGACAACTGGAATTCAGTCAGCACATGAGTAGCCGCAGAATTATCAAGGGGGGAAAGCACAAATATAACACGGCAGTCAGTAATATTTGGTGGGTTTTAACGTCCCAAAATAAAGATATGGTTATGAAATACGTCGTGGAAGACCATGTGGAGTTCTCTACCGTACACCTAAATCTAAGTACACGGGCCAACAGCATTTTCGCTTCCATTGAAATTGTAGTTGCCGTGGCCAGGATTCGATCCCATGACCTGCGGGTCAGCAGTCGAGAACCATTACCACTACACCACCATGGCGCGGCAGCAACTATCTCGTTAAATGGAAGCCCGCGCAGAACGTTCAGCAGCGCTCTTCGTGTTTGTATGCGCGTTGTGTTCGAGTAGAGCGCTCGTAAGTAGTGCGTTGGCTATAAGAGTGTTTTCCCGCAGCGGTGGTCTAGTGACTGAGGTCGTTTTATTCATCATTATTTGTGCTCGTCTGCTACTTCCTGACCCGCAGATCGCGGGATCGAATCCCGGCTGCAGCGGCTGCATTTTTGATGGAGGCGAAAATTCTGTAGACCCGTGTGCTCAGATTTGGGTGCACGTTAAAGAAACCCAGGTGGTCGAATTTTTTTGAACCCTCCACTACGGCGTCCCTTATAATCAAATGGTGGTTTTGGGACGTTAAACCCTACATATCGATTGGAGGGGTGGAAGTGCTGTGCCGATTGCGCCATTCTGACCTGCTGCGTCAGGCTGCACAGAAACACAGGACGTTCAACCCCGCATATCAATCATTATAAATGTGTTCCGCGAACCAAGCAGCGTCCCATCTGCTGTGGCTATTTGTTGTGTATACTTGTTTCTGGTGCGAAGTACATTTCAGGAAATGAGAGCGTGAAGATTGGGCGAGGCACTGACTACTATTTGTTTAATGGCAGAATAACAAACAAATTGAAGACTTCCACACATGCACATCAGATCTAGGGTGTGACGCATACTGAGATGGTCACGACAGCGTTCTTTCTCGAAAACAACGTTTTAGGGGCGAGGCTACTCTTAACTTTGTCATACGCGTAACCGAGAGAAAGAAGAGACGACAAAGAAAAAGGCAGTATCTCCCGAACAGTGTAATAGACGACGCTGTCTCATAAAAGTACATACAAATTGCAGTTGAGTGAGGATATTCTAGATGGCACTGTACCACTACTCTCCAAATGGCTGCTTCGCAGGCGCTGCCTGGGTACGCGGAGAACGAGTACCTCTCTGTCTCCTGGATAGTCGCCATACTTGGCGAATCGTTGGTGGGGCATGGACGAAGCAGAGCAGCGGTCGCGTTGAAGACGCTTGCCTTCCTTGGCTCTCATCTGGTCGGTGTTACTCGCACGCTGTTTGCATTGATTTGATTTGATATGTGGAACGTCCCAAAACGAGCATACGATTATGAGAGACGCCGTAGTGGAGGACTTGAAGAGTTTCGACCACCTGGAGTTTTTTAACGTGCGCCTAAATCTGAGCACACGGATCTACACCGTATGCATTCTCGAACGCGATCGGACGCATGCACGGACAAACGAATGGACGGACAGACGCTTCGCCCCACTCATCTTTAGTCACTCCGTGGATGCGCTCTGATTTTTGACGAATATATTGCGATGGT
This sequence comes from Rhipicephalus microplus, assembly GCF_043290135.1. Classification (NCBI taxonomy): domain Eukaryota; kingdom Metazoa; phylum Arthropoda; class Arachnida; order Ixodida; family Ixodidae; genus Rhipicephalus; species Rhipicephalus microplus. The sequence goes on from NC_134710.1 coordinate 297,234,028, forward strand.
TATGTCGTTGACACAAGCAAAGGAACCTGTGAACGAAGTGTAAATATTAAAAGAGTTGACTGTTGGGTGAGTTGGTGTTTTAACATAGTAACCATCGTGAGTAACACCACTATAAACAAGACCCACAGGAAGGAACAAACGAGCACAGGCGAACGCGAACAACTGATTTTATTGAACACAGATTGACACCCTTATACATCAACAAGCTGCGAAGACTCACCGTTGCATCAAGCAATATAGATTTAAAACAATCAAACAAGGTGCGAAAGAAATTGAAATCCTCTTGTTTCGCGCCTTGTTTTTGATTGTTCTTTTTCGTATTGTTGTTGTGACAGTCCACCTGCGCAGATGATTGATGGATAAAGGTGTGAATCTGTCTTCAATAAAATCAGTTGTTAGTCTGCGCCTGTGTTCGTCTGTTCCTTCCTGTGTGCCCTGCTTAGTTGCGCTACGCACGATGTATATGTCAAGTGCGAAGAAATGTACCCGCCTTGTTCAGTGCAAGATTAGGATGCACTTACACACATACATTTTTGAAATAATATAACGCTATATCCTTGGCTCTCTGACATAGTAACGCACAATATTGGCGAGAAGTAACGATATGTGCTATACGGCGCGCATGCGCACAAAGCACACGCGATCGCCAGCGCCGTTCGCAAGGTTACTCTATGAGGAACAAATACAGGTCTTTCGTCATTATTTATGCTGTAATGTATGTGTTTAGAAAACCGGTGTGAAGCATCCTGGGGCTACCTTTGCTCGCTATTGTTAAAATATTACAAGGATTGCCAAATATGTATTTCGAAAAAGAAAAGCTAACGTCACGAAGAAGAAACCAGACGTGCTATATGGCCAATATGTGACCGATGCTTTATCTACAGCGCTGGTGGTGACACATATATGGTCGGAAAAAGGGGGAGGTGGTCGGTATAGAATTTAAGGGCCGTATCCACTAGGCAGCTCTTGCGTAAGAGCGTCTGTCAGATTGGCCCGGCGCGCGAGGCGCCTGCGGTCGATTTATGTGATAGCAAGACCGTCGTCGTGGCAATGGTCAACCGCGGAAGGCAGTAATGTGACCAAATTTTCGTTATTTCGGACCGAATTTTTGAAAATACCCAAACACGATCTCCCTAGGTGATAATATTTTGTCAACCTTAACTGAATTCATGAATGATGTCCGGTTAAAACTTGTGCTTAGTCTAGTTGGTACATATCAATATAAGAGGAGAACTTCTTCGGCCCAAACAATACGGAAAAACGAAAGAAGAGGTGAGGAAATAAACAGACTGGTGCCAATCTGTTTCCTTCCTAACATCTGTTTTTCGTTTTTCGTATTGTTTGCGCCAATGAAGTTCTCTTTTTATAATGATATCCAGTTGCATGTGAACAAAAGGTATATTCTAAACAAAAAAGTAAAGAAAAACTATATAGTATTTATGAAGTTTTTTTGTAGAATTGTAGAAAATATAGGTTCTCTTATAGCCAGTGTACACAATCGGCTTAAACTAAAAGTGGAACCCTCATATGGTTCCTCATGGAACCCTATGAACCTTATGGAACCTTTAAATATCACGTAACTCTATGAGGAACCCTAATAGGGTTCGCACATACGCTGTACGTTGCCACATATATGCAATAAATGCTTTGTAGTCCCCATAAAACTCGGTCTCCGTCAAGCTTGCACTGAAGCACGCACAATGCCTCTCATACACATGAAGAACTCCAGTAGTGAAGTTACACCAGCGCGTGCAAACACTCGTGAGACAGAGAGAGAGAGAAGACACAGGAGTTCTGGGAGGTTGGCTAGAGGTAATTCACATCAGCTGCCTTGTACGTGTGAGAATAAAAAGAGGAGAGCTGACCAGGCGATACAATGAGAGACGAGCAGAACTAAATCATACGCGTACGCAGACAAGCGGTAGCAGGCGGTGCTATTAAAGTCTATGATTGTTGACCCACAGGCCCATAACCAGGAATGTTTTTTTTTTTGGGGGGGGGGGCGGGGGGGGGGGAGGCGGAAGTGCACCTGTTGAAGGCCTTAAAATACACCTATTTTTTACTAATGCCATCGGCAAAACACAGACCTTTATTTAAATTATCCGAAATGAAGGCAAATCAGTCTCCCCGTTTTCCTTTTCCTCGGTTGGCTGTAAAGCACGTACCTAAAGATATACACCTCCATAATTGAGTCGCCTTAAAAGTTCATATACCGCACTTTTAATGTTACGGGGTATAATGATGCCCTAGAAATACACGTATGAAACTCGTAAATCTGCAGCGAATAGCACTGATGTACAAGAAAATAGGCTGACCGCGTTCTTGTGTGCTTCGCGCCAGACGTGTCACAAAAAATAAAGTAAAATAGACGTGTCGAAACTATACCGCATTTCATAATTCATATTAGGAACCATCAAATAATGAAGCCAAAGAAGGTATATATGGGATGTTCATTGTACCGTTTCAAGTGTATTGTGCTAATTATGATATAGATGTGAAGACAGTCAAGTGGACGAAAAAAAGAAGTCGCCTGCAGGGATTCAACGTGCGACCTTCGGCTCGAAAGTTGCAGGTTAGGTCCCTGCAGCGACTTGTCTTTATGTCTTAGGGGCATTATTGTTGTCTTCGGCATAATCGTTTCATTCACTCTCCAGCACAACCTCGGTTTTGGTCTTCAATAATTTTTTTTTTCGAATTTGTCGTCATCGCTGCTGAAAAGCGCAACTTCCTGTGAAAAGTGTAGTTTGCCGAAATACTCTCCGTCAATGTTCATTCTTTTTTTTTCCAAATTTCATAGTCTAAGTACCACTTCTCAGCATTCCGTGAACAACATCGGAGAGATTGTGTCTCATTGCCTACCAGTAACCTAGTAAGCTACAAGTATGAGTAATATTATAAGATAAGCCAAATACAGTGACTCCCATAGCGGACATACAAGAAAGCAATAATCATATATGCACACAATAATGCGAATCTACTTTGCTTAATTCCGCAAGTCTGTAGAAGGGTTCAGAAAAGGAAATTGACTACTACCCATTTGTAGGAAAAAGCCAGAATGAAACCAACGCAAATCGCTCAGAAACAAAAAAAAAACTTCTTAGTTGCTTAAAAAATTCACCTGGTCCGGGGATGGAAACCAGCACATACGCCTTTCAGGGGCGGTCACTCCAACAATTCACCTAACCAGGAAGCCAGCAATAGGTAGCGTGAGAGTAAATTAGCCTAATCGACAACTCGTAGCATATGAGAGCGCAGGGTCCTCCCCTCCTACTCTCTAACTCAATGTATGGGGCAGATTTTTCACCCCTCCCCCCTCTCCAGTGCGCATGGCCACGATTCGAAGCACACGGACATGGAATATTGCAAAATTTTCGGTAACTACGAAGCTTTTTTTTTTCCAGAGAAATCCGTATCAATGCCCTTGCGGTTTCGTGCAATGAACGGGAGATCGTCAATTTTCCCGTCATGTGCACACGAGCGACATTCAGAATGGTGGGCGCAGACGGGGGAAGTCAACGAAGCCACCATAAGATATACTCTTATTACCATTACCACAGCATGCAGTGGATATTTTTCCGTATTTTCAGACGCAAAAGTGCACTATCTTAAGCAGCCGAAAAGTAGTACGCTTGTCCCTGTTTATGTTTGCAGATTCTAAAAATATTCGCACAAAACGCCGACAAATGTCGATACGGTTTCCTGTCATGCCCATCTTCTGAACGATACCACAACACTCGGCAGTACACAATACTGACCGTTGACCGAGACACAGTGCTTTTAAATAATGGCTCACGTGCCCCCACGCCCACTCTTTTCTCTCTCCATATACAGAGTGTCCCACGTAACTTTAGTCAGAGTTTAAAAATATGCTGGAACACGTAATTACGACGCAACCAAATGCATGTTGCTCACCTTTGCCTGGAGTTAGACTATTTTTTGTGTTCTCAAATATTGTTTAATGAGATATGTTTAAATAACTAACTTTTGAAGGAGCGAAGATGGATAAAAAATTTCCATGACAAAGTTGTAGATTACTTGATAAGTGGAAATATGAGGCTTTGTTTCACAGGCCATGTAAGGCACAGATTTGGTCTTCACAGATTTAGGGAAAAAGTAAAAAGTGCCCACTCTCGGAGGACATGGCGCTACGGTGCTAGAACACGAGGTGACGGTTCCTCTACAGCTGCAAAGGCCGCGTATCGATGAGAGCGAATCGCAACAACGTTTCTGCACCATTGATTAAGGCTAACTATAAGGCTTACGTTGAAGAATCACAGCTGGTAAAAATTATTCCGGAGCCCTACACCATGGCCTACTCTGCAAACCACTCATAGTTATAACAATTTCCTCTTAAAATAAACTCCGCCCATTTCCACTGACGCACTTGTGCGCATTCCTGATAATTTCACTTTTTATTAATGCTTCAAGTACCTCAGCACGAGGCAGGTGTACAGCAGTCCGTACCGGTGGTGGGTTAATTATTTGCATGTCCCATGCGGCAGGAGGGATGACGAGCAGGCAAGAAGATTAACCAGGCACTTCGAGAGGAATGATGAAAATTTGGAAAAAGGCACAATTACATTCTGAGTCATCTTAGTTTCAGGTTATCAAGATGTCGGAAACGATTTGTGGCGCGGGAACCACAGACACATAACAGAACTAGAGACAACATACTAGCGCTACCCAACAAAGGTTTCTTGAACACCACACGTATTGGCCTATATGTATACCGCGCTCATCAACGTAGCACATGCATGCGTGCACTTCTTTCTAAAAAAAAAAAACTCTCTCTGAAAGGCGCACAGATGAAGTACTGGCACACACTGAACCTATAGATACCTTTCATGCCTCTACAATCTTGCGAGTGAGCCTCAATCATTTCTGCTAACAGTATACAGTGTGCAAAAACAGCCACAATAATCAAGATGACCTTCCGATTTTAGTTTCGTATCATTGGTGTGAAATGAGTGATCTGGATAGATGCAGGAAATTCCTCGGTGGCGTACTGCTTCAAGTGTTTTAGAAAGGTTAGATTGATGTGGGTTCAAAATGTGCTCAAATGTGAAACATGCATTAGCCCCACCCCCCACGCCTTACCTCAATCGAGCAGCAGTGGTCGCATCGATGCCCGTCAATCTTGGAAACATTACAAAATGCCGTGGTTCGTGAAAATGGTAGGTCTGCATTTTAGGAGGTTCAGTTTTTCAGAGCTTCGCAACAAACTACCGTGCTGTTGGTAGTAGCTTCGCCTGAGTGCCACTCACGCTATAAGTTCTATAGGATTCGCTTGATCTGTTCACCTATATATAACCTGTCTTAAGACTCTCAAATGTGCTCTCTCGCAAGGAAAATGCGGTGAAGATAATTAATCCGCCAGCGGCTTCACCAAAGAGGTGGTGGAGCGGCGTTAAACTCCCTCCTCCCGAAATGTTTACATTCTGTATGTGCATATACTGCGTGTTCGTAAATTCGTGGTGCTCTTTTGTCCGGTCACGGGAAGTCAACTAAACATGCTAGAAATGAGGTGGTGCTTACTAGTACGATATTCATGTTCGTCCGCCGCGTTGTTGTATACCGGTAACGGTACTTGGCTACTGCACCGGAATGTCGCGGTTTCTATCCCAATTGCGGCGGTCGCATTTCGATGGAACGCGGAATGGTTGAGGTCCGTGTACTGTGAGATGCCAGTGCACGTTAAAGAACACCAGGTGGTCAAAACTTCCGGAGTCCTCAACTACGACGTCTCTCATAATCACATCGTGGTTTTGAAACGTAAGACCTTAGGTAATATTTCTTTATCATTATTCATGTTCGATTTTGATCAAAGTTTCGAATTAAGCGAGCGACGGAACGCGCTCAACTCTCCTCTGATCTTCTGCTGCCTCGCCACCTGTGCGCACACACCCTCCTACATTACACTACGGAAACTCTGGACGTTTTTTTTTTTTTATTTAGTCAAGATTTCACACTTCTATCTTGTTTTGTAGCTTTCCTGTGACCGGTCAAATGTGCACCATGGCTTTGACTGATTTGATATGTGGGGTTTAACGTCACAAAACCACGATATGATTATGAGAGACACCGTACTGGAGGGCTCCGGAAATTTCCACCACCTGGGGTTCTTTAACGTGCACCCAAATCTGAGCACACGAGCCTAAAGCAATTTCGCCTCCATCAAAAATGCAGCCACCGCAGCCGGGATTCGATCCCGCGACCATGACTTTACTGACCTACTGTAAGTGCACACGTGCAAGTACACGAACGAACATATCGTATAAAGGAGAAGCCCGATTCTTCCCGCCTCCTTCGAAAAAAAAAAAAAGAAAGAAGATTGATTACGTTCCTGTAAGCAGCTGCGCACGCCCGCAACGTGCCACAGGAAGCAATGGGGCAGGTGAGAGGTTGTGTCGAGCCCAGAATGCCCCTTCTCCCACCCCGCCTTACGTTTATTTTTTCTTAGTTTTTCACGAGTGTTTTTTCCCTTGGTATTGCAGTATATCATCCGTGCTCCCAAGTTGTCATGAACGGCCATTGTCTGCCAGCCTTTGTACACTGGCACTAAGTAGAAGTAACTGCCGCCACCTGAGCAAGCGCTCATTGTCTTCTTTAATGAGGTGCTCGCAATTTCTGCGCACTGTATTAATAGTACCTCGCCTTTGATTCGCCAAGCGTGCAGTGCACGTAGCGTGTCTATCGTTTGTAATCGATTCCCCGCGCACCATTTATTCTTCCGCTCCAAATTCCTCATTTATTTCGCCAGCACGCGGATTCACTTACTCGACCCATTAGATGCAGCATTGTAATTGTACTTTCTTTCTCCTTTGCCAGTGTATATAGGTGGCCGTAATTAAAAAGAACCTGGAAAACAACAGAAAACGATACCGCCAAGCTGCGCTTTTTGAAAGTTCCACCAACAGAAAACAAGGCTTACAGACTTGCACTGTGTATCTTAAGACATTGTGAATGAGTCTTCAACCAGTCTCGCGGGCTTGGTGAAGAAAACACTGTCTACTGGGGAAAAAAGAAACCGGTAATATATGAACAGCTCAGCCAAATTGTGTTGTCGTATGTTGCACGTATAGACTTCGCAAATGAAGCACAAAGTTGACGCTTTCTCAAGCGCCGTCTTCACTCACCGCCTTCACAAAACACCGCCTTCACTCGCTCCGAAGCTACCGCCGGCTGCCAGATTTCATTTAGCGGATTCCTGTCACTGGCCTATAGGTGACACAAACCAAGAGCACGTGTCATCAGATGTCTCGCTATCATCGCTGTGTAGAGAAGTTGTAGCTGTTTAATAAACTGAAATAGGCAGAAGTCTAGTTTTGAGTTCTGATATTATTGACGCACTTCCGGGAGAAGACGGCTGTCGTCTGCTGCGCGCCGGCGCGCTTAACTCGGCGCATCCGCGCACCTTCGAGCTAATATTTAGCCTCACAGCCTTTTTAGCACTGAAACCCTTGTGCCTCGGTTGTTTGCCTTAGTTTTGGCCGCCATGAGTGGCCTCAAGCCTATAGACGAATTCCACCGGACATACGTCACGAAAATGCGGGGGCGCTGTCGTCGGGCGCTTAGTTTCGCGTGGTATACAAAAGCCACCGTGCCTACCTACCGCCGTTGCTGCTGTGTTTTCTCTGGTACGTGAGCTGTTTGTTGCCGTGTGAAGAAAAAAAAAACTGTGCAGCGACCGGCTGACACGTTTGTTTGCGGGGGGGGGGGGGGGGGGGGGGGAATACAAGAAAGATGGGCTAAGTCTTTTTTTTTTCATTTTTCTGTTTACAAGAACCAGCGCAACTAGATTAGCCGCGCGGGAACTTGCCTTCGACGCCAGTTAATCGGTTATTTTGGGGGCGGGAAGCAGTAAAAACGATTAGCTCTATCAAGCATTTGTCATTGTAATGTGCCACACAGCATTTTTTGGAATAAGCCTTGTGTGGAGGCATAGCGAGCATCTCAAAGCACATTAACATTGTGGATAGCATTGTCACATGCAAAGATATGCGAAAATTGTTTCGTGGTTGTCAATATTGGTTTAACTGCAGAAGTCTTAGATGCGTGAACTAAAGGTGTCACTCGGAGCAAAACGGTGTATAGAGATGTATAACACTTATAATAAAGATGTTTTCAATATACACGCCTGAACTAAAGGTGTCACTTGGTCATGAAGCATGTGTTTCTTTCTGCGTGGACACGGTTCATTAAAGCAGCAGCAAGCAAAATAATTAAACTATGCTTTTCTAGTTTATATACGGCTGCAATGGCACACCATACATCGGGCAGGACTGTTCCGGCTCTAGCGCGTTCTTGAGGTTTTCACATCTGTGTAAGATTCACAGCAAAACAGTAATCGGGAAACTTGCCGAGTCTGTGTACTGTCCTTACGCATCTCGCGGCCTCGACTTGAGTGTACGAATTGAGGCATGAACCTGACATTTACGTAACCGCATTGACCCCAGCATGTAGTTGAAGTATTATCACAGGCGCATTGAGGATGAGTGTCCCCGAGATCGCTTTGGTCATTTGCGTAAATAACTTATTTGGCGCATTTTCCATATGCGAGGATTTACCGTAACCGATTCGTGGCTATGTATTTTTACATCGCGTATTTGTATATCGTATACGCTGAGCTTATTGCTGAACTTGGTCTGTTGTTCTTGCAGTAGTTAACAAATTAAAATGTACACGTATACACACTGCCACAATGCCGATGACGTTTCGCGAATGAGCCTTATTCCCGCCGTTAAGACACCACATGTTTTGATGAGGATCTCAAAGTTAAAGCTACATGTCAACGATTTTAGTATGTTCACTTCAGAGCCCCCCCCCCCCCCCCCCCCCCCCCTACAGCCACTGCAACTTCCTCTGTTGCGGCCGCCACTGGTACGCACATGCTAGAGGAGTCCCGATGTCTCGTGCTCGGAGGCAGCTTTTGCACCTGCTGCGGCAGTGTTCACGTGACCATAGGTGTAGCGCGCTTTTCGCTTGAACGGCTGGGCGGAGCCTACGCACTGCGACGTCACTACAACATATTCACATATATCAAAAGAGCCCACCTCTGTTTACAAATATGGAATAGGTCTATAGGGAAGACGGGCTCAAGTTGGCGCAGCGCCGTTGGCTGCCCTAGCGGAAAGAGGGCAAATCACCGGTCGGTCGGACGGGCCGCACTTGCTGGGTTTTCCCATTGCGCGCACGGAAAACGTGTTGCTTGGGGCGCTTATATCGCATTTTGCAAGCTATCGGCGCAACTCCTTCGTCATCCTGAAAAGCCGGCGCACACTGCTGCTGCATTGTTAGCTGCTACAAAAGTTTAAACATGACGAAGGCCTGAAAACTGCCTGTCAAGTTCTACCGTTTTCAGTGCAAGCAGAGCGAGAAGAAAAAAAAAAGAGCGTCAAGAGTGAATTATGGCAATTCGCCGATACTACGCGGTCTTGTTACATTAAAATATTTTAGTCGTGCACAGTACTACAAACTATTAACTGAAAGACACGCGATGACCAAACTCATAATAAACGAAAGCGCGTTTGTACTCAGAAACTACAGCAAATAGGCAACCACTGTACATTACGCAATTGGGCTCTGGCTTTCCGAGACAATCATTGGTAGTGCGAAAGTGGCGGAGCTTGCTAGTTTAATACACCACTATTAAAAAGCCTTACAGTGACCCCTGCAAGTGTTTCATTCAGCTGATAGCAGTAGACCTGTAGTCACTGCTCAGTGTAAACAGATTTATTCGGCGGGTTCGCGCTAAGCGCTTATAACGTACAGGTCTTGCAAGCAACACTCACCGATAAGTTATCGTGCTGGGGTGTTGCAATGCTACGATCGAAGTCATATGAGTTCAATTCCCGCAATGCCAGCTGCATTTCCACGGGAGGAAAGCGGAGTAACAATGCGCTTAGACTTTGGTGCAAGAATGGAAGACAGGGCAGGGCGTGTTGGTGTTGCATATTTCACATGTACGGTGGTATGACGCTCAATTTACAGAGAAGTGACGCTCGGTGTGTGCGCACCCTCTGTCCGTTGTCGTCGCGCCTTACACTTCAAGTAGATTCAGCTGCACATAAAAAAAAAAATCCCTCAGGTAGCCGGAATCAATATGGAGTCTCACACCACGGCGTGCCTTCTAATGATATGATGGTTTTGGCACGTAAAATATTATAACCTCGCATGCGCTCGAGCCGCGGGCGATACACCGCTGCCGCTATGAAAACGAGATGAACAAAGAGCCGAGGCAGATATAAAAGTTTCGATGGTTTTGCTAAATTAGACGCAGTTATCAGGGGCGAATCTCGGCGTAACTAAAAACATGCTCGATCCTAGTGGGTACTGTATGATATGACGAAGACCAAGCGAGCTGTCAAAACGACCAAATCGACATTCGAATCAGTGAACATGCTGCGTGATAAGAGGTGGATATTATCCGAAATGAAACATGCGCTGCAAGAGACGTGCATGGTCGAAGTGGACATAAAATGCTTTTTTTTTTGGGGGGGGGAGGGGGGGGCATGTCTTTGTACTTTTAAAGGAGCTGCACAAAAAATCAATGTGTCATTGAACTTACGACACAACCTTGTTAACATCCGATGATTGATTGATTGATATGTGGGGTTTAACGTCCCAAAACCACTATATGATTATGAGAGACGCCGTAGTGGAGGGCTCCGGAAATTTCAACCACCTGGGGTTCTTTAACGTGCACCCAAATCTGAGCACACGGGCCTACAACATTTCCGCCTCCATCGGAAATGCAGCCGCCGCAGCCGGGATTCGAACCCGCGACCTGCGGGTCAGCAGCCGAGTACCTTAGCCACTAGACCACTACGGCAACATCCGATGAAAACCTCGGCAAAAGTGAAATGAACACTCCGCATTGAAAAGGTGCCAGGCACTCAACAGAGCAGACGTAAGTTTAGTCTATTCACACTGACGTCCTCATAAATATATAATCTAGAGCCGCGTGACAAACTTGGCATTCCCGCAATCGAATTTCGAACGCTATATACAAACGCACGCGAAAGCGTGGCGGTGGAATGCCGACAGCTCCGACGAGACACGACTGCCGCAGCAAATGCGTGTTTTACCGGTAACATTCATGCAGAATTAGGCCGTCACTTCACTTTTATTGTCATAGAAAGGCGGCTGCTCACTATCGACATGCACATAGCAGTCGCTCAAAGGCATCTGTCTAACTTGCTTCCATGGTCCCGCAAACGCTGTCAATGAAACGCTCTCGGTTCTGATGAGATTCACTCCGTGGAAACGTTTTTACAATCTCTTTAAACCTTGGGAGCAAGTCACAGGTGACGCTGCACATGCAGGGCGATCAGATAACAGCGCGTTCAGAGCGCGTGAACGTGCTGAGACAGCGCAGGCAGAAGGCGGGAGCGTGGTACCGAGCGAGCGGCTTTTGCTAGAAAGGCGGCCAAACGCGCGCGGCGCAGCGCCCATTTAGGTGGTGTTGCTCCTGGCCGAGGTTGTGAGGCCTATAGCTAAGCTCAAGTGCGGGTGCAGCGCCGACTTCCAACGCCGCGGATCTCGTAGCGAGCGCATCTAGTCGCAAACTGGTTTCTCGGTAACAAGCCCATATAGAACTGCACCTCGTGAAACTAGAGCATTAAATTGAACGGACCGTTGAAACATATTTTTTATTGTAACATGCAATATATAGGTAGCAAATCTTAAGATCCGAAATATATATATATATATATATACGTCATTTGTATGGTTCCATTGTTCCGCCTACAAATTCAAACGTTGATAAGGTCGGAACAACAACCTCAAATCGTCTATAAACTCAGTAAAAGAACGTTTGTATCGAGTCAATGACGCTCGCGTATCACAAGCACGCGCACATGCACATCAGCATTACGTTCTATATCAACAGCATATGTCTTTGACGCTACGGCTTTCTGACCACTGTCATTCTCGCACAAGTGGCGCCTTGCGCTGGCATCGGGTGCCACAGAAAAGACGTCATGTCCCAGTATACATACATGCTGCCTCCAAATGACGCCTTCCGTAATGCTGGGCTACAGCGCATCTGCCTTCCAAACACTGAGACACGTACGAGCTGAAATGTCTCATGAATGGCACGGACGTGAGTATAATACACACTTTAGCTCGAAGTCAACTGTCCAGCCGACTCCTGGTTTCCGAGTTGTATACCTTCGTGTTGCTTCACAGTGAGGGCCGAAATCCATATCTTGAGACATGCGCTCAATGCATTGTCGATTACGCGATTCATCGGCCTTTTATATCTGCTGCGGATGCACGGACGCCCGCCGTCTAGAACAAGCAGCGCACAGAGGGCGCACCCAGCCACGCGAAGCACGGTAGAAGTGTCTATATATAGCTACGCGTACGTTCCTTTGAGAGAGTACGCGTGTGACTGACTGGGGAAAAACAAAAACAATGCAGAGAAATTGCGCAGCGAGAAGCAGGCGTGTAGATGTGCGCTTTGACAACAGCGCCCGTCTGTAGAGTTAAGTTTCACAGAAAGAACACAACACTGAAGCCAGGTGTCATAACGCCGAGGGGAAGGCACATACAACGGCGCCACCTCAACAAAGCCTTGCTCCATCCTAACGGCAAGAGCCTGTGTGAGGAGGAAATACAGTGGCCAAAGTTTGTTCGCTCTTGCTACTTCTACACGTACATACATTTTTTTTTGAAAATTATTCGGACTGTAAGTATCTCGGAGACGCGGCAATCATTCCAAGGAGTTTTTGATAATAAGCGCAATGGGTGGTTCTGGGAACCTTTAAGTAAGCCATTTTTTACTAAGCAGGTCCAATAGGCTACTCGCAAAATAGTGAGCGCTCTTTTCCATGCCGCGATTGAACCCAGAAATTTCGTTGGAAAACCACACACACCCCGCTATCAGTGATACCCGATGGCAATGAGCAGCTGGCTAAGTTGAGCCTATATATAGTCATGCTTCACGGAACAACGACAACGCTTCTCTTCCCCACTGGACAGTCGTTCATGCTGTGCTGAAAACAAAGAAGTAAAAGAAAATGTACCTTTTTTTCTCCCCTAATATATCGCGACTCATTTGGCCTATTGAAAAAAACATCGAGATAAGCAGTTTTGGTTGGCAAGTAATTTTATAGCGCGTACGCACAACTATTTTTTATTTTCTGCAAATTGTTCTTTTTTTAATCAACAGTGTGCGAAAAAAAATCTAAAGGTCGCCTTCGTGAGTTTAACGCTATATAGCGTAACCTGGCCCCATTCGCATCGCATTCTCGATTCGCCTCCCGGCACACCATAAGGCCAATCGAAAATTCGACCGCGCCGCAAGGAAAGGAACGTCTGTGCGCGTAGCATAGGCCAATTAAGCCTATCAGAATCCCTACTCCAAAGACTGTTGCGAAGTGCCAATTACACTATAATTATTCCCATTGCGAAATGCTAAGTACCCACTATGCATTTGTAAAAAAACACGCCCACCTGCGCTGCTGCAGACTATGTTGATACTGTTGCAATCGCTACTGATGACTAATTATGCCTGAGCGCGTTGTAACAGGTGGCCTTTAAACCACCAACACATAGCCTTATTCACATGCTTTGCCAGCTGGTGTGATTATGAGCTTCTGTACGCTATACTATACATGCGTTAACGAGACTCCTAGTGACATCTGGTAGCCCCGCCGTGGTGGTCTAGTGGCTAAGGTACTCGGCTGCTGACCCGCAGTTCGCGGGATCGAATCCCGGCTGCGGCAGGTGCGTTTTTGATGGAGGCGAAAATGCTGTATAGGCCCGTGAGCTCAGATTTGGGTGCACGTTAAAGAACCCCAGGTGGTCAAAATTTCTGGAGCCCTCCTCTACGACGTCTCTCATAATCATAAGGTGGTTTGGGGACGTCAAACCCCGCATATCAATCAATTAGTCGCATCCGGTATGTACGAGCCCTACCGAAAAACAAGTGCGTTGTTTCATGAGCGAGCATGGCATGCAGCCTTGTCAAAATAAACCTGGAACTGTGACTGGAGCGCCAATAGATATTTTGACGTTATAACGCCACTGCGCACGCTCGAAGGAAAACTAGTGTCGTACTTATAGGGGGAAATCACGGCTTCCTTTATTGAGTTCTTTCAGAAAAAAAAAAACACCGCTAAGTCGGGTTTTGTGGCCAAGTTAGTTTGTTGATTCCAATCAATGAGAACATGAAACCCTACGGGGTGTATATTCCGGAGAATGGATCTTTCTTCGTTACGACGGAAACTTCGCAAAAGCGGTTTCATTGGATCGAGTTGTAACTATATATTTTTCTTGGTATCGCGAAACCTCTCACTCTTCGTAGTCCTTTTAAAGCTCCCCCGTTGGCACTCGCATCGTCTTTTCTTCAAAGTAGGAACACCGACAGGTGTTATATCAATTCGGCGCGCAGTGTTTGGGTGTGTGAGCCATTTTGCATGAACTGCGCGTGCATTTGCGCCAGAAATTGGGTAGGAGGCTATATATGATTCGACTCAATGGGTAGCGGAATCTTCTATAATAAATTCCTTTCACGCATAAGATTCGCCAAGGGTGACTCCTTCCCGTTCAGTAGCCGTGCCGATTTCTGATACAGCCGACACGTGCTGGCTGTATACAGTGACTGCGCTTGCTCGTTCATTATGCACGGCTCGCGGCCCCGGCTTCGCCGTAGCGCTTTCCGCGACTTGCCGCGCGTTGCCCACACAAGGCTTCCCCCCGCTTACTTTCTCTCTCTTTCTGTCTTGACGCCATTTCAGGGTATCCGCCCTCTCGCACGGACATCGGCAATAAATAACAACACGGTGGATGCGGTGCGGTATATCAACGCATGCACTGTGGCTGCTTGCAAATGCAGTAAAAGGTATGCGCAAACCTCCGCGTAACTCTCGCTAAGCAATACAAATGCCGCCGTTACGGCCGCATTTCTCTTGATCTCGCGTGAAGACCAGTCCCGGTGCACGGTATTCCGTGTACCGGTGCACACGAAATCGCGAGAGGAAACGGCAAGACGCAAAACACCCAGTGCGCCCCTGGCGAAAGCTCGCCGTCCCCGTATATGGTCGGACATTAATGCGGCCCAAGAACCCCTCACGGGCTTCGCTTGCCCGATGCAACCTCACGCAGATTTTTATGCGAGGAACACCGGAGTCTGGCAGGCCATGAGTATCTAGCCAAAAACATCACTGTGTGATGCTGGCTGTGTACTGGTATGGCTAGCTGTAGACAAGAAATCCGTGCCAGGCCGCACCGACTGATAATGCAGTGCGCGTGTCGCACAGTAGTTGTGTGGGGAGCAAAGCTGCAGGTGAATGCATTCTAAATCGAAAAGAACTGGGGTATGCCATTGGTTCTTTAGGGGACTAAATGGGCTGCCAAACTGCAAGGGTTCAACTGCTGCCCCGTAGAACTCACTTTACTTGGTTTAATTGTTGGTCCTCGTAGAATGCTCCTGTGGCACTAACAGTTATACCGTCTGGACGAATGAAAAAAGAATGGCGACCTTGCTCTTCTGGAGTGTATCTTTAAGTTTATTCCAATTTATTCAGCACGGAGGAACGCAGAATATTGGACAAACACACACACACACACACACACACACACGTACGCACTACTATTTCAAAGTAAAACACCGCAAACACTGACCGCCCGCGCTACACTGCTGAAATAACCATCGGTTGTGATGGCGGTGGGAGACTTCTACCCGGCGAAAAAAAAACAATAAACATTTACAGCGTATTTACATTTACAACGTGAAAAACTTACGTGGGCTAATTCGCAGCCCTGAGGCGCACCGATCTTTAATTATGAATCCATTTATTCTTGCAAATCCCTCCAGTCAGAGAATACGAATTATCAGCTGGCATTCTATTGTGTCGGCCGAACCAGCGTTCGCAGTGCTGGTGCACGAGCCCGCAAACACAAACATAGCAGCGGCGCTCATGCAGGAAAGATGGCGAATCAGTCAGGTGCCTCGCCTATGCCACCGTGTCGGCTTGTCGACGGCGTCGCTAGGCATACGAGGAGTACGGCTAAACGACCACCGGCGATCGCAACATGCGTCTCGTGTGGAAATTTATTGGTCGTTATTTTAGACATAAATGAACAATAGGTAGGTACCCACTGTTCGCAGGGCATTACGGAGTGATGTAGATATGTGTATACTTACAGCGACGAGACCACTCGCAGGCACGGTTCTTTCATCGTGCATGCTCGTAAGTCGCTCGTTGTGAGCCTGTGCAGCACAAGTCGCAAGGTGTACTATTTTGGTACTATCTAGACCTTCCTCATTTCTATGAAGTTCACAACAGAACAATTATCGAAAATATAAGTAAAAAAGAATTACATTACAACTTATTCCAGAAGGACTAGGACGACATTCAATTGACTCCGTTTTTTCTCTCACTTCTCTATACTAACGTCATCCCACTTCTACAGGTAGAGATTTTTCTTTCCACTCTTCCTTCAGTGAAAGTCACAACCTTTTTCTCTTCCTTCTTGATCAATTTGTTCGTCTCTTTACAAGCTTTCAGGCATGGAGACCCATTCTTTTTCCTTGTCTGCGATATATATATATGCCGCTATAAATGAACCCATCTTTTTTTTTAATCTTTCATTAACGTTCTTCGCCACTACACTGAAGTGAGAGGCATACTTGAAAACAAGCAGCATTTATCTCATTTGTAACCACGCTCATAAGTCCCAATTGAGGGAGAAAAAAAAACGCGCGACTATAGGCCACCACCGAGGGAGATTCACTGAAGCACGTTCCCGCTCAGATATAGACCTCGGAGCGGAAATTGGAATGTGGCCGTGCTCGGTGGAAAGATTCTAAATAAAGAAAAAGGAAATACGCACATACACATAACTTTCATTATCTACTTGGATATATATATATATATATATATATATATATATATATATATATATATATATATATATATATATATATATATATATATATATATATATATATATATATATTATTGCAGCAAAAAGCTCCATGTAAAACACGATATATACAAGGTCATCGCTGGCGAAGAAATCGTCCCATTGCGAAGAGAGAAATTTGGACACTCTTGACGCCATATAAAGAAGCGATCATGGGTGTAGCAGCTGACCACTTAAAGAGGCAGGCTAAACGGACGGTGCCTTTAGAGTGAATACGTGACCTGCCGAACTTTTAACTCGGACTTCTTCTCCCTTTCGAGACCAAGGCATTCAATTTTCCCCAAGCGCAATTTCCGATGAGATGACTGCGTGCGCTGCAATCAGTGTCACGCCTGGGCCAGGCAGCGTGAGAGACGCGCTCGATTGTAATAATGGTGAAAACGTGCAATCGGCGAAGCATTTCAACCTATTTTTTTTCTGCAATTCCTGATGACTGCCCACATTTTTTTTTTTTCATTCGAAACTTTCCTGTCAACATGAGACAGTCTGGCCTCAAAATCTAAATCTTATTGCAGAGTTAATATCGACGGGACCAATGAATACCCGTCTGCCCAATATACAACGAAAAAGTTTGTTGATCACTCTTGCATAGGAATTGGTATAACACACAACAGTGAAACGTGCCTTCACAGAAGAATGTTTATTGTGCATTGATCTATATAATGTATGTTGATGTTCAGTAGCTTGATGTTCGCCCTTACATGGGCACTGACACGGAATTTTTCACTTATCGTTTTTTTTTGCGTCAAATGATACGTCAAGCTCCCGAGAGCGTAAGCTTGTGTACCGGCAAGCGCGAGTGCTCGAGTAACTCGTTCCGGACAGGTACTCGTGCAACACATACAAGACTTCGCCCATCGCATTCACGGCTGCCACGTCTTCTCGGTGCTAGATTTGGTGAAGACTTACACGCAGATACCCTTCAATCTGGACGGCGTCCTGAAGACCGAAATAATCGCCCCGTTTGACGTGTTCGAGTTCCCCTTCGTGTGCTTGGACTAAGGAACGCAGGGCAAACCAATGAGCGCTTCATCTATACGAAGTCGTCCGCTCCCTCGACTTCTGTTTCACCTGTCTTGACGACATATCGACGCCGAAGAACACCACGGCCACATTCGTCTGTTGCTCCAACGCCTCGACGACCACGGCCTCCTCGTCAACGTCCAGAACAGCACGCTCGGTGCTTCCACCCTCCATTTCCTAGGCCACGAAGTTTCGTCAGACGGAACTCAACCCTTGACTGAACGCATCTCTGACTTGCAGAAGTACCCTCAGCCCACGACCGCCACACATATTCGCCGTTTTCTCGGCAAGCTGAACTTCTTTAACGTTTGTTACCGCACGACGCCGACTACCAGGCGCCCCTTTACGATACCTTGGCTAGTCTACGAGGAAACCAACTTGTCACACGGACACCGACTTTCGTGCAAATTTACATTTTGTGGAGTACTGCATCAATATTGCGAACGCGGGTGGGGCATACAGACTGAAGTACCAGCTGATAATTGGATGCTATAAAAAAGATTCCGGGCAAATTCTACTAAAAGATCGTTGTGACTTACGGTGATTTAAAGTCCACTTTGAGTTTACGCGTGCGCTGGGGACCTTCATTGTTCAGTCACGCAAAAAAAAAAAAAGAACTCTTTGACTTGCACAATATGGCAGGTCTAATTGTGCTTAGTTAACGACAGCTGCGCGTTCTAATGATGTACTTTTCTGTATTTGTTCTTCCTGAGCAGTTGCTCGAAAGCGAAGTACATATTTCCTAACATCTTCACCAAGTCTTGTAAATTCTGTACATATATCATCATGTATATTGTCCATATTGTGATTAGTGTACATATTTAGTGTATGTAGTTATTAGTACCACGGACTATGGACACCCTACGGACTTGGACACTTTTGTTTAATTGTGTAATGTATGTTGTGCTTTGTCATTTGTTTGTTATTGTGCTCGTTAGAGTGCATAATAGAGTACCTCGTACTAAAAATCATTCAAGCTTTTTCTAAACACACAACTATGGGCGTGCGCTCGTTTCGTCAATACTCACGGGACGGCTTTGTGCTGTCTCATAGTAGAGTGCATCAAGGCAGTGCATCCCAAGTGCATCCCAAGCCAGTGCATCAGACCTCGGAAAAGAGCAGTGCTTCGAGATAGGTAATAGTGCACTTCAAGTTGTAAAAGACTATGTCTACTTAGGGCAGGTAATAACCGCGGAACCAAACCACGAGATTGAAGTAACTATAAGAATAAGAATGGGGTGGAGCACATTTGGCAAGCACTCTCAAAATATGACAGGTAGATTGCCACTCTTCCTCAAGAGGAAGATATTTAACAGCTGTATCTTACCGGTACTTAGCTACGGAGCAGAAACCTGGAGACTTAAAAAGAGGGTTCAGTTTAAATTGAGGACGACGCAGCGAGCAATGGAAAGAAAATTGATAGGTGGAACCTTAAGAGACAAGAAGAGAGCAGAGTTGATTAGGGAACAAACGGGTGTTAAGGATATCACAGTTGAAATCAAGAAGAGGAAATGGACATGGGCCGAGCATGTAGCGCGTAGACAGGATAACCACTGGTCATTAAGGGTAACTAACTGGATTCCCACAGAAGGCAAGCGGGTTATGGGGAGACAGAAGGTTAGGCGGGCAGATGAGATTTAAGAAGTTTACGGGTATTAAATTGGCTGCAACAATAACAGGACCGGGTTAACTGGCGGAACATGGGAGAGGCATTTGTCCTGCAGTGGACATAGTCAGGCTGATGATGATGATGATGATGACGACGATGATGATGATAGTAGAGTACGAAGTACTCGAAATCGTTAACCACTTTTCCAAACGCATTCATCCTTTGTGGTGACCTCGAGGACAGCCTTTTGCTCTCTCATAGTAGAGTACAACATGCTCGAAATTGCCGAACATCTTTTGCTAGGCGGCCAGCGCAGGAGTTTTTACATTGATAGATCGTTTGGTTGCCTTTTAGCGTCGGCGCCGCATCTACTAGTATCTATGTGGACGCACCATCTATGCTAGCCTGCGCTCGCTCCCCATCTCTTTCTTCTAGTGACCCCTCCCAGCAACGTTTACACCTGACCCCCATTGTGCATGTGCGTCCCCCCTCTCTCTCTCCTCTTCTACGCTCCCTGACCTCGCAACGCCGACGCAGGCAACGCCTACTGGCCTACGCTCACTCCCCCCCTCTCCTCCTGGCATCCCTCACAGCGGCATTTACAACCCCATTGCACATGTGCGTCCCCTCCCCTTCTCTCGCTTCGCAACGCCGACGCAGGCAGCGTCTGCTAGCGAGTTTCATGATTGTAAACTGATTGATTGATATGTGGGGTTTTAACGTCCCAAAACCACCATATGATTATGAGAGACGCCGTAGTGGAAGGCTCCGGAAATTTCGACCACCTGGGGTTCTTTAACGTGCACCCAAATCTGAGTACACGGGCCTACAACATTTCCGCCTCCATCGGAAATGCAGCCGCCGCAGTCGGGATTCGAACTTGCGACGTGCGGGTCAGCAGCCGAGTACCTTAGCCACTAGACCAACGCGGTGGGGCCATGATTGAAAACTGACTACTCGCGCTGCACAACCGTTCACTAGCCACCCTGCATGTATTCGCAATGAGATCGGGCTATAGACGTCAGACTCTGAAGTTATGCAGACACGCAGCACCCCTGTCGACGCAGTTTTAGGTAGTGCAAGGCCCTATACTCCCTTTCACAGTTGGCTGCGCAACCAGGTACAACTACAGCGCACAAACCAACGATTGAGCTTTGTGTTATATGTATTTGCTCATTGAACACTCAGAAAAAGAGCTACGAATTTCGCTCCGCTAGTCAGACACGTCGCTGAACCGCCGTGAAGTGCTTGCTGGTTCACTCGCCTGAACGAAGGCGAAAACAAGAGAAGACGCAACAGCTCTGCGTTCTACGAAAAAAAAAAAGAAGACCCCAGTCTGCGCTACTGTTGCGTTGTGAATTGCCACGGACGTAAAAAACCTCAGTTTTACTGATTTCCGCAGCTTTTGCAAAGCCGAATGGCGACAGCGCAAAATACAGGCCGTTGTGAACATGTTGGGTAAGCAAATTACTCGCGTTCTCCACAGCCGTTCGCTTGAGTAAGTGTGATATTGTAGGTCTCCTGCCATTGCACTCTTGTTTTGAGTAGCCTTGACGGAGAACCGTGGTAACTCTGTTTATGAAGCTGATCAGACCTTCTGACTGCGGTGCGTGACGCAACAGTAGACAGGTGACGCCCCGCCACGATAAACACCAAACACGCCACGACCACCGATAATCTCAAGTTGTCGCCACCACACAGCATTACGCAGCTTTGAAGGTTCTAAGTCCCGGATTAAATGCGAACACGTACGTCATACGGGTCAATCGCAAAATGATCGCCACCCCAATATGTGTTTTTTTTTTTTTCACCGTTGGTCTCCGCGATTACCGGAGCTATCCCGGAGGCATCGGCTTTGCCTTTAGTTGTATACACTGAGAAAGGGAACACGCATGTATCTACATCTTCAATATATACGAACGAAAGAAGACCATCAACAGGGCATTCGAGGAGATGTAATAGAACAGTTCAATGCACAGGAAGCGAGAAATCGCCAAGGCCATTCGTGCCGGATAAGGCGAGCTTCGTACCTCTGATCGCATAGATTGTACGTGTATGCACTTCATCGCTTTGTCATAATGCGCATGCCCAATTTTAATGCATTTAGGCGTTACTAAAAGAACCTGAGATTGCATGCCTCAAACTAGATGTCATGAGATGCTCCCTTGCACTTAAATTGCCAGTTGCAGCACGCCAAAATAAATGAAACATCTTTTGCATATCGCCCACATTTCCTTTTGATGGGCTTCCTACTTTTATGAAGCGAGGTTGGGTTGAACAAAGAAGCTTGACAGGTCTTTGATTTTCAGGAAGCCTCACCTCAAGACCGACGAAAGAAGAGGGCCTATGCACGTTCGCTTGCAGGTGGCTCTCTGTGCAATACCCATTTATGGTCGGCGCGGCCATGGAGGCGTGGTGGCACCGTTTTATCGCAGCGCTAGGAAGCGCCACCTGGGCGGAGTTTGACGTTCATAGGTGGCAGCACCGTCTCAGCAGAAGTGCCGATAAGCAGTCGGCGGCGCGTATACAAAGACACAAGCAGCGGCGCTTCGCTGCGTGTGGTTTAACCGATATTCGGCGAATGAAATGCGTTGAATGCGGTGTACTGGTAGTGTTTACGCTCCTTTCTGCCGGATTGACGCACGAAGCCAATGCAACGTTGATATTACTTGCCAGTCAAGCTCGCCCAGGCTGGCTGACTGCGCGCTTTAGCACTAAAGCAAGTGTGTGCTGTTCTGTTTGTAGGCATTTCGCGTATGTTCCGCCTAATTTGAGCTCTTCTTGCAACTCTGAACTACTTATTAACATCTTGCTCATCTATTACGAAAGAAAGAGAAGTAAAGATTGTAGAAGACCCTAATATCGATGCGACGCGTTCGGTGCCCCTGTTCGCAACGAATGCGCATGCGCATGTTTGACTCATTCTGTTCCCCCATGAAATGTGGGACAGTCGATAAGCCTAGCCAAGAAATCTTCGTGGCTGATAGCACTTTGAGCTTCATTAACGTTTACCACGTCGCACATTTTCGTGCGCCACCAAAACTATCAAAAGCTCACAAGAGTTCTGCAGAAAGCTTTAATCGAACGATTACGTGCACATGACAGTGATTGATTGATTTGTGGGGTTTAACGTCCCAAAACCACCATTTGAAGAGACGCCGTAGTGGAGGGCTCCGGAAATTTTGACCACCTGGGGTTCTTTAACGTGCACCCAAATCTGAGCACACGGGCCTACAGCATTTTCGCCTCCATCGAAAAAGCAGCCGCTGCAGCCGGGATTCGATCCCGCGACCTTCGGGTTAGCAGCCGAGTACCTTATCCACTAAACCACGGCGGATTCTCATATGACAATGATAAAACAAAAGGTCTGCTTATTTTAAGGAACGAACAAGTTTTCTTTTTGTCATTTTTTAAATCGAAAATGACCACTACCTACCGTCAGTCAATAACAAGGCCGCCCCAACGCTCAATACAGTGTAAAAAATGACATTTTCTGTGAAATTGTACAATATTAATGTAAGGCACGCCGTCTGAAATAATGTTGGACATCTGTGCTCTTTAAATATAAGTACAGAGGTAATTTTGTGAAAATTTTAGTGCATAAATTTTGCCCCAAGTTCAAACATGGCAATCGACAACTCCGTTTTAACCTTTTGAGACGCTGTGTACACAATTACGTACACCGCTTGTCTTTGTCATTTGCATCAAGTAGAGGCTACGAAAGAGCAAGATATATGGTACATTGGATAAAATGAACATCCTGTATAATAAATTTGTCTTCTTTAAACTTAATTTTGCAGTATACTGATACATATGATCACTTTTCTGAAAGCACTACCTCGTTCGACGAATCGTTCGACATGCCACTTTCTGGAAGCAATGTGAAAAGCAGAAATTTTCCTCTCTGACAATTGACATAACAAAAAAAAATAAATTTGCACTATATTTCTAGCCTGATGTGAAATTCTGTTTATGCCAAAAGTAAGCATCAATGACATCAGGATTAACAGACATTTCATTGCAACTTATTTAGAACGAGTTAATATAACAAACATAAATTAAACAATTATCTCATTATTCTTATTGCAAGAGAATATTAAGTGCCTTGAGGTGACTTTGTAGTGATTTGGCACATGTACAGACAGTTCTTAATAATTGGCGTCTGAAAGGGTTGATAAGAGTTGATGTACCGAGGTGTCACGCTTTACATGATTATTACGTTGATTGTTAGCAATAACACGTCTCCGGTAATTTAGAGTACACGATCAAATACAAGAATAGCTCTTCGTCATTCAAAGTAAGAAGTAACAATTGACAAGACACATTGATGTACATATCTATTCTTCTCTCATAGACATAGGTAACTTTGGTATTGTTTAATTTAACAATTATTTTAAAATATATGTGAGAAAACTGTCAGCTTAGTAGGACATAATAAAGTTATATTTATCGGTAGTGTTGCCATTCACCCCATTAATATTTGATTATTGTGGCACGTAAGTAAGCAGCAGTAGAATTTGTTCAATGGTTCGGAGTAAAATAGAGTAAACTGAAGAGGAAAGGAATGACCGTGTAAGTATTCATGTTTCCACGTTTGTGCCCTGCAAGCGTGGGACCGTTTAGCAGATCCCTCTTACATGCGGCCATTCATGCGTGGGGCAGATCGGCCGTCGCATCAATGTGCGTTCAAGAGAGCACAGAAATTCGCTCAGGAATTCGAACGCCTTGCATCTGGCATCGCACTGCTGTACATGTGGCTGTTCATCTGTCTTTGCCGATACATAGGTTTTGTCGAAGCACAGATTATAGATAACTCGGGAAGTGACAGAGGCTCTTCGTGTTAAACGAATGTATGAAGCGTGCGTCAGTGAGCCGTCGTTATATCTCACAGAAAAAGGGTTCGCATAATTTCTAAACACAAGCGCCGTCAAGTGATACTCTATGTAACTCTTTATATTCCTTTTTGACACTTCTGCGCAATTTTGATACGTTTTTTTCGTGTTTTTTTTCACGTTCTTGTGTTCTTCAAGAATAAATTTCAGTTGCGAGTCAGCGCTCGTTTGTGTCCCTTTTGTTTCCGTGTTGATCGTTTTCGGGCTGTTACCGAAAATTCCCTCGTACCAACAAGCTATTGCATTTTAACTTGAATTGTATTTCCATCGAGCTTAAAAAAACTCGTCACACACTCTGAAAAAATATTCGTGTGTTTATTAGTCGGCACCGACTAACGCTCCCGGACGCTCCCGGGTTTAAAGGCGCGCGCACGCACACACTCACACGTTTATATATATATATATATATATATATATATATATATATATATATATGCGGGATGATCCCCGCAGTAGCTCAGTTGGTAGAGCGCCGAATTCGAAGGTAACGGGTTCGGTTCCTGCCCGTGGCAAATTAGCTTTTCGCGCAATTGTCTTTGTACATATTTACATGACAATTACCATACTTCCTTATACTTTTCCTGACATCATTGTGTGTTAGTCCTCAGTCAAATTGCAAATATTTAAGGCACTTGTTTCCATCACGAAGAAAGAATGCTGAGATGGTGCCTTGTTGAGCTAAGTCATGTATAAATATAGCTTGTTCATTTGTGGAATTTCTACAGGAGAGCACGTGTATTAGGTACAAAACGTAAACCACTTGATGTGAATAGAAGCTTCTTATTCAACGTAATATTTCTTGACAGTAGAGTACACCGATCGACGGGCTCCTATTTAGCATGTCATAAACCAATTAAAGAACTGTAGGCACGCCCGAGCTTCAACTTGAATATGAGAACGCGTTAGCGCAATCGAGCTTCGTTCGCTTCATTTTCTCTGTCGCTTGATTCGCTTAATTTCTCAGTGGACACACCCACCCTGCCGCAAGGGAAAGTACACCTGTCCGAGTAACAAATACTGTTTAAAACTATCCGACAATGCATTTTGTAAGAACACCATGTAAGAGGCTCGCTGGGGCATTATTTTTTTTTTCTGAGATCCTGAAGGATACACGAAAGAATGCGTCACAAACCACTTTGTGTTGCAGATAATGATGATTACTTATTCTTGCGCACTTTGGAATATAGATCGGCCTTCAAAGCAACTACCCATCATGCAAATCGAATGTACGATGTTGGTGCGATTTTACATTCTGCCACCCAATATTACATGAGTGATGGGGGCTACTCGCACTGCAAAACATTCCTATGGTTCCTTTTTATACAAACAACGTAGAACACATGTTTTCAGTGTGAAGTCTTAGATTAGGTTTCCGCTCAACCCGAATATTCATATTGTTTATTCATTTGTATCTATCTCCGATTCTGCCCCTTGGGAGACACTTATTTTCGCTAAGAATACTCAGCCACCATTGAAATCTTGCGCCGCTGTAAAACGCGTGTTTGGTTTAATATTCACAGTAACATTCCTCGCTCACATTAGTGACGCCTTTGCTAAGACAACTGCTCACTGTTGGTAGTTAATAGATTATATTATTATTATTATTATTATTATTATTATTATTATTATTATTATTATTATTATTATTATTATTATTATTATTATTATTATTATTATTATTAATACAACATAGATAATAGGCCTGTTGAAACCAGGCGGTGGCTTTGATGACTAGGCTCGGCATATCGGCAAACGAGAGATGACATGTATATTAAAAAGCTCCTTACGTAAAATGATCATGGAAAGAAGGCATGTAACTATTTTATATTACACTTAAACACAATATAATACAAGCATGAAACTAACGAAAGCAATACCACCTAAACAGGAGATTGCTGAGATAAAGACTGAACAATCTTTCAACAGATTATACCCGGTAGGAAAGAAAGTAGAAAAAAAGGCATGCGATAATTGTGCAGCATTAAAAAGATTTAAGGGCAGTGCTTAAATTGCGTTTCATCGTTACAGAAAAAACACAGTCGGGAAAGTCATTAAAAACAGAAGAAACGTAGACATTTCTGATAGCTTTGTCATATCATGTTTTGAAGAATGCATGGCAAAAAAAATTAGGAAGATTTTCTTAATATACGAAGGGCAATGCATTCTTTTTTCAACTCAGAGTTCGAGAAATGCTGTAATACCACGGTCAGAATAACTGACGCTTTGAAAGATGCCAGGCGAAGTAAAGAAAAAAAATTGCATTGTCTGCTAAAGTACGATAGTAAACAATGAATTTCAACATGTTTCTCAAAATGTGATCAACCCTACACCGCCTTCGGTAAGAACAGAAAGCACATAATGTGATGCCATAATGCAGGACACTGTACGCTAGAGCAAGCGTAATGGTCGCTTCAATATTGGTGGCCGCTACTGATCTAATATCAAGAAGTAACCATGCAATTTTTCATAGTCTGCCACATCTGTAAGCCAAATGATAATTCCATGACAGGTCACTATTGAAGAACACACTAATATATTTTACTGAATTTACATAATAAATGACAGCGCGCTTACAGGAAGCGCAATCACGGGCATGAAGAAAGAGGGGCGCATTTGTCACTATTGCCTTCAATGAATATTTAAAGCAAATTGTTTTTTTAAATAATCACTATGCAATTATTAGCGAACCATGACGCAGCATGACGAACACTGTCTTATGGTAGTGACAACGCTTTCTTTTAACAGACATGTTTGGTTAAAAGAACAGTGTCGTCTGCGTACTGAAATACGAGGCTTTTTTGGAACAGCAGTAGGAAAATGATTTATGAATAAATTAAACACACAGGGACATAAAATGGATCCCTGTTGTACAACAGCTTTCAAAGCAAGACTGTTGCTGAAAGGCAACCAATTATCTATTCAAACTACCTGGAAGCGCTGGGATAGTTTCTAAGAAAATCGCACAACGAACCTCTAAAGCCAAGAACGTGTATTTCTTCAAGCAGGATAGAATGGTTTACCATGTCGATTGCTTTGGAGATATGCAAAAATAAAGCACAGGCAAACATACTATGTTCGAAAGCATCATGCAGTTCGACGGAAAATTTGTTAGGTACATTAATGTTACCTCGACTTGCGTCAAAACCAAACTCGTGATTTGAAATACGCGAAATTTTTTATACAAACGAAGTAATTCATTACAATAAGAATTTCTGACCTATTTGGCATAAGACGGGCAAAATGATAAAGGTCGACAACTTTCAACACTATCTTTAGGTCCACATTTATGAAGGTGCTTTACAAGTGCTCTTGTTAAATCTGGTGGCAGAAAAGCTGTCTCCAAAAATCCATTAAGCATGAAGAGCGAAATCTCTGACAATGCGTCCGAATTCCGCTGCAACAAAAATACAGAGTTACCATCAATACCTGCTGGTTTCTGCCGTTTTAAACCAGAAACTATTTTAACGAGTTCGTCTTTTGTTAAAGCTAGGAGGCAGGCAGAGACAGGTATTGTTTTATTTAAACCAGAGAAGCCTGCCAGCGCTGATGATACCCCACCAGACACTTTTGCAAACTGGCGAATAAATGTATTGGCTGTATGTGCAGTGGGGGGGGGGGGGGGGGGGAGTGTAAACAACAAGAGGGAAGGCAGGGAGGTTAACCAGGCACATGCCCGGTTTGCTACCCTACGCTGGGGGAATAGGAAGGGGGCATAAAGATGAGAGAGAGAGGAAAGAGGAGAGAGAGAGGGGGGGGGGGGGAGAGAGGGGGAGAGAGAGATAGATAGATAGATAGATAGATAGATAGAGAGAGAGAGAGAGAGAGAGAGAGAGAGAGAGAGAGAAGGAGCATTGTCAGTCAATCGGCTGGCGCGTATGCAGCGGTGGCACTACACAAAAGTTAAAGGTGGTCACATAGGCCTGTAGTCCTCAAAAAGCACAAGACAGCTTTGACTGCTTTTTGAGCCGACGAAAGGCGATGACGGTGTTCCAGTAGCATCTGCACAGAGAGTGGACGATCGTCCAATTGTCGCAATGCGTCCGAAAGCTTCTGTCTTTCAGAGGCAAATCGAGGGCAATGACATATGAGATGGTCGATGTCTTCTTTGGTGCAGCAGACGGCGCATTCCGCATTGTCGGTCAATCCGATGAGGGTTCTATATGCTTTTGTGAAGGCAACCCCCAAACATAGGCGACAAAAAAGTGAAGCTTCACGTCGACGAAGTCCGGATGGAGGTCGAAGTTCCAGTCGAGGGTTTATTTGGTATAGTCTCGTATGTCTTATGCTTGGGGTGTTCCACTCCTGCAGACTCAGACTACGTGCCAGGTGACGAAGTTGATTTGCAGCGTCAGTCCTTGACAAAGGAATCGGAAGGATGTGTTCTTCTTGGTGCGATGTACGAGCCGCGTTGTCTGCGGAATCATTGCCACTGATCCCACAATGGCCAGGAAGCCACTAAAACTTGACCTCGTGGCCTGTTTCTGTGACGTGGTGAACGAGCTTGACAACTTCGTAAGTTAATTGTTCATGGCAACCTCGTCGAAGGACTGACTGCATGCTCTGTAGGGCTGGTTTTGAGTCGGAAAACACAGCCCATTTACTAGGTCTTTGGGATTTGATGTACTCTATGGCGCCACGCAAAGCTGCAAGTTCTGCCGCTGTGGACGTAGTGGCATGTGACAGTTTGATTCGCAGAGTGATTCCTCTAGCTGGAATCACCACCGCACCACCAGAACCAGACGCTGTGGTTGAACCATCGGTGTATATGTGCACGTGGTTGTTGTACATTTCGTGCAGATGGCTCAAGCTCAATTGTTTTAGGGCTGATGAAGGCAAATTTGATTTTTTCTGTATTCCTGGAATTGAAACACGTACTTGTGGAAGTGTCAGGCACCACGGTGGATACACCAGTTTCTCAGCAGGCGTAAAACCTGACGTAAACGACGCACGATGAGCGCAGACAATTGCACTAAATTTCGTGCGGGGCCTCTCAGTAGCGAGGGTTGCCAAGTGGTGGGAAGGATTCCTAGCATGTTGCCTGAGGTACGTACGCATCGTTTCAATGGTGATGTGCGTCATGATCGAGTAGTCCTGTGCAATGGCAATTGTTTCAGCTGTCGATGCGCAGCGGGGTAAACCAAGGCATATCCTAAGCGCTTGGGCTTGAATATTTTGGATTGTGCGCAGGTTCGTTTTGCTTGTGTTAGATATAACAGGTAGGCTATACCGCAGGAATCCAGTAAATAATACCTTGTACAGCTGTAACATAGACTCGACAGACATTCCCCAACTTTTCCCAGCAAGAAACCTGAATAAGTGACAAATGGCAGTCAGCCGCTTTTTCACGTAGTTTACGTAGGGTGTCCAAGACAGGTTTCGGTCGATTACAACTCCCAAGAACCTGTGACTCCGGCTGCATGACACCAACTGCCCGTTAATTGATATGCCGTAAGCGGACATTGGTTTTCTGGTGAAGGCCACGACTGCACACTTCTCACTTGCGATTTCAAGCCCTTGTTCGCGTAAGTAGTACGATGTCACTGATGCTGCCTTCTGAAGTCGAGCGCGAAGTTGAAGTCGAGTCACACCTGATGTCCACACACAGATGTCATCAGCATAAATAGAAAGTCGCACACTGCTTGGTTGCTTGCCAACTAGTTCAATGAGTGTTAGGTTGAACAGCGTCGGGATTAGCACTCCGCCTTGCGGGACTCCTCGGCTGCAGTAATACTCGGGTGTCGGGCCATTCTCTGTCTGCACGTGAAATGATCTATTCTGTAGGTAGCTCTGAACCCACGTATATATCCTGCCACCGAGCCCACTGCTTCTAGTGCGCTGAGGATGGCTTCGTGGGTGACATTGTCATAGGCCCCTTTAACATCAAGAAATAGAGCAGCAGATAACCGCTTGCAGGCCTTCTGGTGTTCTACATATGTCACCAAGTCAACTACATTGTCAATTGACGAGCGGCCTCGTCTGAACCCGGACATGGCATCTGGATATATTTCATAGAATTCTAAGTACCATTCCAGACGCATTAAAATCATCCTTTCCATAACTTTTCCTACACAGCTCGCGAGGGCAATCGGGCGGTTAGAGGAAATGTCCAAGGGTGACTTGCCGGCTTTGAGAAGTGGAATCAGGCGACTTGACTTCCATTCCTGTGGAACCATGCCAGTTTGCCAGGAGTCATTGTACAGCTGCAAGAGTGCCTGCCGAGCTTGATCTCCTAGGTGACACAGAGCGCGGTAAGTAATGCCTTCAGGTCCTGGCGCTGAAGAACGTCTACACAAAGCAAGCGCAGCCTTTAGTTCGTCCATCGAAAACGAAATCTCCATTCGGGGATCACGTGAGGATACAGAAAAGTCGGGCGTCTTTGTCCCAGGTGAATTTGAGCCGCAGGCAATCCTTCGACAGAAGGAATCTGCGACATCAATCTCCTCGCAGCGTAAGTGAAGTGCCAGAAATTTTAATGGGTAGCGCTGAGTAATGGTTGTACGAAGACCCCGGACAGTTCTCCAGATTAGTGACAGAGGCTTTCTGGGATCCAAAGACTCGCAAAAAGATACCCATCGTTGCTTGGCCAACTTGTCCATGTGACGCTGTATTTTCTTTTGTGTGCGTCTGGCCACTCTAAGATCATCAAGTGACCTCGTGCGTCTATAACGTCGTTCTGCACGACGACGAATCGCTCGGAGTTTCTCGAGATCAATGTCCATATCAGTGCGAGATGAGCTCACCGGAAGCGAACGCGTCGTTGACTGTAGGGCACTCTTTATTGCGTCCTCCAGGTTGAAAGGTGAGGTGCCAACATAGTCTTCCATGATTAACTTGTATTTTTTGCCAATCGGTGCACTGGACGGCTCTGGAGGACTTGAGACTTGGAAAGCCGCCAATCTTCAGGTATGTTGGGATGTGGTCACTACCCCTTGTTTCCAAATCCGAAAACCAGTGCACTCTGCGTGTGAACGAGCGTGAGACGAAAGTGAGGTCCAGGCAACTGCTGTAGGCCGATCCGCGCAGATAAGTAGGGCTGCCATCATTCACGAGGATAAGTTCACATTCAGAAGCGAAAGACACTAACTGTCTACCTCTAGTGTTGACCCTGGAGCTTCCCCATAAGTAGTGGTGGGCATTGAAGTCACCAGTTATCACCCATGGCTGGAGAGTTGAATTCAAAATTCCGCGCAAGCGCTCTCGGTCTAGACGACTTGATGGATGTAAGTAGGCTCCGATGATGGTGAATGTGGTCTTCTTGTTTTTTACTGTTAGGCAAACGTACTGGTTTTCTTCGTCAGGGGGTACAGGGTGATGAACATAAGTTAAGTCGCGCCGTATGAACACAACGACCTTGCTGCGTTCTCCATGGGTAGAAGACATAAAGCACTCATATCCAGACAGTCTCATCTGGGCTGACAGGTTCGGTTCACAAATCACAATTATGGAGAACTGGTTTGTGAATACATATTGCCGGAACTCGGACATACGCGCCCTAAGTCCTCTGGCATTCCACTGAAGGACAGATGCGTTCTTGACCTCCTCGCGAAAGGATAACATGTTGCGGGCCATAGTTTTACCTTAGAGCTACAAGCACCGGACTCAAAGTGTCCAGCACTTGGAGTGCGCTCTGCGCTGATGGGGTGTTCATGTTGCTGAGGAGCATGCGCATTGCGCTCATAAGGGTCTGCAACATGTTGATGACCTGGCGATCCTCAGTTGTCTTTTCATCAGTGGTTCGTGATGGCATCGAGGTTGGCGGGGATCGATGCACCTCTGAAACAGGCTGTGTTCGTGGAAGTGATGGCCACTCTTCACGATGTGGGAGTCTTGACCCTGATTCTGTTTTCGGTGTATCCGTCTTCGCAGAGCTTGACGATGGGGGGCCAGTTCTTCTTGCTTGAGATGACGGGTCTCTATCGGCAGATGCCACGTTGCGTGATGATCTTCTGTGGTGACGCCGACGTCGCCTGACAGTAGCAGCGGCTTCCCTGTGCGTTGAATTGTCGCGCACCATGCGTTTCAGCACCGTGCGTTGATTTCTCACTCGTGGGCAATCTTTAGACGACGCTTTATGAGCGCCGTAGCAATTGGAGCATTTGAACGCAGTTGCGTGGCAGGTGTCTTCTGAATGAGGTTCGGCACACCGCGGGCACACGACATTGCTGGTACATACTCCTTTGACATGTCCCACCTTGAAGCATCTGAAGCATTGTAGGGGCTTCGGTATGTATGGACGGACCTGGTGGCGAACGTGGCCAACTTTGACGTGTGGGGGAAGACTGTCTCCCTCAAAAACAATCTTCAGGCATCGTGACTGACCAAGCCTTGTGATGTGCTTGATGAGGATGTCGTCTGTAGTTGGCTTTATCAAGATTGGGAAATCGTCAGCGGGAATGGAAATGTCCACGTCATAAATGACGCCAACACTACCCTTACAGTCAGTGGGGATCACTGATTTAACTGTCACTCTGTCGATTTCCGAGATGTTCTGCAGGCTTTGCAGCGCACTACGGTGTAGAACATCAACTGCCAGAATATTCTTCCGTGAGTTGATCCTGACGTCTTTAATTTCATTTGGAGCGAGTCCTTCGAGGTATGCAGAGAGGACTTGCCTGTTAAGCCGCCGTAGGTTGGCTGAAGGGTCCACAGCCATGAAGAGTATAGTGTGTGGCCAACGCTGCGCGGTAGCCTGCACGGTGGATATACTCGTCGTCGACGATGTTCGTAGCAGTCTTCTTTTTCCATTGCGGCTCATGACGACTGTGTAGTCGTCATCCGATGACTCGAAACCGTCGGAATAGAGCTCCGTTGCCTCGCTGTCTGTGCCACTTGAGGTGGTCCCACGTTTCCTAGCCGCTGCCAGACGTAGCGGTTGTCCACCTCGAAAATCCTGAGAGGCTTCTTCATCCATTCTCGCAAGGAGGGAGCAGCAGCTCCCAGAATTTGCGGTAAAAGAAATAGAAAATTTGAGACAAGGGTACAAGCGTTCTATCTGTATGTGCAGGATCACCAGTAAATACACCTGTAGGTTTAGCATCGCTACTTCTTTGGCACGAAGGTGGTTTATCAGTGACCACATCCGGCCGGGGTTTCTCGCAGATAACTCAAGCTGATAGTGAAAATATCGTCGTTTTGCCAATCTGGTGAAGGCTACCACTTTATTCGTTGAAATTCTGTAGTTGATACTGAGTTCTGCATTACCTAGGGAGCGTTTATTTAAACCGTTTCCAAAGTAAATCTCTCTCGGAAATCGCATCAAAAATACCTGGGTCAGCCATCTGTGACTGCGTATCTTCGTAGATCTACTGATACGAGTACGAGAGTGTTGCAGACTACGTATTTTTGTGCGAAACTTATCATATACTTCACCAGGAGATCCAGTAGCGAGAAGCGAATACCAATCAATATATTTATTCATTGAGTTCAATTTGGAACAACAATAATAAATTATTATTATTGTTATTATTATTGTTACTATTATTATTGCTGTTATTTATTTATTTATTTATTTATTTATTTATTAGTGTGCTCAGGAAGAACCATAAGGTCTTTGTGCAGGCGCACGCAAGAATAAAATAAAACAATACAGTCTGCTTGAAAAAAAGAACAATGATGATGTCATACACTCTGAGGAGGCCCCTCAACACGTGTAATGTTGCGTCGCAGAAGCGTAGAATTGCAACAGCGTAAAACATCGGATTGCACAATTAGTGGCCGCTTAAAAAACTTGCCAATAAGCGCGTCAAGCAAGCACAAAAAATTAGAGAATCCTTAAGCTTCGCCTTTAAAAGTTTAACGTGATAGCGATGTCCTGCCTGTGCTTCAAACACTTAATGTATGAAAGCTTTTCGAACAAGCTATATGCATCCACTCGTGGCATTAAAAAACTAGGCGCAGTAACATGCGTGCCTTTTGTAGTGGGTGACAGGCTTTAAACCATGAATTCATTATGATATTCACATGTTCAGAGCGAGTGAATAAACTTTTATTGGGCCCAGTGAAACACGTGAAAAAAATCGTGGGATAAGCCAGGTGCGCGTATAATCACATGTTCTAAAGCCCGATAGCAATGTGCCCTTGTACCACGAATTACCACTGCAATATTTCTCATTGTATTGCGAAGCAGAGGACGCGTGTGTTTCCAAGCAGATGAAGTTATTTTCATCATGTTCAGAAGTGGACGCGAGAGAGTGTAGTGGAAACCCGCTTACTACGCAAACGATCCGGGTTCAATCCCCCCCTGACTTTGGATGGTTTTATATTTTATTTGCATCGTTCTAGAATTTTCGGTCACGCACAAGATGCTTTTTTGCTCACAACCAACGACTTCAACACGAAAATAGCTGCGCAACGAGCTCTTTAACACTATCTCGTCAATAGGTCTGACAAGGTACCTTTTGAGTAACATACCGCGTAATAAAACTCCCAAGCATTTCCCCGAGGGTGAACATGGTTGAGTGCGAATGCACGGGGTGATGCTATGAGGGGTATTTATTATTTCGCACTATTATATTTATTATTCACACTATGGTGCCTTTATGGTGTAGTGGTTTCTGGGAATCGCAATATGATCACACGGGGGAGTTTACGTTAACTCACTGGCGAATGCGGGAACGTCCACTCGCCGTTTACGATTGCGAGCGGCGTCTTGACGCCGGCCTTCATCGCCCTTCTCCGCCTGACGCTTGCGTTGTCGTTCCGCTTCTTGGGCCGCGTTCGCGGCTCGATGCTGACGCCTCATCTCGGCCTCGCGAGCGCGCAGTTCACCATCCGCTGCACGCTTCGCCCGCTTACGTTCGGTCTCACGAGCCCTTCGCAGCGCCACCTTGTCTTCCAACGTCGGCGAAACCACCGCGGTACCGTCACCTCCAACGACGGGTGCAGTGCTGGCATTCGGTTGTACTACATTCGTTGTTGATGGTAGCGTTGCCTCCGGGACATCCATCGCACGACCCGCTCTCGACGGGAGACTGAGGGAGAAGGCGGGCGCGCGAGAGAGAGGGGTGCGCGCGCAGCTGCAGTGAGTGAGGAGAGCGGAGGAGCGAGCGAAGGGGGAGGGGGACGCGCGCAGCGGCGTTAAAGATACAAGGCGCATTACTGACACCGATATCAGCGTCGCGTCCGTGGCTTATTCGGTGGAGCGTCGCGCTGCGGCCCGCCAAGTCCTCTTTCTTTTAAAGATAGAAAGCAGACTGCGGACGCTGCCGACGGTGGTGGATGGTTTGGGGTCGCTTATAAAGTGTATTCACACTTAAAATCTCACCAAGCGGTTCTTGAGCAAGGTGCGCCAAGAAACAATTACGCAGCCTGGAAACCTGGCGAGCGATATATCTTCAAACTAGCTTATGCGCGTTCCTCATTCTAAAGAAAAGTGGCCGAAATAGCCGGGTCTCGAACCAAGACCTGATGCCGCTGTGCAGACCACATCGGAAATTCCGGAGCCCTTCATTTTAGCGTAATTATATGGTGGTTTTAGGACGTTAAATTGATATGTGGGGTTTAACGTCCCATAACCACCAAATAATTATGAGAGACGCCGTAGTGGAGGGCTCCGGAAATTTCGACCACCTGGGGTTGTTTAACGTGCACCCAAATCTGAGCACACGGGCCTACAACATTTTTGCCTCCATCGGAACTGCAGCAGCCGCAGCCGGGATTCGAACCCACGACCTGCGGGTCAGCAGCCGAGTACCTTCGCCACTAGACCACCGCCGCGGGGCATTTTAGGACGTTAAACTACACATATCAATCAATGTGCAGACCGCTTAGCCATTGAATCAAAGAGGTGTGTTTTCCAGTTGTGTACATTCAATTATCCTCCGAGGTTTTACGTCCCAAAACCAGGACATGCTTTGGAGGGAATCCAGTAAAGGTGCTGCACCGCTCTTCTAAGCCGGCGTTCCTGAATATTTGCTGCTGCAGTGTATTTGACTGCCATTAAATAAAAATTAAGCTATCGTGGTCAGTTTGTCCTTCAATGCGTTTTGTGGAGTTCTGCATCAATAGTGCGAACGCGAGTGTGGCATTAGGACTGATGTACCAGGTGATAATTGGATGCTAAAAAAGCAACTCCGGGCAAGTTATACTAAAAGATCGTTGCGACTTACGGCGATTCATCATCTACTTTGAGTTTACACGTCTTCCAAAAACCTTTATTGTTCATTGAAGCAAATAAAGAACTTTCCGACCTGCGCATTATGGCAGGTAAATTGTGTTCAGGTAACGATAGCTGCACGTATAAAGGATGCACTCTTCTGTATCCGTTCTTTTGGTGTCATTGTAGCGTACTAAAAGAGACGCCCAAGCCACGCCATAAGGAGCTTCGTGTTACCAAGGGTTCCGTGTTGTACGTCCCTGCGTGTTCCACGTCAGGGACGTCCTCCTCATCTAGCCATGGCGCCATCGACGTCGTGGACGCCTTCGAAGGCGCAAGCCTTCGACGTTGTCGGCCCTGCGGGGACTAGTCCGGAGACCGTCGTCGACGCGATGGCCTCAATAGTTGGCCTCTCAGAGGTACAATAGTTGGCCTCTCAGAGGCCTCTCAGAGGTACATTAAACGATGAAGAAGTGTGCAGCTTGGCCAACTCTAGCGTGCCACGTCTGCCGATCTCAGCGACAGAAACAGCCACCGCGATTGACCTCGCGTCTGTCCGAGGCAAACATGTCATGCCATGTTCGACGCCGGCGCAAGCCGAGAAAGAAACGCCGGTAGGCACTGAGGCACCAGACTCATCGTTAAACCTAGCAGTTGATTGCCCAGAAGACGCCGACGTTGCGAGATCTACGGACGCTGGTGTCTCGCCAGGAGCAGAATTGAAACCGAATGAGCAAAGCCCATTGGATCATTCCGAAAGCCAGGCTCGTGACTCTCTTGAACAAGTAGCAAGACGCCATGGGAGTTCTTTACTGACGCGTCTCGACAAGCAATCCGTGATCAAGTTCGTTGGAGGCGGCGACAACATTAACGCTGCAGCTCTACCACCATCTGATTCGTCCGACAGCAGCTTCAGCCTCGAAGTCGACAGTAGCATCGGACTCCCTTCTAGCCCAGACGTATGTGACGTGGAAATGCAAGCCCCGCGAGAGGTCAAGCGTGCTCACAAGTCTGGCACCAGCTCGGACGGCACCCAAGATAGCCGCTCCGAGTTCCAGCAACCAAAGAAACCTCGACCCTCTTCTAGAGGGTCGAATTGTGCTGTGTAGTGTACGTACTCCAGTTCCCCCGGACAGATCCCCGGGGTACACCGAATCGAAAAACACGACCAGGTCAGTCACCCACCTTTTTTCAATATGGCTGACACCCTGAAAATTCTTTCTTTAAATGTTCAAGGGTTCCGTAACCCAGTAAAGCAAGCCGAGGTTATCAGCATAGCCCGCGCAGAACATTGTGATATTCTGTGTTTACAAGAAACAAATTTTTTCACCATTAGCCACGTTCATGCATTCAAACGCGCTTTTAATTTAGACTGTTATTTTTCCTTTTCTACATCTCGCTCCTCTGGAGTTGGAATTATTATTTTTAACCGCGCTCTTCTGCGCAATCATCATGTTTTCTATGACGGGAATGGGCGGGTATTGGCTTTTGACTGCGTCCTATCATCCTTCAAGCTGCGTGTTTTGTGTATTTATGAGCCAGCTCAAGCAGCGATGTCTAACGATTTTTTCCGTGACCTGGACGTGTATTTTCGAGACGGTCGTCATGTCATACTCACTGGAGACTTTAATTGTGTATTAGACACGCGAGCTGACGTGCAAGGTCCAGGATGGGGTCGCTCTGATTGGAACGCGCGAGAGCTGCGTCGCCTAGTGCACCATTTCTCTTTGACAGATACGTACAGACTAGTGCATGGACCACAGTATGCCTGGACTTGGCGGCGTAGCACGTCGTCTAGTCGTTTGGATCGTTTCTATGTGCCGAGCGCGCTAGCTTCTTACGTATCGCACTCTGACGTAGTAACATTACCATCATCGCCTGTTTATATATCTGACCACCGACCAGTGACGCTCGAGGCTCACTTTCCCGTTTCATCATCAGTGAAACCTTGGCGTCTTGACATCCGCATTCTGCACGACGCGCGTACACGCTCCAGTTTATCTAGAATCTTGCGCGCCTCTCTTTCGGGATGCGGTCCGGAGGTGTGGGACGTGCTCAAGACGCAGTGGCGTTTACACTGCTCAGTAGCAGGGCGGGCCCTTAGACGCCGTACGTCCGAAGAACTAGCGGACACTGCAACAAAGCTGCGTATTGCTCTTCGGGTTGATCGACTAACTCCCTTGATGCACGCATGGCAGCGAGAGTTAAGGGGTCGTTTTCAACGCCTCATTGCAGCTTCGTCATTGACGGCGGCTGCTTGGCGTTGCAGACGTAATCCTTGTGCTCATCCTGAGGTTCTACGATTTGCGAAAAGCTCGCTTCTCAACCCGTCGAGTCGACTAGGAACTCCGGCGGCCAGATTCTTACACACTGCCTTACCGCCGACACGTGATCAATCAGTTTTCCTAGCTCACTTTGCCAACATGGCTCGTACGACAATGTCATCACATCGCGGTACCACCGAGACAGCCACAATGTTAAGTAGGCTCCCTCAAATTTCATCTGATGTAGCTGAACAACTATGCACAAGTCCGTCAGCTGACGAAGTGAAAGAGGCACTGTCTTCCATGAAGCGTGGCTCGGCCCCCGGGCCGGATGGGTTGCCTGTTGAGTTTTATTTAACGTTTTGGGACGACATTGGTGCCCTTTTCACCTCTGTTATTTGCCGCTGCTTCGAGAATTTTGAATTTCCTGATAGCTTTCGCGATGGTCGAATTGTTTTAATACCTAAACATGACCCATCGTCAGTTCGCCCAGAGGAGTGGCGACCAATAACGCTCCTCAACGTTGATTATAAAACTTTCGCGGCAGTTATCACTCGGCGTTTGAGAAGCCTGATGCCCTCCTTAATAGGTCATCATCAGGCGTGCTCTATTCCTGGAAGAGAAATCCACAGTCTCTCCTTTGTTACGCGCGATATAGTTGCGTACACGTTAACAAGATCAGCTCGGGGACTCTTGGTTTCACTTGACCAGGAAAAGGCATTCGATCGCCTCGAACATAGCTTTATATTTAGCGTAATGGCAGCATTTGGCTTCTCACAAAACTTCGTCGAGCTTCTCAGAAACGCATACCGAAATATACGCAGCACGTTATTTCTTGATGGTTTAGAGAGTGCGCCATTTCCGGTTACCCGTGGTGTTCGCCAGGGGTGTCCTCTATCCCCTGCGCTTTTTGTATTCAGCCTCGAACCATTCCTTCAATCGCTAATCGCTGATCCTTACGTTAGAGGCCTTCCTCTTCCAGGTAGTGGTACCGTGACAGTGACAGCATTTGCTGATGACATCACGTTGTATTTGAAGAATGAGGACAGTTTATCCCGTAGCCTACGACTTTTTACTACGTACGGCACGATTTCAGGTGCTGCGTTAAATTTTTCCAAATGTCGATATTTATTCATTGGTTCACCAGACGCAAGTCTAAGTTCCTTTTTCGGTCTTCAAAAAAGTGACTCTATTCGCATTCTGGGGCTTGATTATACTTGCTATGGCATATCAGCCTCCTTGTGGAATTCAGTAGTCGAAGATGTAAAACGACACGTCCGGGAAGCACAAGAGTATGATTTACCGATGCTCGAAAGAAGGTATCTAGCACAGACGGTGTTTTGCGGCCGTGCATGGTATATATCTCATGTCTTACAGCCCCCATTACAAATCACCAGGTCATTGCAATCCCTCATTGGCTCCTTTTTCTGGTCGGGTGGAACAGAGGTGGTTTGCCGAGCAGCTCTTGGGCAACCGAGAAACTGCGGTGGATTCGCATTCCCATCCGTCTCTGTTCGCTGCCGGCTACTTGCCCTACGATTCTTACTTCGGTTGTTGCATGGTGATCAGTGCCCCGCGCGTGATCTCGCCTGCTATTTCTTAGGCACCAAGTTACGCTATTTACTACCAGATGCACGGCTTAATTCTGCACCGCAAACACTTCACGTACCTGCATTTTACTCAACGGCAGTATCTTTTTATCGACACGCGCAGCAGGTTTGTCCCGATGTGGACATTCTTGAAAGCCGCATTGTAGATACAACGGCGGCTCTTCTGCTTCCTCTGGTTCCTCCAGCCCGTCTAGCACGATCGAGACATGTCTCGTGGAGCGCGATAACGGCATTGTTTTTGCCTGGTCACCTCCGTGACTTTATGTGGCGTCTTGGATGGAGAGTACTCCCAACACGGGACAGACTGGAGAGGTGGGGCATGGTCCCATCTTCCACTTGTTCTAACTGCCCGTTACAGGAGTCTAACCAGCATATGCTGCAGCAATGTGTCATTGCAAAAGTGTTTTCGAAGTCAGTTAACACTAGTTTTCGCGGCCTATAGTGTTAATCGCTTTGTAACATCAGGTCGCTGCCCGCGTAGTCGCTTTGCACGCCTTCTAATAGCTGCGGGAGCTTTTTGTTTATGGCGTAATAGGTGCGAAGCTGTTGCGGCAGATCATCGTCGTCGTGCTCTTTTTCCAATACTGGAACGCCTCTACTCTGAACTCATATCGTTTCTGTCGGAGGAATTGTTCTTCCTTGGGGAGGAAGAATTTCTGCGACAATGGTCGTGCCGCTTTCGGTCCGTAGTTGACAGACGCGTTCAATTAGTTTTCCACCTGGCCTGGTTCCTATAGCCAGGTCACCTGTCAATGTCTGATTGGTGCATGTAATCACTATGTGCTTATTATTTTTATGTGTTTGTGTGTGTTCAATATGGGTGTTAGCTCTCCTATATATGCATTTCATTCGAACGCTGTAAGTTATGTAACCTTTATGAATATTGATACCTGTTGTACATATTTTCTAACATCTTCACCAAGTCTTGTAAATTCTGTACATATATCATCATGTACATTGTCCATATTGTGATTAGTGCATTTACGTAGTATATGTACAGTTATTAGTACAACGGACTATGGACATGCTACGGGCTTGGACACTTTAGTTTAAATGTGTAGTGTATGTTGTGCTTTGTCTTTTGTTTGTTATTGTACCTGTTATACAGACGCTTGTCTCTTAGGTTTGTTTCGTCCTATGAAAGAATAAACTTTTTCTAAACAGGGGCAAGGCCCCGGGACGGCTCTATGCTCTCCCATAGTAGAGTACTAAGTGCTCTAAATCGTTAACCACTTTTTCTAAACACACAGGGCAAGGCCCCGGGACCGCTCTATGCTCTCCCATGATAGAGTACCTCGTACTCTAAATCGTTAAAATGTTTTCTAAACCACAACAATAGAATAATACACTATATGTGTAAAAAGCGGCCACTCAGGCATTTTCGCGGCCCAGCAAGAAAGGGTCTGACTAACCGCTAGTTGGCGTACCCATGTTCGCTTTTGCTCCTTTGTGAAGATATGTAATAGCCTCCCGAGAAGGACAATAAATACCCAAATTTTCCGTCAAGTTTTTGCAAAGAATTTCTATTTACTAGTGCAATTTTAATATATCCACTCTACATCATGTCCGCTTAGGACATTTAATGCCTTACAGTAAAAGAGAGTGAAGTATGACTAGAAAATGTCTTTCTGCAACTCTTTTGCACACAGAGGCACACTTATGTGGTTTAGATGTACTGTACATGTATTCCCTTCGTAGAAGCATGGGTTGTTAGCCTAGTGGTAAAAACACTCGCTTTCGGAGCATGAGGGTACGGGTTCATATCCTAGCATCTGGACGAAAAATATTCTGTTGTTTTATTTATGCTGATGACAATACCGAGTCAGACCAACCACTCGTGGCGCTGAAAGCACCGCAGTAGCTGGGCGGCAGGGCCCTGTGGCAGTGTCCGTTCTTTATGTAAGTATGTTTCTCTATGACGCAACTACAGGCGTACGCTCGTTTCGTCAATACTCACGGGACGGCTTTATGCTTTCTCATAGTAGAGCACGAACTACTGGAAATCATGAACCACTTTTCAAAATGCAGTCGTCCTTTGTGGTGACCTCGAGGACAGCCTTTTGCTCTCTCATAGTAGAGTGCAACATGCTCTAAATTGTCGAACATCTTTTGCTAGGCGGCCAGCGCAGGAGTTTTTACATAGATTGTTTGGCTCCCTTTTTGCGTCGGCGCCGCATCTAGTAGCATCTACGTGGACGCAGTATCTATGCTACCCTACGATCGCTCCCCCTCTCTTTCTTCTAGTCATCCCTCACAGCGGCGTTTCAATTGCTCATGACCCCCATTGCGCATGAGCGTCCCCTCTCTATATCCTCTCCTTACCTCACAACGCCGACGCAGGCAACGCCTACTGGCCTACGCTCACTCCCCCCCCCCTCTCCTCCTGGCATCCCTCACAGCGGCACTTACGACCCCATTGCACATGTGCGTCCCCTCCCCTTCTCTCGCTTCGCAACGCCGACGCAGGCAGCGTCTGCTAGCGAGTTTCTTGATTAAAAACTGACTACTCACGCTGCACAACCGTTCACTGGCCACCCTGCATGTATTCGGGACGAGATCGGGCTATAGACGTCAGACTGTGGATTTTTGCGGACTCTCAGCGCCACCTGTCGACGCAGTTTTGAATAGTGCCAAGTCCTACTCCTTTTCACCATTTGCTGCGCAACGGGCTGCAACAACAGTGTACGAACCAACGATTGTGGTCATTGTTATATGTATTTGCTCATTGAACACTAAGAAAAAAAGCTATGAATTTCTCTCCGCTAGTCAGACACATCGGCGAACCGCCGCGAAGTGCTTGCTGGTTCACTCGCTTGAACGAAGGCGAAAACAAGAGAAGACGCATCAGCTCCAAGTTCTACGAAAAAAAGACTCCAGTCTGCGCTATTGTTGCGCTGTGAATTGCCACGGACGTAAATGACTTCAGTTTTACTGATTTCCGCAGCTTTCGCAAAGCAGAATGGCGACAGCGCTAAATACAGGCCGTTGCGAACCTGTTGGGTAAGCAAATTACTCGCGTTCTCCACAGCTGTTCGCTTGAGTAAGTGTGATAATGTAGGTGTGCTGTTGTTGTTCTGTTATTGTTTTGAGTAGCCTTGACGGAGAACCGTGGCAACTCTGTTTATGAAGCTGATCAGACCTTTTGACTGCGGTGCGTGACGTGCAACAGTAGACAGCTGACGCCCGGCCACGATAAACACCAAACACGCCACGACCACCGATAATCTGAAGTTGTCGCCACCACAAAGCATTACGCAGCTTTCAAGGTTCTAAGTCCTGCTTTTAACCAAGAAATGCGAACACGTGCG
This sequence comes from Rhipicephalus microplus, assembly GCF_043290135.1. Lineage (NCBI taxonomy): Eukaryota > Metazoa > Arthropoda > Arachnida > Ixodida > Ixodidae > Rhipicephalus > Rhipicephalus microplus. Next base: position 297,277,763 of record NC_134710.1, read on the forward strand.
TGATACGGGTCAATCGCAAAATGATCGCGACCCCAATAAGTTTTTTTTTTTTTTCACCGTTGATCTCCGCGATTACCGGAGCTACCTCGGAGGCATCGGCTTTGCCTTTCGTTGTATACAGTGAGAAAGTGAATACGCATGTATCTCCATCTTCGGTATATGCAAACGAAAGAAGACCATCAACAGGACATTCGAGTAGGTGTAATAAAACAGTTCAATGCACAGGAAGCGAGAAATGATTGATTGACTTGATTGATTTGTGGTGTTTAACGTCCCAAAACCACCATATGATGAAGAGACACCGTAATGAAGGGTACCGGAAATTTCGACCACCTGGGGTTCTTCAACGTGCACCCAAATCTGAGCACACGGACCTACAGCATTTTCGCCTCCATCGAAAAAGCTGCCGCCGCAGCCGGGATTCCATCCCGCGACCTTCGGGTCAGCAGCCGAATACCTTAGCCACTAGACCACCGTGGATTGTCATATGACAATGATAAAACAAATGTCTGCTTATTTCATGGGAAGAACATATTTTCTTTTTTTAATCGAAAAATGACCACTACCTTCCGTGAATCAATAACAAGGCCACCCCAACGCTCAATACAGTGTCGAAAATTGACATCTTCTGTGAAATTGTACAAAAGTAGTGTAAGGCACGTCGTCTGAAATAATTTTGGACATCTGTGGTGTTTAAATATAGGTACAGAGGTAGTTTTGTGAAAATTTCAGTGCGTAAATTTCGCCCCAAGTACAAACATAGCAATCGACAACTCCGTTTTAATCTTTTGAGACGCTTTGTACACAATTACGTACACCGCTTGTCTTTGTTATTTGCATCAAGTAGAGGCTACGAAAGAGCAAGATATATCGTACATTGGATAAAATGAACATCCTGTATAATAAATTTGTCTTCTTTAAACTTAATTTTGCAGTATACTGATACATATGATCACTTTTCTAAAGGCACTACCTCATTCGACGAATCGTTCGACATGCCACTTTCTTCAAGCAATGTGAAAAGCAGAAATTTTCCATTCTGACAACTGACATAACAAAAAAATAAATTTTCACAATATTTCTATTATGACATAAGATTCTGTTTATGCCAAAAGTAAGCATCAATGGCATCACGATAAACAGACATTTCATTGCAACTTATTTAGAACGAGTTACTATAACAAACATAATTTCAACAATTATCTCATTATTCTTATTGCAAGAGAATATTGAGAGCCTTGACGTGACATTGTAGTGATTTGACACATGTACAGACAGTTCTTAATAATTGGCGTTTGAAAGGGTTGATAAGTGTTGAAGTGCCGAAGTGTCACGCTTTACATGATTCACAAGATACCATTGTAGTAGTGCCATGGCCAGATAAACATAACTAAATCTCATCGAATAGTGGATGAACTATATACAGTGCCTTAGTTCTAAACCTATATACCAACAAGGTGCACGTGTGTGGCCTTGAGCCTCGTTTTTGTGTACAACCAAGTCGCTCTAACGCTGCATTGACTGCCCATTTATTAGTCATTATGTTTGAGACGTTGCCAAGTGCATTTTACGATGTGTTTGAAACAGAAAGTGGCACCCACATAGAAATGGCTCTTGTAAATGAAGGGTACGGTGACAATGCCAGCGCCCTGGAAAGTTGAACATCACTGATCTTATTGCAGTGCATTACCAGCCGAGCAAGACCAAGTGCTTTCAGGTGTCGTTCCAGGCATACGTACAAGCAGTTAAGCTCCGGCTAACATATCCGAACAAACCACCCTTAGCGAACGGGCACGACGTGGCTAGCAGACGACGCAGGGAGCAATTCACACTTCGAATCTCACTCGATATGAATTTAAAACAAAACGCTCATAGACTTCGTTTGTATGTTTTAATATTTCTGTGAGCCTTCATACTTCTATTCAGGCAACAGACAGCATAAATTACGCACGTCGCCTCGAAAAAAATTCACAGTGTCACATACCACTTTGAGGTACGCAGGACCACTCATTGGTGTATACATTACCTCCACCATGTCGGGGCGCTCGCTAGTGAGACGAAGGTCAAGCGGCGTTCAGTCTGACACTTCACTTCTTTCCGGGGCACGTATTATTGCAAATCTTGGCAGATGAGATCGTGAGCACCCAGTGTATGCATTCCTCTTGCGCGCTCGAAATCTCAAACCTGGTGAAGACCTCTTTAGGGCGTTCACAGAGAGAAGGGAAGTTGACCTTGTGCTGTTTAACCAAGTCAATACGTCCCAAAAAGACCCTTCTGGCGTATTAGAGCCCTGGCTCATGCCCGGAAATTCTGGGCATCAACAACTAGCGCCATCTGTTGGGTTTTTTGCTAAACGGCAGCGTGACTTAATGCCAGACGACCTCAAAACATTTATTGCAGCCCAATGCTTGAGTAAATGCTAAAATCACTCCGTATATATATTCTGGGCGTAATTATTTTATAATCAGAGAAAGTTCGCTTTATTCCCATAAAATGTCTGTGTTCAATAGTGACGTTTATGTGCTATGAGAGACTGCATTGGAGAGAATTTCAAAAATGTTTAAAACACAATTATCCTTCATCTCCTTATATCCCTCGAGTAACAAAATCTTGACGAATTTGTCTTTGTACCTGTGAACTATGGTTGATATCGGCAAAGTTCCTGAGGTTCGATGGGCACTTCTGTAAATGTGTATTTTGCAGTGAAGTTTCTTTGCAGGAGCACACGCACTTCGTAGCGCTTTCGGATACTACAAAACATAAAAAGTTTGCAGCTCTTTTATGTAAGGTTGTTTTTCTTGAGGCTGCTCAATATGCGCAGGGTATTCATACTGTGTAGATCTTACGTTGATTATTAGCAATAACACGTCTCCGGTAATTTAGAGTAAACGATCACAGATAAGAATAGCTCCTCGTCATTCAAAGTAAGAAGTAACAGTCGACAAGACACATTGATATACATTTATATTCTTCTCTCATACAGATAGGTAATTATTGGTACTGTTTAATGTAACAATCATTTTATAAGATATGTGAAAAAACACTCAGCTTAGTAGGACATAATAAAGTTATATTTATCGGTAGTATTGTCATTCACCCCATTATTATTTGATTATTGTCACATGTAAGCAAACAGCAGTAGAATTTGTTTAATGGTTCGGAGTAAAATAGAGTAAACTGACAAAGAAACGAGTGACCGTGTAAGTATTCATGTTTCCGCGTTTGTGCCCTGCATGCGTGGTACACACTAAACGAAAATGACCTGAAATAACCTCAAAAAGTGGGTAAACCATTTGTCCTCAAGCGCACTACCTTTCCTGGTTTTTTTTTACCACCTACTATCGACGTAAAAATTTAATCTCGTGCTAACTGAGTTTTTGAACGTACGGAGAGTAGTAATTATTTATCCCAGTGAGGTTTTTAGTGAGTATAGAGAGAGTAAATCTTTACTGTCTTCACAAGGTTTTTGAGGCAATTTCTGGGAGTTATTTCCAGTGGTAAAAAATAAAAATTGACGAGTGAATTCGTCCAGAGTCAACAAATTTACTAAATGGCAGAATTGATGGAATTTATTAAACGGCAGAATTGGTGAGACACAGATTCACATAGAAACAAACACGCACACACAACAAATGCAGAATAATACACCACTCGAACAGACTGCACGCGTTGCTTAACTACACTTCGACAATCCGGGATATATTTAGGTATGACTTTTTGACCGGCCCTGTAGAACCGGTAGGAGGGCTCTTTTTTGCATCAATTAACAAGAACGGTTGAAGGTGCAAGCGTAAACTTAAGGTGGGCTGCAGGGCACAAAATGTCACACCGACCTTTTATTATAAATCTACCCGATCTCACCTTTTTGATTATCCAATAATTACTTGGCATACCGGGCTCATTGCCCCACGCGTGTTAGCAATGCTGATGCACAAGTCCACAAAATATACCTAAGTACGCACGAACCATGCTTGCTCAATGATTTTCATTGAGCGACGGTACACAAGCACAGAAGCAGCACATATTCATCACAACGGGCGTAGAAGAGCGGTCAACGCTTGCATACAAGCTGCTTACCGACGGTGTGCTAGGCCTTTTCGAGGAGCACGGCTATCCGTTGAAACACATCTCGCGATCACAGAACACATATCCTGTGCGAATTTCATCGTAATTTCAGACACAAATGAACACGTGACCACTATCTTACGGGGACGGGGCGGTGTATGCATACTTCCAACGAAAGACCACAGTCCGGTTTTTCTTCGTGCTCACCGGCAGCCACTTGTTCGTGCCGTCTGCCTCTTATCGGCTTCGTGCTACATGTTTGAGAACAGTTGGTGGATGAGGCGGGCGATTCGGGCAGCGCTTTACTCATGAAGACATCGCCTACTGTGGAACAAAATCTATGCGACGCATCTTTCACCTGCCCCGGCGACATACTCCCACTGGTCCCTGGCGGCCGCGGCTCGGTGCCGACGACAGAGTGAAGCATTTTTCTTATTGCTTCTCCAGTAGGCAAGCACGGACGATGACACCAGATTGTTTTTGTTATCACTGGCAGATCTTCGCGATTCGGCTCGGAAGCGAGATATCCGCAACGTGTAGGTTCGGAGGCGCTCGGAAGCGCACGGTTGCTCGATGATGTAGAAAACACGTGAGATCCATCAGCCCAACCAGACACACAGATACCGAGCTTCTTGCACCGTGTTTCGAAGGCCACCGCCGAGCGAAAGCCAACAATTTGCGAAAATATGCAGGACAACTTTCCACAGTAGGTTTTCTTTCTTTTTTTTTTTAAGAGCGCCCCCCCCCCCGTCTTTTTTTTTTTCGTTCACAGAATGCTGTTCTCGCTTGTTGAGCTTATGCTGCCCCCAGTTCCAGTAAAAGAGCGTTGACTCGAGGTCAGTCCTGAGGCACGGCGATGCTAAAAAAACAAACAAACATCTGTGGTCCTCACGTGCCTTCAGGATTCACTGAGAGCATCACAAGGGGGTATATGGGGCCAAAGCCGCCGAAGCAGCTGCACCTTGCATTCACATGGTAATAAACTCTGAAACGTAGGTTAAAAATCACGTGATAGAAAACTCCCTACGTGGTAAAACTGCATTTTGACATCCTACGCCTGAGAGGTGGTGGTAAAACTATGTCATGTACCATCTTTTACTCCTACACGAGGTAGTAATTTTACACGCGAGAGAGTTTTCAGAGGTCATGAGCCGCGAAAACCCCAAACTAGGATAGTTTTTGCTTACAGTGTACCGTTTAGCAGATCCCTCTTACATGTGGCCATTCATGCGTGGGGCAGATCGGCCGTCGCATCAATGTGCGTTAAAGAGAGCACAGAAATTCGCTCAGGAATTCGAACGCCTTGCATCTGGCATCGCACTGCAGTACATGTGGCTGGTCATCTGTCTTTGCCGATACATAGGTTTTGTCGAAGCACAGATTATAGATAACTCGGGAAGTGACAGAGGCTCTTCGTGTTAAACGAATGTATGAAGCGTGCGTGAATGAACCATCGATATATCTCACAGAAAAAGGGTTCGCATAATTTCTCAACACAAGCGCCGTCAAGTGATACTCTATGTAACTCTTTATATTCCTTTTTGACACTTCTGCGCAATTTTGATACGTTTTTTTCATGTTTTTTTTTCACGTTCTTCAAGAATAAATTTCAGTTGCGAGTCAGCGCTCGTTTGTGTACCTTTTGTTTCCGTGTTGATCGTTTTCGGGCTGTTACTGAAAATTCCCTCGTACCAACAAGCTATTGCATTTTAACTTGAATTGTATTTCCATCGAGCTTAAAATTAACTCGTCACACACTCCGAAAAAATATTCGTGTGTTTATTAGTCGTCACCGACTAACGCTCCCGGGTTTAAATTCGCGCGCACGCACGCACTCACATGTGTATATATATATATATATATATATATATATATATATATATATATATATATATATATATATATATATATATATATATATATATATATATATATATATATATATATATATATATATATGAAATATACGGGATGATCCCCGCAGTAGCTCAGTTGGTAGAGCGCCGAATTCGAAGGTAACGGGTTCGGTTCCTGCCCGTGGCAAATTAGCTTTTCGCGCAATTGTCTTTCTACATATTTACATGAAAATTATATATACCATACTTCCTTATACTTTTCCTGACATCATTGTGTGTTAGTCCTCAGTCATATTGCAAATATTTAAGGCACTTGTTTCCATCACGAAGAAAGACAGCTGAGATGGTGCCTTGGTGAGCTAAGTCATGTATAAATATAGCTTGTTCACTTGTGGAATTTCTACAGGAGAGCACGTGTATTAGGTACAGCACGTACACCACTTGATGTGAAAAGAAGCTTCTTATTCAACGTAATATTTCTTGACAGTAGAGTACACAGATCGACGGGCTCCAATTTAGCATGCCATAAACCAATTAAAGAACTATAGGCACGCCCGAGCTTCAACTTGAAGATGAGAACGCGTTAGCGCAATCGAGCTTCGTTCGCTTCGTTTTCTCTGTCGCTAGATTCGCTTAATTTCTCAGTAGACACACCGACCCTGCTGCAAGGGAAAGTACACCTGTCCGAGTAACAAATACTGTTTAAAACTATCCGACAATGCATTTTGTAAGAACATCATGCAAAAAACTCGCCAGGGCATTATTTATTTCGTGTGTGAGATCCTGAAGGATACACGCAAGAATGCGTCGCAAACCACTTTGTGTTGCAGATAATGATGCTTACTTATTCTTGCGCACTTGGGAATATATATCGGCCTTCAAAGAAACTACCCATCATGCAGTTCGAATGTACGATGTTGGTGCGATTTTACATTCTGCCACCAAATATTACATGAGTGATGTGGGCTACTCGCACTGCAAAACATTCCTATAGTTCATTTTTATAGAAACAGCGTAGAACACATGTTTTCAGTGTGAAGTCTTAGATTAGGTTTCCGCTCAACACGAATATTCATATTGTTTATTCATTTGTATCTATCTCCAATTCTGCCCCTTGGGAGACACTTATTTTCGCTAAGAATACTCAGCCACCAATGAAAACTCGCGCTGCTGTAAAACGCGTGTTTGGTTTAATATTCACAGCAGCATTCCTCGCTCACATTAGTGACGCCTTTGCTAAGACAACTACTCACAGTTGGTAGTTCATAGATTATTATTATTATTATTATTATTATTATTATTATTATTATTATTATTATTATTATTATTATTATTATTTTATTATTATTATTATTATTATTATTATTATTATTATTATTATTATTATTATTATTATTATTATTATTATTATTATTATTATTATTATTAACACAACATATATAATAGGCCTGTTGAAGCCAGGCGGTGGCTTTGATGACTAGGCTCGGCATATCGGCAAACGAGAGTTGACAGGTATATCAAAAAGCTCCTTACGTGAAATGATCAAGGAAAGAAGGCATGTAACTATTTTATATTACACTTAAACAAAATATATTACAAGCTTTAAACTAACGAAAGCAATACCACCTAAACAGGAAATTGCTGAGATAAGGATTGAACAATCTTTCAACAGATTATACCCGGTAGGAAAGAAAGTAGTAAAAAAGGCATGCGATAATTGTGCAGCATTAAAAAGATTTAAAAACCTTGCTTAAATTACGTTTCATCGTTACAGAAAAAGCACAGTCAGGAAGGTCATTAAAAACAGAAAAAACGTACACCTTTCTGATAGTTTTGTCATATCATGGTTTGAAGGATGGTGAAAAAATTAAGAAGATTGTCTTAATATACGAAGGGCAATGCATTCCTTTTTAAACTCAGAGTTCCAGAAATGCTGTAATACCACGGTCAGTATAACTGACGCTTTGAAAGATGACAGGCGAAGTAAAGAAAAAAAATTGCATTGTCTGCTAAAGTACGATAGCAAACAATGAATTTCAACATGTTTCTCAAAATGTGATCAACCCTACACCGCCTTCGGTAAGAACAGAAAGCACATAATGTGATGCCATAATGCAGGACACTGTACGCTAGAGCAAGCGTAATGGTCGCTTCAATATTGGTGGCCGCTACTGATCTAATATTAAGAAGTAACCATGCAATTTTTAATAGTCTGCCACATCTGTAAGCCAAATGATAATTCTATGACAGGCCACTATTGAAGAACACACCAATATATTTTACTGAATTTACATATTAAATTAGGCCGCGCTTACAGCAAGCGCAATCACGGGCATTAAGAAACAGGAGCGCATTAGTCACTGTTGCCTTCAATGAATTTTTAAAGCAAATTGTTTTTTTAAATAATCACTATTCTTAGTGAACCATGACGCAGCATGGTGAACACTGTCTTATGGTAGTGACAACGCTTTCTTTTAACAGACATGTTTGTTTAAAAGAACAGTGTCGTCTGCGTACTGAAATACGAGGCTTTTTTGGAACAGCAGTAGGAAAATGATTTATGAATAAATTAAACACATAGGGACATAAAATGGATCCCTGTAGTACAACAGCTTTCAAAGCAACACTGTTGCTGAAAGGCAACCAATTAACTATTCAAACTACCTGGAAGCGCTGGGAAAGGTTTTAAGAAAGTCGTACAACGAACCTCTGAAGCCAAGAAGGTGTATTTCTTCAAGCAGGATAGAATGAATTACCATGTCGAATGCTTTGGAGATATGCAAAAATAAAGCACAGGCAAACATACTATGTTCGAAAGCATCATGCAGTTCGTCGGAAAATTTGTCAGGTACATTATTGTTACCTCGACTTGCGACATAACCAAACTGGTGATTTGAAATAAGCGAAATTTTTTATACAAACGAAGTATTTCATTACAACAATAATTTCTGACCTATTTGGCATAAGACGGGCAAAACTGATAAAGGTCGACAACTGTCAACACTATCTTTAGGTCCACAATTATAAAGGTGCTTTACAATTGCTCTTGTTAAATCTGGTGGCAGAGAAGCTGTCTCCAAAAATCCATTAAGCATGAAGAGCGAAATCTCTGACAATGCGTCGGAATTCCGCTGCAACAAAATACAGAGTTACCATCAATACCTGCTGGTTTCTGCCGTTTTAAATCAGAAAATATTTTAACGAGTTCGTTTTTTGTTAAAGCTGGGAGGCAGGCAGAGACAGGTATTGTTTTATTTAAACCAGAGAAGCCTGCCAGCGCTGATGATACCCCAGCAGACACTTTTGCAAACTGGCGAATAAGTGTATTGGCTGTATGTGCAGGATCACTAGTAAACACACCTGTAGGTTTAGCATCGCTACTTCTTTAGCACGAAGGTGGTTTATCAGTGACAACATCCGGCCGGGGTTTCTCGCAGATAACTCAAGCTGATAGTGAAAATATCGTCGTTTTGCCGATCTGGTGAAGGCTACCACTTTATTCGTTGAAATTCTGTAGTTGATACCGAGTTCTGCATTACCTAGGGAGCGTTTATTTAAACCGTTTCCAAAGTAAATCTCTCTCGGAAATCGCATCAAAAATACCTGGGTCAGCCATCTGTGACTGCGTATCTGCGTAGATCTTCTGATACGAGTACGAGAGTGTTGCAGACTACGTATTTTTCTGCGAAACTTATCATATACTTCACCAGGAGATCCAGTAGCGAGAAGCGAATAAAAATCAATATATTTATTCATTGAGTTCAATTTGCAACAACAATAATAAATTATTATTATTGTTATTATTATTACTATTATTATTGCTGTTGTTATTATTTTTTTATTTATTTATTTATTTATTTATTTATTTATTTATTTATTATTTATTAGTGTGCTCAGGAAGAACCATAAGGTCTTTGTGCAGGCGCACGCAAGAATAAAATAAAACAATACAGTCTGCTTGAAAAAAAGAACAATGATTATGTCATACACTCTGAGGAGGCCCCTTAACACGTGTAATGTTGCGTCGCAGAAGCGTAGAATTGCAACAGCGTAAAACATCGGATTGCACAATTATTGGCCGCTTAAAAAACTCGCCAATAAGCGCGCCAAGCAAGCACAAAAACTGAGAGAATCCTTAAGCTTCACCTTTAAAAGTTTAACGTGATAGCGATGTCCTGCCTGTGCTTCAAACACTTCATGTATGAAAGCTTTTCGAACAAACTATACGCATCCACTCGTGGCCTTAAAAAACTAGGCGCAGTAACATGCGTGCATTTTGTAGTGGGTGACAGGCTTTAAACCATGAATTCATTATGATATTCACATGTTCAGAGCGAGTGAATAAACTTTTATTGGGCCCAGTGAAACACGTGAAAAAAATCGTGGGATAAGCCAGGTGCGCGTATAATCACATGTTCTAAAGCCCGATAGCAATGTGCCCTTGTACCACGAATTACCACTGCAATATTTCTCATTGTATTGCGAAGCAGAGGACGCGTGTGTTTCCAAGCAGATGAAGTTATTTTCATCATGTCCAGAAGTGGACGCGAGAGAGTGTAGTGGAAACCCGCTTACTACGCAAACGATCCGGGTTCAATCCCCCCCTGACTTTGGAAGGTTTTATATTTTATTTGCATCGTTCTAGAATTTTCGGTCACGCACAAGATGCTTTTTTGCTCACAACCAACGACTTCAACACGAAAATAGCTGCGCAACGAGCTCTTTAACACTATCTCGTCTATAGGTCTGACAAGGTACCTTTTGAGTAACATACCGCGTAAAAAACTCCCAAGCATTTCCCCGAGGGTGAACATGGTTAAGTGCGAATGCACGGGGTGATGCTACGAGGGGTATTTATTAATTCGCACTATTATATTTATTAATCACACTATGGTGCCTTTATGGTGTAGTGGTTTCTGGGAATCGCAATTTGATCACACGGGGGAGTTTACGTTAACTTACTGGCGAATGCCAACGGATTTTAACTTTACTCCCCCTCACGACCCGCCCTCGACGGGAGACTGAGAGAGAAGGCGGGCGCGCGAGAGAGAGGGGTGCGCGCAGCTGCAGCGAGCGAGGAGAGCGGAGGAGCGAGCGAAGGGGGAGGGGGTATAAGGCGCGTTACTGACACCGATATCAGCGTCGCGTCCGTAGCTTATTCGGTAGAGCGTCGTTCTGCGGCCCGCCAAGTCCTCTTTCTTTTAAAGATAGAGAGAAGACTGCGGACGCCGCTGACGGCGGTGGATGGTTTGGGGTCGCTTATAAAGTGTATTCACACTTAAAATATCATCAAGCGGTTCTTGAGCAAGGTGCGCCAAGAAACAATTACGCAGCCTAGCAACCTGACGAGCGATATATCTTCAAACTAGCTTATGCGCGTTCCTCATTCTAAAGAAAAGTGGCCGAAATAGCCGGTTTTCGAACCAAGACCTGATGCCGCTGTGCAGACCACATCGAAAATTCCGGAGCCTTTCATTATAGCGTAATTATATGGTGGTTTTAGGACGTTAAATTGATATGTGGGGTTTAACGTCCCAAAACCACCAAATAATTATGAGAGACGCCGTAGTGGAGGGCTCCGGAAATTTCGACCACCTGGGGTTGTTTAACGTGCACCCAAATCTGAGCGCACGGGCCTACAACATTTTCTCCTCCATCGGAACTGCAGCAGCCGCAGCCGGGATTCGAACCCACGACCTGCGGGTCAGCAGCCGTGTACCTTCGCCACTAGACCACCGCCGCGGGGCGTTTTAGGACGTTAAACTCCACATATCAATCGATGTGCAGACCGCATAGCCATTGAATCAAAGAGGTGTTTTCCAGTTGTGTACATTCAATTATCATCCGAGGTTTTACGTCCCAAAACCAGGACATGCTTTGGAGGGAACCCAGTAAAGGCGCAGCACTGCTCTTCTAAGCCGGCGTTCCTGAATATATGCTACTGCATTGTATTTGACTGCCATTAAATAAAAGTTTAGCTATCGTGGTCAGTTTGTCCTTCAATGCGTTTTGTGGAGTTCTGCATCAATAGTGCGAACGCGAGTGTGGCATTAAAACTGATGTACCAGCTGATAATTGGATGCTAAAAAAGCAACTCCGGGCAAGTTATACTAAAAGATCGTTGCGACTTACGGTGATTTATCATCCACTTTGAGTTTACACGTCTTCCAAAAACCTTTATTGTTCAGTGAAGCAAATAAAGAACTTTCCGACCTGCGCATTATGGCAGGTAAATTGTGTTTAGGTAACGATAGCTGCACGTATAAAGGATGCACTCTCTGTATCCGTGCTTTTGGTGTCATAGGCCCCGGGACGGCTTTCAGCTCTCCCATAGTAGAGTACTAAGTGCTCTAAATCATTAGCCACTTTTTCTAAACACACAGGGCAAGGCCCCGGGATGGCTCTATGCTCTCCCATAATAGAGTACCTCGTACTCTAAATCGTTAAAATGTTTTCTAGACCACCACAAAGAATAATAGACTATATGTGTAAAAAGCGGCCACTCAGGCATTTTCGCGGCCCAGCAAGAAAGGGTCTGACTAACCGCTAGTTGGCGTACCCATGTTCGCTTTTGCTCCTTTGTGAAGATATGTAATAGCCTCCCGAGGAGGACAATAAATACCCAAATTTTCCGTCAAGTTTTTTGCAAAGAATTTCTATTTACTAGTGCAATTTTAATATATCCGCTCTACATCATGTCCGCTTAGGACATTTAATGCCTTACAACAAAAGAGAGTGAAGTATGACTTGAAAATGTCTTTCTGCAACTGTGTTGCACACAGAGGCACACTCATGGGGTTTAGATGTACTGTACATGTATTCCCTTCGTTGAAGCATGGGTTGTTAGCCTAGTGATAAAAACACTCGCTTTCGGAGCATGAGGGTACGGGTTCATATCCTAGCATCTGGACGAAAACGATTCTGTTGTTTTATTTATGCTGATGACAATACCGAGTCAGACCAACCACTCGTGGCGCTGAAAGTGCCGCAGTAGCTGGGCCGCAGGGCCCTACGGCAGTGTCCGCTCTTTATGTAAGTATGTTTCTCTATGACGCAACTACAGGCGTACGCTCGTTTCGTCAATACTCACGGGACGGCTTTATGCTCTCTCATAGTAGAGCACGAACTACTCGAAATCGTGAACCACTTTTCCAAACGCAGTCATCCTTTGTGGTGACGTCGAGGACAGCCTTTTGCTCTCTCATAGTAGAGTACAACATGCTCTAAATTGTCGAACATCTTTTGCTCGGCGGCCAGCGCAGGAGTTTTTACATTGATAGATTGTTTGGCTCCCTTTTTGCGTCGGCGCCGCATCTAGTAGCATCTACGTGGACGCAGTATCTATGCTACCCTACGATCGCTCCCCCTCTCTTTCTTCTAGTCATCCCTCCCAGCGGCGTTTCAATTGCTCATGACCCCCATTGCGCATGTGCGTCCCCTCTCTATATCCTCTCCTTACCTCACAACGCCGACGCAGGCTTCGCAACGCCGACGCAGGCAGCGTCTTCTAGCGAGTTTCTTGATTGAAAACTGACTACTCACGCTGCACAACCGTTCACTGGCCACCCTGCATGTATTCGCGACGAGATCAGGCTATAGACGTCAGACTGAAGATTTTTGCGGACACTCAGCGCCACCTGTCGACGCAGTTTTGAGTAGTGCCAAGTCCTACTCCTTTTCACAGTTTGCTGCGCAACGGGCTGCAACAACAGCGTACGAACCAACGATTGAGGTCATTGTTATACGTATTTGCTCATTGAACACTCAGAAAAAAAGCTATGAATTTCTCTCCCCTAGTCACACACGTCGCCGCAGCGCCCCGAAGTGCACGCTGGTTAACTCGCCTGAACGAAGGCGAAAACAAGAGAAGACGACAAAGCTACGCGTTTTACGAAAAAAGACCCCAGTCTGCACTACTGTTGCGTTGTGAATTGCCACGGACGTAAATGACTTCAGTTTTACTGATTTCCACAGCTTTCGCAAAGCAGAATGGCGACAGCGCTAAATACAGGCCGTTGCGAACCTGTTGTGTAAGCAAATTATTCGCGTTCTCCACAGCTGTTCGGTTGAGTAAGTGTGATAATGCAGGGGTCCTCTTGTTGTTCCGTTATTGTTTTGAGTGGCCTTGACGGAGAACAGTGGTAACATTGTTTATGAAGCTGATCAGACCTTTTGACTGCGGTGCGTGACGTGATACAGTAGACAGCTGACGCCCGGCCACGATAAACACCAAACACGCCACGACCACCGATAATCTCAAGTTGTCGCCACGACACAGCATTACGCAGCTTTGGAGGTTCTAAGTCCTCCTGTTAACCAAGAAATGCGAACACGTGCGTGATACGGGTCAATCGCAAAATGATCGCGACCCCAATAAGTTTTTTTTTTTTTTTTTTTTTTTCACCGTTGATCTCCGCGATTACCGGAGCTATCTCGGAGGCATCGGCTTTGCCTTTCGTTGTATACAGTGAGAAAGTGAACACGCATGTATCTCCATCTTCGGTATATGCAAACGAAAGAAGACTGTCAACAGGACATTCGAGTAGGTGTAATAAAACAGTTCAATGCACAGGAAGCGAGAAATGATTGATTGACTTGATTGATTTGTGGTGTTTAACGTCCCAAAACCACCATATGATGAAGAGACACCGTAGTGGAGGGTTCCGGAAATTTCGACCACCTGGGGTTCTTCAACGTGCACCCAAATCTGAGCACACGGGCCTACAGCATTTTCGCCTCCATCGAAAAAGCAGCCGCCGCAGACGGGATTCCATCTCGCGACCTTCGGGTCAGCAGCCGAGTACCTTAGCCAGTTGACCACCGTGGATCGTCATATGACAATGATAAAACAAATGTCTGCTTATTTCATGGGAAAAACATATTTTCTTTTTTTTAAATAAAAAATTACCACTACCTTCCGTCAATCAATAACAAGGCCACCCCAACGCTCAATACAGTGTAAAAAATGACATTTTCCGTGAAATTGTACAAAAGTAATGTAAGGCACGCCGTCTGAAATAATTTTGGACATCTGTGGTCTTTAAATATAAGTACAGAGGTAGTTTTGTGAAAATTTCAGAGAGTAAATTTCGCCCCAAGTTCATACATGGCAATCGACAACTCCGTTTTAACCTTTTTAGCCGCTGTGTATACAATTACGTAACCGCTTGTCTTTGTTATTTGCATCAAGTAGACACTACGAAACAGCAAGATATATCCTACATTGCATAAAATGAACATCCTGTATAATATATTTGTCTTCTTTAAACTTAATTTTGCAGTGTACTGGTACATATGATCACTTTTCTGAAAGCCTTACCTCGTTCGACGAATCGTTCGACATGCCACTTTCTGCAAGCAATGTGAAAAGCAGAAATTTTCCTCTCTGACAATGGACATAACAAAAAAATAAATTTGCACGATATTTCTAGTATGACATAAGATTCTGTTTATGCCAAAAGTAAGCATCAATGGCATCACGATAAACAGACATTTCATTGCAACTTATTTAAAACGAGTTACTATAACAAACATAAATTCAACAATTATCTTATTATTCTTATTGCAAGAGAATATAGAGTGCCTTGAGGTGACTTTGTAGTGATTTGACACATGTACAGACAGTTCTTAATAATTGGCGTCTGAAAGGGTTGGTAAGAGTTGAAGTACCGAGGTGTCACGCTTTACATGATTCACATGATACCATTGTAGTAGTCCCATGGCCAGATAAACATAACTAAATCTCATCTAATAGTCGATGAACTATATACAGTGCCGTAGTTCTAAACCTATATAACAACAAGGTGCACGTGCGTGGCCTTGAGCATTGTTTTTGTGTACAACCAAATCACTCTAACGCTGCATTGACTCCCCATTTATCAGACATCATGTTTGAGACGTTCCCAAGTGCATTTTACGATGTGTTTGAAGCAGAAAGTGGCACCCACATAGAAATGGCTCTTGTAAATGAAGGGTACGGTGACAATACGAGCACTCTGGAAAGTTGAACATCACTGATCTTATTGCAGTGCATTACCAGCCGAGCAAGACCAAGTGCTTTCAGGTGTCGTTCCAGGCATACGTACAAGCAGTTAAGCTCCCGCTAACATATCCGAACAAACCACCCTTAGCGAACGTGCACGACGTGGCTAGCAGACGACGCAGGGAGCAATCCACACTTCGCCATTTCGGCTAGTTGCTGCCAGGTGGCGACTCTGCTCGATCTCGCAGCCAATAACTCCATTTTGATGTACAAAGCAGTGCCGGTGGGAAATTTCGCCAGTGCGTTGTTTAACTATAAAAATTCGCAGCGTGTGCGTTTACTAAATGCCGACTGCGCGTCTCTGTGTCTAATCGGAGTCTTCTGTCTCTCATTGCCCATTAGCAGCGTTTGACATGTTCCAGTTGGAAACACCGGTCTATCACTGCATGCTTTTCGCCTCCCCAAGTTTCTCTTCTGCGTAAAGCCACGATGAGCGCCAGCGTCAACGCCGCCACCACTGTAACCATTAGCCCCCATTGCTTCGCATCTGAACATGATTCCCTTTAGCGGAAAATTGTGTAATTTTTAAATGCGAAGCCTGTCTTAGCGAACTACCGCGAATTTGAGCGTATCTATCTATCTACCTATCTATCTATCTATCTATCTATCTATCTATCTATCTATCTATCTATCTATCTATCTATCTATCTATCTATCCGCTTACGAGTGGGTGCTCTCGTGGTTAACCCCCAAACTTGGCGTGAATTAATATTATAGCATGGGAGGGTTTGAAGAATATGATGCGTTGGTTAAGACATCGATAATGTCACAATTTCATCGCGTATGTCGTCAAACACTTCCCGCCAGACAGTAGCACATACCCACGTGCAGGTATGTGCCGCTGGTATGCGGGTATGTGCCACAGGTGATTAACACTTAGTATCTACCCAGGAACGACGAGAACACACATGGGCAATTTTAACGCGTGAGCGTTAAGCAATACGATGCATCGGTAGCGTAGACCCAAAAAAAGGCATAGGATAAATGCAGGGTTCCAGCTCCAATCGAACTGAGGAATTCTGCATGGTAATGAAGCATTCTACCACAGAGCTACGCGAGGTCTCGGAACTACTTTTCAAATAGACGGTAATCTTTGTGGAACGTCAATAGTAATTGCAGCGCTGCCTACACAATTTACAAACATTACCTATGTACTCCTTTGATACAGCCGCCACGTCGGGTTAACGTGAATTGTGGTTAGGTGCCATGCACTGAAGTTGATTTATGTAGCAGTGCCCAGGACCAGCATCCTCGCGAGCATCAGCGCTTCATATCAGCTTCTGGTGTTGCTAATACGCATGTTCCAGTTGCCATCGTTGCGCAAGTGCAAACAGCTGGTTATATCAACATTTCCAACTTTTCAACCTATGTATGTGCGTGCAACATTTGTACATATATATTTGTGGTAATATTTATTGCGTCACTCAATAAAAAAAATGTAACAGGGTATGCATCCCTCCGCATGCTTCGCATAACGTCGATTCCCAGATACGTGGAATCTGCCGATTTTTTTTTTTTTCAAGATTGAAGTGATTGCTTATGCCAGCTTTGTATTTCGGAAGGCGGCGTTTTCTATCCCATGCTGTGGTTTTTATCGCGCGCTGTCGTTTTTAATAAATTGCTTGTTCTTCCCAATAAACTTAAGCTGGATGTCAGCGCTCGTCTTCGTCTGTCTCGTTGTTCCACGTCATCCCTTGCGCTGTCTGCAGTCACTAATCACTCTCGTGATGAAATATCAACTACCCACTTTGCTCTAGTTCACCGTCTGCTGCCCAACTCTCTCGAATATGTCGACCTTCAACATTTCCGTCTTGTTATGCAAGTGCGTTAAGCAACCAGACATACTATGTCATCATCATCATCATCATCATCATCATCATCATCATCATCAGCCTGACTACGTCTACTGCAGGACAAAGGTCTCTCCCATGTTCCGCCAGTTAACCCGGTCCTGTGCTTGCTGCTGCCAATTTATACCCGCAAACTTCTTAATCTCATCTGCCCACCTAACCTTCTGTCTCCCCCTAACCCGCTTCCCTTCTCTGGGAATCCAGTTAGTGACCCTTAATGACCAGCGGTTATCGTCTCTACGCGCTACATGCCCGGCCCATGTCCATTTCCTCTTCTTTATTTCAACTATGATATCCTTAACCCCCGTTTATCCCCTAATCCACTCTGCTCTCTTCTTGTATCTTAAGGTTAAGGACATACTATGTACCGCCACTATAATTGTATGTATACCAGTCGTAGTTACCTGCTACTTTGCCTTTTGAGAGAATGGCCACGTGCTGATATCATGTAACCGGTGTGAGCAACGTACGAGTCGTTCCTTAGTATAAATTGCAAATTTAAGATATACTGAATCTCCATTGTCTAAAAGTATAATAAATGCAGACAATATCAGGACAACACTTTATTTATAGCGTATTGCAAAAACACTGTAGCTGTTATCTCAATACTTTTCCAGGCTGCTTTCTCGGCCCTATGGGGATTCCAATTTCGCTCATTATAGCCCCACACTGATGCGGTTTCGTATTAAACTTTGTGTGTCATATCAGTTTTTCGCTTTCAATATATTGATTCGTGGAGCACCTTTGACATAATGTCAAATACAATTACATTGAACTTGGGCAAATCAAATTATCCTCTACATATAAAACTATTTTCGAACACGACAATACTTTGATGCCGGTTCACAGGAAAATTAGCGGATACATCAAACAAAAGTAGCTTCAACACTTCGTACGTGTGTATGCATGTGCAAGGTTTTTCAGTTAACTTGCACCTAGCATTATAAAAAAACTATCCATGTGTGTGTGCGTGCGTGCGTGTGTGTGTGTGTGTGTGTGTGTGTGTGTGTGTGTGTGTGTGTGTGTGTGTGTGTGTGTGTGTGTGTGTGCGTGTGTGCGTGTGTGTGTGTGTGTGTGTGTGTGTTTGAGTACTTTTTATTGCCTCCGATTGCACGCCATCAGTTGATGATCACTCGAAAAAAATGGAAAGAGAGAGAAAGACAGAGGAAAGACACGAAAAAACACTTTTAAAACTCTATGAAATCGAAAAAATTCCCCATATGAAATCGCGCAGCAAGGTATGCATACTAAATTACCGCTTACATGTGCGCACTCCGTCCTTGGCTTGTGCGTGGCAGGACAGTATCCGCCGTGGGGACGTGTGCCGGCTCCTCCAGTCGCAGGTCTTCTCGAGGCTGGAGATAAGGGCCCGTATTCACAAAACACTCTCACTGCTACGGCCACTCGTGAGAACGAATTCTGGCAGCCATTCCTGGAGCCAGACGTATCACTTACGCATCTGCGAATGTGTATTCGTATGTGTGTATGGATGTACGGGGTGTTTCAGATAACTGGCGCATACTATTACAAAAACTAACGCATACGCTACGCGTGTCGCATCGGCCCGGTATCGCCTTCAGCCGCACGTCATTATATTCGTGCCAATCCTCCAAGCAAGGTAATTTTTAAAATATTTCATTAACTGTAATCAGTAATCCCAGCGAAAAAAAAAAAAATCTTCGATTCTAAAACAGTACCACTTATTCTGAAAGGTCGGAATGTTTCATCCATGCCATGATAACTGCCTATATAATAAGCTGGGCAATGAATGAAGATTGCGCAACTCACCTTTGAAATAGTAAACCTAACGAAAAATATTGAATGGAACAGTTGCAACGCTTGTTCAGCAACTACGGGTTATTCCATCAATACTAAGATAACTGGCCGGTTTATTATTTATCCAGCTTTTTTTTTAGAGTGCGCGAAATTTAAAAGTATGGTTGGCACATTTTTTTTTTTTTTCGTATAAGGAGAGGGGCTGGTTCAACCATACATTATGTATGTTCGTGTATAAGTGCCTTCCGCTTTCGATGATAAAGCCAGCGTCAGGATAGGCTGCATGAACTTTTTTTTTTCGGGGTGTACTCTTTCTGCTCACATCAAAGCTCAAAGGTTCGAGTAATATAGATACGACCGCCTATCTTCCGAAACACGGCCAATGGCCATATATATATATATATATATATATATATATATATATATATATATATATATATATATATATATATATATATATATATATATATATATATATATATATATATATATATATATATATATATATATATATATATATATATATATATATATATATATAATCGCCTCCATCAGATTTGTGAAATCTTGCGAACAAATCCAGTGTACTAGCGCTATATGCCGGCACACGACTGCGGCAGGGAACACAGTCGTGTCGTCGGATTCCTGGTCATGGCGGACGCACATTACGATGGAAAACCTTTACGCTGTGGCTTTGATGAATGTCGGGGCCGTATTCGCAAAACAGCAACAAAAATTAGAAAGCGCTTACGCTGGGATTGTTCGAAAGACGCCAAAAAAAGAAGAAGAAAGAAAGAAAGCAACAGCCAATCCCGATACTAGAGTATATGGCGAACTGGTAACCGGCACACGGTAAATAATTACCATTTATGAACGAAAATCTTCGCGGATACGCAGCTATTTAGATGTTCATATGTGACCAGCAAAGTCCCTGACACTGTTCTCGTTGCGCAGTGCTGTGCTACACTTTAGCAACATTTTTAAGTGGAGCAATAAATGGGGCATGAAACCAAGCTCTCCGAATTCAGTGTTCCTGCTTATAACAAGCAAAACAGCACCCCTGAATTGTTCGTACTCCATTGGCCAAGACCTCTTTACTGACGTTAACGAGTACAAGTATCTTGGGGTTGCAATTACCAACAACCACGCACACTTTTCTAAGACCACCTTATCAACTTTTAGAAAATTATGCCGACTGAACCATAAGCTAAAGCATGCAAGCATGCCGTAAAGTTAAAACCTTAGAATATACCAATTTTACTAGACCCAACTTTGAATACGGGTCCGTTTTTGGGAGGCACCCCTTCCCCAAAACTAGCCTTGAGGCCCTGAACAGGATGCAGACAAAAGTCATACGTTTCATTTTCCTGCACAATGCGGCCGAGTTGATTCTTTAAATGAACTTTTACGCTCTAATGGCTCTCTGGCTGTCGAAATGAGGCGAAGAATATCACGACCGAAGTTCCTTTATCTCTTATGAAATCGTAAATTTTATATATATCGCAGATCTTACATAACATTCTCTGAAATCACGAAAACCTGGTAAAACCCGTGATTCCCACTCCCTCACACTCCCCCCCCCCCCCCTTATGTTACCGGGACTAACTCTTTACATTTTCTTGCTTCCCCCGAACTATCCAGGAGTGGAACACATCATCTGCACTCACCTGAGTTATTGAGTTATTTCAGAGCTAAGTTCTATTTCGTAAGAAATATTTTAATTTTCGAGTTGTGTCTTCGTTTCATATTTGCAATTGTGTCTTGTATCTTATTTTATATTATACTTTGCCCTTCCTTTCTGAGTCACGTGGTCTGCAGTATGGTGTAAACAAATGTAGACTTCAAAAAATTAGTTCTTGTTCTAGAAAATGCCCGCCAATCGTGACTTAGGTCATACTAACGAAGCCTGCAGGACCGTACGAGATAAGTGTTTCGGCCGGGTGTATTCATAATGAAGAACGGCATAGATATTTTCAGACGCTTAGCCTTTGTAAACGGGGTCAAATGTTGCTTTTGTTCTTGTTGACAAAATTATTTCAGCTTTTATATCTTTGTGCTTTTTTTTAACAGTTGCAAGGTGAGGTTCTCTCTGACACGGTCTTTTCAGGCCTTCCTTTTTGCATGCAGCTGCATCCATTGCATGGCGAACACAGACACAGGGGTGTACTTCGGGTAACACAAGGACATACATCTCATGTTTGTGTTGGTGTATTGTGCACGTTATTGTGCACGTGTTGGTGATTTGGGTGCACGTTAAAGACCCCCAGGTGGTCGAAATTTCCGGAGCCCTCCACTACGGTGTCTGTCACAATTATATGGTGGTTTTGGGACGTTAAACCCCACATATCATTCAATCATCAACCCCAGTAGCAATTTGGAGGGACAATTCGTGCCATTAATTTCGCAGTGTGCTTTTCGAACGATGCAAAAAACGTACAAATGCATGGCTTTGGGTGACAGCATGGTTGTGATAAATTACATGCATGGATATGGTGATTGTGATGAGTCAAGATATAGGCTAAAACCACAGGTACAGGTGGTAAGCTCATCATTCTCATTTATTGCACCGTTGCGCAGGTCACAGGGGACGTAGCGTAATGTGACGCTTCGCAAATGAGCAATAACGAACGGTGGTAAACTCGGTTACTTCAAGCTCAAGCACACGTTGATATTTCCGCTACGTACGAGGAAAACAAGGAGAGACACGGCAGCGTTGGGTGCATTCATTCTCAAGGTACCGCGCATGACCAGCCACATAACTTCTAGGAAAGCGTTGCAAAACAATTCGCGCACTAAATTTCCACGTGTCAGGGCAACACAACACTTTTGTGGTGGGTAACGTTGCAGGGAAGTGCAAGCAGCGGGTGCAGCCAGAGCGCCAAAACTGCGCAGCAATATACCTTAGGATGTGCAGCGCATCCTAATGAAGATTCGATGTAGGCTCGGCGAATGCACGTAGCATGCTTGGCTGGCCATGTTCGGTCAGTCAGTAGTTGCAGTGTGTGCTTAACTGGTGAACCAAACGCGACGTTATTTTTAGTCGAGAAATACAGCTGACCGTCGATAACACAAAACAACGGGGTCAAATCGAGCAAGAGTGGAGCAGAGCGGATGGGTGCTGCCATCAAGGGACGAATAAAGTAACTACATGCACTTTCGGTTTCGGTATTGTGCACGACGAAAGTTCAAGCAAGACCCGGACGCCCGCTACACTGACGCGGCCAAGTATCCGCATAGAAACGCGTACGCTGTCAGCGTCGTCGATTCTCAAGGCCGAGAATTAGCGTCGGCCACGGTCGACGCACTAAATTCAGACGCCGCAGAAGAATCGGCAATCGCTCTAGCAACCACAACATGTACAGACGCCGCGGTGATTTTCACCGACTCACAAGCCGCCTGCAGGAATTTTACTAAGGGCCGTATCTCAGCCAATGCCATCAATATTTTGAAATGGCGAAGCACTCCACTCCCATACACTTGTGTATTATGGGTGCCAGGACACGAGGGTCTGCAGGGAAATGAAGCGGCCCACGCCGCTGCCCGCGAGCACGTCAGCCGGGCTGCCCCCTGCCCACAGGACATTCGACCCGTCGTTGAAGAGACGGAAGTTGTTCAAAATACCTACTCATCGTTACTCCAGCATTACAGGCTGGAGCGACGAGTATACCCTCCACCACACCCAAAACTGACAAAAAAGGAAAGCGTAATACTGAGACGCCTGCAAAGCAGCACATACACACATGGGGCCCTAATGCACCGTCTCTACCCAACGAGATATAGCTCTATGTGCCCGCTTTGCAACGTACCGGACACCCTGGTGCACTTGCTTCTTGCATGCCAGTGTATTGCCAGACGTAATCTGCAACAACACACGACTGATGATGAAGCAGGACGGACGAACGCAGACCTAACCGAAACGTGGGAGGCGAAGCTCGCCCTCGAGGACCTGGAAGAGCAACAACTCGTCGCCAGAGCCAAGAGGGCAGTACAAGCCAGGGGGTTCCTAAGGAGCCCTCCCACCTCAGGGTGACACCGGGCATTGCTCGGGGCACTGTTTCAAAATAAACGTTTACTTCTCTCTCTCTCGGTATTGTGCAAATTACTGTGACGAGCAACGTTACTAGGTCTAGTAACGTTGGTGGCGAGAATGAGTTTGCGATATATTTCCATGCGACCGCTATCGCGCGTTGCATATTGCGTATTCACCATGATCGTCACGATAACACAAGTATAGTGAAGTAGAACACATGGGCAATGCACCAATTTACTTGCTACACGCACGCAGCGCCTCGCTGCAGCTTCAGCACCCGTGTGCTGTAAGGGCTGCACGATGATAGCGTATGAGGATAGAGTACTCGCATGAGGATAGCGTGGGACGCATGCGAAGTGGCGATAAACAACGACATGCTTTGATTGAAAATAGGACCCCCCTCCAATATATATATATATATATATATATATATATATATATATATATATAGATTAATATAGACGCTATATATATATATATATATATATATATATATATATATATATATATATATATATATATATATATATATATATATATATATATATATATATATATATATATATATATATATATATATATATATATATATATAATATAGACGCTATATATATATATATATATATAGCGTCGAGGCCACCACGCATGCGCGAGTCTCTGACACGAGTTTTGCGTGGGGGGTGCTATTTCCCGAATTTGACGGGAGCCCCAAAGCTTCCCCCAAAAGCTTTGCGTCAGACAAACGTGACGGCACCGACTGAAGTAAAGGCTCCCGGCCAAGAGATCCTATTCGAAAACTCTTCGCTCCTGTCTGACCTAGAGCCTGCGTACGCAAAGGGAGTCGGGGTTTAACACGTCCGAAGCCCCTATTAAAAAACTGCCATTTTTTGAGCGTTTTAGAATAGCATACGCTAAGTTTGTTGCGGTCACCCGCTATTTCCGTCACTTAACGGCCGGCCGGGAGCCCAGAAGAGGTTGGCGTGCGTACCAGGCATATGCGCAGCGGCACGACACGCTAACGTAAAACTGCGCATGCTTATGGTCTAAAGCTGCCTATTCCGCGCTTTGCGACAACCAAGGAGGTTTAAATAAACCTTGCCGGAGCGGGGGCCGCCTATATATTCCGATGGAGCGCAATGAAGCGGCGCCGGCGGCCGGGTGCCAAAGCTCGCCCACCTTTTCGATGGAGGCGACAATACTGTAGGCCCGTGTGATCAGCTTTGGGTGCTACACCTTTACTCCCACTCTTTTAATCCCTTCTCACCCCCATCCCTTGTGAGCTAATGTTGAGGTGTCGCTCGCTGAAGCAGACAGTTACGGGGCTCACTTTTCTCTTCCTTTCTCTCTTAAGAACCACTTAGTGCACGTTAAAGAAACACAGGTGGCCGAAATTTCAGCCCTCCTCTACAACGTGTTTCATAATGGTGGTTTTGGTACGGTAAAACTCGCATGTTCAAAGCTCGCCCGCCCCGTCTCCCCGCCATGGTCTTCAACGGTTATGGCGGGCGCGCCTTGAGGGGTAAGTTGTCAAGAATAAGAACTCAAATGGCAGATAAGAACACAGTGGGCTTTCACTGTTTTTTATTGAATTTTTCTTTCAAGCATGAACGTCGACGAAGGGTATGTAACGCTGGTTTTTAAAAAGGAGCACACTCGTGAGAGCAGACCTCACTTTCTCGGCACTCATTTTCCGGTTTATTTTTCTTCATGAGGCAGAATCTTATATATGTGCACCCACGTGAAGATCGCTTAGTTTTTTTTTTTTTGCATGAAACATAAATGTGAGTGTTAAGAGCATCACACAAAAGCACATGCTCATCAGGAAGGATATGTTTATCAAGGCTTTCCTGGAAAGCGATTTCCTTTCTCAAGACAAGCTCATAACTTTCAGAACGTGTAGTGTTGGTTCTGCTTGGACGTCCTTTAAAGTACGGATATTCAGCCCACAGTTGACATTATTTCAATAGCATCTACACAGCTTTTCAATCCTATTTTGTTGCGCCCTCTGCTCCTGTCAATGATTCAATTAAAAAACTTTCGAGTGGCAGCTTAAGTTGTAGTCAATGAGCATTTGCACATGCAATCAGTCATCATGCATTCTAGACCCAAAGTTCACATATCGAACTACGGTAGTCGCCCACAATCTCAACGTGTTTCCTCATTTGTGACCAGCGATCAACGTACAGTATGGAGCTTTTTGGAGGCAGTGACTAAACTGTGAATCCAGCCTTTCCTTTCATAGAATTGTATGCTGTTCTCATATCGTGTGCTCTGATGATATGAGCTCAATATTAAACTTCGAGCGTACCTACTCACAAGCTGATGGAGAATAGAAGTGCAGTGTAACCGCAAACGCTTGCAGCTCTGAAGGATATGTGCCTTTCAGGCGTTTTCGTGCACTGTGGAGGAGTTGCCGAGTCTAAGAGGGAAGACTGCACTGAATAACATCCCCCTCCCTTCCTCATACATGAGCTTTTTACTCTTGATCTTCTTTATTATAGCTTCATGATAAAGCCCTGCTGATTTGTTTCAGTCTGCAATTGCTATGCGGTAGAATTTTGTTCTGAAGCTTTTTTATTTCCCCTTCGGAAAAATGAGGCATTTTTAAAAATAAAACCTGCCGTTTGGGATGAAGCAACCATCACATCTTCAACAAGCTTTTTCGAGTCGAATTCATATACCGGGAGGAGCACTCCGGGCCTTGGTAATGGTCACTTTCTTTACAGCTTGAATGAGCATTGCACAGTTCAGACCAAATACTGCTGCACTACAAATAACGAAATAAAAGGCACGTATGTGAAAAAATACAGGTCACTGGGTGTTGCCCAAATGACGTTACTTGACCTCGAAGTTGAGTTACCCCTTCTATTAACACAAAGAACTGATAATGAAATCTAGGGAGTTGTTAATTTAATTTCAATAAATAGTTAATGGTGCATCCTTTTCCTATTTGCACACTACTCCAGTGGTATCAAGCAAAAGGATGTGTATCACTGGGTTTCACAGGTGTTTTAGAAATGCGTTGAGCCTAGAAAACAACTTGCGGTTTGCAGTCCAGTCCAGTCAGAACAATTCTGCCAGGAGTGTCTCTAACATATGCTATTGTAATCTTTTAACTTTCAGTCTTCCCGTCATCTTATGGACTCAAATATTCAATTGCACACCCCGACTTGCTTCGAATATTTGGGTCCTTAAGAAATCTGTCGGGAAAAAAAAATGACCATGAGATGTGAAGACACGGTGCGAGCTGTCAACATGTGTTCCGGCACACAAAGAAGTTTTCATCAAGCTTGAAATGTGGTAGTCACAACTGAAACTTTATCCCACAGCACCTTTTCACTTTATTTATGTACCCTCGAGCAAAGCACGATGTATCCATTATGTCTGGATGCCACAGTGCCAGAGAACATCTGAAACTTGTGTGTGGCCGCAGCGACTGGCATTGCAGAAGGCCCGCTTTCTGGCAAGATGGCAGCACATGGCTTCACCTGAGGAACGCCTCTTCCACTCCAGCAAATTTGGCTTTAACCTCCTTGGCGACAACTCCAGCGCTGCTGCCACTAGCAGCATGGAACACGAGGCGTGCAGTTTCATAAATGTTCTCTTACACCCAGTCACAAGTCCCTTATAAAATCTGAGGGTGCACTATGCTTTCCTTAACCCTAAATGGTCATTAAAATACTGGACTGGCTATGCATGAGAACTTTGCATAAATTTATTTTCACACACAGTTTTGTGCTCCAGAACGAAAACCAAGATAAGAAAATGCAAGGCAATGAAATTGTGCTGCAAGGTCATTTATTGGGCATCATAGTATCATAGGTATCTGCATGGAGGACATTTTTAATGAGAGTCTAAACTAAATAGAGAAGGCGAGGGTTGCATTTTTCTACTTTGCCCTGATCGGAATCAAGTATAGGACATCAGAGCCCGTTCCTGATTGGTACTAGGCAGTCAAAGATGTTGGCATCTTCTGGGGTTACTCATTGAAAAATAAATAAAAAATATTTTCAATGGTGACACCTAGTTTCACTGTAGAGAGTGCCTGAGCATACATAAGGGTCAGTATTTGAACATAAAAAGGCACACGACACTTAAGTGCAGGCCCTTCTATCTGGTGGGTTTGGCCTCAACTTGTAAAGTAACTATAGCCATCTCCAAGTGTAGATGCCGGTTACAATAAGAAAACAAGAATTTTCATTAGAAATTATTATAACACAGGGTCATCCCACTTTTAAGATAAGAATGCAAATGCACAATGTACCCTATTGTTTACATGTAGCTCTACCTTGCAAGATCGCTCTCAAGTGACAAATTTCGGTGACTGCAAGCACAACACAAAAAACATAGCATTCTGCTTAACAGTAAGTCTTCAGATTTAGTAAACCATTTTTCTGCAAGTTTTGCTATACAACTTCTCTTTTGTACTACTTGCCACACTCGTAAGATTAATAAAAAATTTGAAAACATCTTGTGTAAAAATAGCTACTTGCAATGAGCAAAACAAAAGTTTCTGTCATTATTTCTTCCTAATTGAAGGTTAAATTTGCGCACCATTTTAGGTTGAAGAAACTCTTGATACAAGATCCTATTGGTTTTAAAGCACGAAAGGTTTGTATTTACTATGCTACCCTACACCTCTATGTATTACTTAAAGGCTATCGGGCAAGGTAAACTACTGGGTCACTCCCAGAGAAAGCGCAATCAAAGCTGGTTGCATGGAGAGCTTGGCACTGTCGAATTCTACGGTGTTTTCGCTCTGGTTGGCCCAGAGGGCCGCTATGGCCTCTCAGATTGGCTGAAAATGCAACCAATACAGAATGACGACATGGCAGAACTTCACGGAGTCCAGAATAGCACACAGAGTTGGCCAATCGTGATACCAGTGTATGGCATGTGGCTTCGGCCATCATGGCAATGCTGGAGACTGTGTAGTGTTTGCAACACCTACAGCCTGGTAGCATTTATAAAAGCACCATCCTGTAAATGTCTCCTGCAACATGTCTCAGAAGGCCCACCTTATAAAAAACTTCAAGGCAGTTGACTTGCTGGGGCTAATAAACAGTTGTACCCGACATTATGCTTAGTTAGGGTTATTCCTCCTGAGGCCTTAAGTACACTTTCCCTGTGGTCAGTAAATGAAGTCACAATAAGGAAACCATTCATGCAGTAAAAGATGTTTATTTCCTTTTCATTTGCTGATTATTTCATTCAATCAATGAAGATGCACGACAAACACTGTTGACATAAAAAAACAGAAACACTGCACAATGGTCCAATGGAGATGACCATTGTCTTCTCACTGGTAATAGAGCTCCAAGTTCATGCCATCATGGATTTCATCTGACATACACTGTCAAGGAAACATCCAAGCACCACTCTCGACCTTTTGCAATAAGAGCACATTCAACCAGCAGCGCCACATTTTACAAATGATACACTTAACACAACACTTACCAAACTTTGCATCTATAAGCATGGCAGAACAAACCGTGCACTATAAACTTAATAAAATATAGTCTTGCTTTACATAAAAAAAGTGTAATGGATCGAGGAGACCCTTTCTTTGTTACACACAACCTAATATAGCCAAGAAAAGCATAGACGACATTACTTGCAGTTTTTCAGGGTTCATGCTCGTTTACATGACAAAAATTGAAGGGTTTTCGGGGACTTTCAAGACTATGTGTGTGAATTTTCAAGAACCACAATATCTGTTAGAAACCCGATTGACACATCTTCAGGGAAGGATGGAGGCTTAAAATAGTTAGAATTCATCGAAAAAAGAAAACATTGCTAGAGCAAACATCGAAAACATGGCACCGATAACATTATCTTTCTAGACAAACTTCAATCATAGCATCTTTAGAGTTGCATAAATAATCGCTTTCGGTATAACAAGATGCAAACACAAGATAAGTCAAACTAAAAAACAGTTTAATATGCCACTTCTTGCTGCTTTTCCTGAATTTTCGTATCAATGTACCCCATTTCCTGCTGCTTGGTGTTGGCAGTTTTCCAAAGGCTTTGTTAAACTTGATGATGCACGTCAGGTCACCAGTTGCGTCTGCCTCTCCTGCATACTAGTCTGATGTAGCTGTAATTTGTTAACAGCAACTTCTAGTTTCATTATCTTTTTTGTAAATGTTATCGACTTCCTCCTCTATGCAATATATCTTTTTCTCATCATCTTGCTCCTGCCTTTTGCGAGTTTCCAAATATGCACATTGTTGTCAAACATGGTGGCATAGTTATTATGGAGCTCGGCTGTGGACCCGATGGTCACAGGTTCAATCCAAGCTGCGATGGTCGCTTTTTGACAGAGGCGAAAATAATAAAGACCTGTGTAGTGAGTGATGTCAGTGCATCTTAGAGAATACTAGATAGCCTAAATTTTCCGAGTGTGCCACTAAGGTGTTTCTGATAATTATCTCTTGGTTTTGAGAAGTAGGACTCCAAATATTGTTTAATCAAGAATTTGTGAAAATTCCAGCACATTCAAGGCCTTGAAAACAAGCTTTTCAAATACAGTGGTTCTCAAGTGTTTCAAGGACCCACACGCACCGTTGTTTTTTTATTAAAGGGTACACGAAAGGATAATAATTAAAGCAGACTAAAACAGCTTGCCAATGATCGGGATTGAGCCCACAACCTCTGAAATATACCTTCGATGTTACACTAACTGAGCTACAGCAGCAGCTGTTGCCCCATACACTTTATTAAGCACTGCTGTGCATGTAACCCTTGAAGTGTTAAACAGGGCTACTCCCTTGCCACCTAACATCACTAAGCACACATTCTTTAGAGCGGCTCTACAGCACTTGATGCCCAAGATTACACCAAGTCGTGAAATGCAGACCCGCCTAGTTTATTGTATGGTACTTTTAGGCTAAATAGCTAACATTGTTAGTGAGTCTCGTCTATAGTGAAGGATGATCAGCGACAACAATAGAGGTTGACGAAGGAGAAGAATGACAAGCAGTACTGGCTGACACTCGCCGTGCAGCTCATAGTAAATAAACTTCTCTTACAAACCGCGTAACAGAGTGGTGGAGGTGTAGCTTACGTGAGCACCAGACAATAAAATCACTCCACTTTTCCCCTTGTCGGAGTCGTCACATTGCGGGGCTTCCACCAGCTTCAACAGGAAACATGCTGCCGGGAACTTAAACTGCCAAGGTCAGCGGCCCCTCTGCAGCTCTACAAGGAGCCCCTCTAATTTGCCAGGACTGCCGCTGGGGACATCCACGAGTGGTTAAGGCAGTATCAAAGGGAGAGCAAGCTTAGCGACTGGGACTCAGCAGCTCAGCCGTCATACGCGGCACTCTCAGTCAAAAATACTGCTCTCTTTTGGTAAGACAACCACGGAGGCGCGCATACGACAAGGACCATATTTAAAGAGGAGTTGAAGAAATGCTTCAGGAATTCAATTACGAAGAAGCGAGCTGAACAGACCCTGCCCCATGGGCCCAGCTCTTCAGCAAGACGTACAATATACATTGAAGAAATTCTGAAGCTGTGTAAACTTGTGAACCCAAGCATGTCCGAAGAAGATAAGGTGGGACATCTCGTTAAAGGCATAGTAGTCGAAGATGTCTACGAGTTTCTAATTGCCAAAGAGAACTTGACATCTGTGTCTGTGGTAATGCAACACTGTCACACGTTTGAAGCACTCAAGATGCGTCACATAGCACTGAAATTTGGTCGCCTATCTAATGCACTGACGGTGGCCAGTGTCGACACTATTCCACCATTTTACCTTTCGTCAACGATGCGGCAGATTGTATGGGAGGAACTGCTCCACTGCCACGAAATCAGTCGCTTTGATGGAGATGACTCCCAAGGCAATGAGCCCGGACTACCACTGGTGTCATGGCAACCATCCGTTTACACGGCAAGCATGGACAATTACCAAGCCGTGCCCCAGCCACCAAAACCTGCAGGCCGACTTCAATTCAACGAGTGGCAGCGGCGCTACACTCACCCGACACTACGTTTCCACTCAGAGTATTCAATATCGAGTGCATGCAGAAATCACACTGATCAGGACAGATATCCAGTGCTCGCTGACAGAAGTAAGGTGTATCAGCCGCATCGCACACTTCGGCCTCCTCCTCATGTGTACTATAGCTATGGCCTCGCAGGCCACATCTCCAGGTTCTGCAAACGTCGACGACTATTCCGACAAGAGCTCCGCCAGCACGAAACCAAACTAATTCTGGGCACCAAGTCATGGCCAAACAGTTCGCCTGCTAGTCGTGGACTTCGTCAAGGCAACTCCAGGAACCTGTTGCCAGCCTCTGACCGCAGCTTAACACCTCCGCCAGCCCCACATGCTCCACGTTCTCCATCGCAACGGCGTCGCCTCCCATCACCACCTCCAGAAAACTAGTCAATGCGGCTGATGGGGGTGAGGTCGTTGGATACTGTGCGCTGCCAAAAGATATACCTCCAACAGCATCCATGCTTAAAAATGAAGTACGTGTGTGTGTGGATAGTGCGCCTAGTGGACTTCGTCAAGGCAACTCCAGGAACCTGTTGCCAGCCTCTGACCGCAGCTTAACACCTCCGCCAGCCCCACATGCTCCACGTTCTCCATCGCAACGGCGTCGCCTCCCATCACCACCTCCAGAAAACTAGTCAATGCGGCTGATGGGGGTGAGGTCGTTGGATACTGTGCGCTGCCAAAAGATATACCTCCAACAGCATCCATGCTTAAAAATGAAGTTCGTGTGTGTGTGGATAGTGTGCCTACTATGCCTCTTGTGGGTGCTGAGGCAATGATTTCAGTGATGATCCTTAGTTTCAAGGCTCTACTAGGACAAAAAGTTATGTTTCATAGAAACAATACATTGACATTTTATAGTGTTAGTGGTGACATGTTGTGCCCAATTGGTGTTCGCACTACCGACATTTGTTGTGTGGCAAAGTATTCAGTACTGAATTCGTCGTTATTCCTCAATCTTCGCACAATGTTATTTAAGGTATAGATTTTTTGAGACAGTGTGGTGTAAAATGTTGAGTGTCGAAGTGGGGAGCTGTCAATACACGACGAAGTTATGCCCGGACTTGTGGAGAACTCGCTCGCTATTCCCGCCCTTGCTGCATGCGCTAGTGTACCTTTCACCGCGTCAGGGGTAAACAGTATTAGTTGAATATCCGCTACAGCTATGCTAACGCTATGCTGCCATTAGGATGGCTTCCAGGCTGCGTGCGCAGAGCTGCTGCGAATGGCCAACTAAAAGGGTCTAACATGCATTTATTAAAGAGCGCCTTCACAGAAGGACGCATGCAAAGTGACTTTTCACTACAGTTTCTTGGGGAACCATGCAAAAGTACACGAGTTAGCAAATAGCAGAGCCCTTCCAACTACACAGTATCACGGCGACAGACATTACTGAAATAAGGTGCGTTGATGAGTGCTTCCTCAGATTTCTGGTAAGGACATAAATATGCGCTGGCGTCTCTGTGGCATCTGTAGTGAAATGAAATTTTTTAAATTATATTTTTCAAAAGTTCACTATAGTGGCGTCTACAACAGTGCGACTACAGTATTTCGAGACGCCAGTGAGACGCCAACTCACATCGCCTCACAGCTCGTGCAGCGTTAAACGCCCCCCCCCCCCCCCCCCCCCCAAATAAAGAGAGCTGAGCGCTAGGGAAAGGTGTAGCCGCGATCCTTCCGGGGAGGAAGGGCACTCTGCCTCAGCCGCTCCATTGCAAAGCTCCTCCATTTGCACCACTAGGATGTTGGCTCTACTTCACTATAAGTAGTGCCAAGCCTGAAAAAAGTGCGAAGTTGGTCAGTTTTCTTTGTTTCACTTCAATTTAAAAATTTTTCTCACCCATTTTCCTGTCAATCTTTGTTCGTTTATTTATTTATTTCTCTCTGTATTTCCGTTTCTATTTCTCAATCCTTCTGTCTTCCTTTTTGCCTTTCTCTCTATTTTTCGCTTTCTTTTATTTTCTATCTCTTTCTGCCCAGGAGTTCAAATTTAAGGGGAGGTACAAGTCAAAAATGCAAGTTTTTTTCAAATTACATTATTTTTAATTTTTATTTGCTTTCAGAAATTTAGTTTCTCTAGTTTTACATAAAAAATAACAACTGAAGATTATTATTAAAGTCAAAGTAGGTTACACCATCTTTTAAAGAGCACAAGGTGGATACTAAAACTAGGAAGAGCTCATTGTCTATAGTCTCCTGAAAATTGTCACCTGGCTGCTTGCCATTGGATTTTGCATAAGGAGTTCACTGCATAAGGTGCCACGTGCTCAAAATAACCATAATTGCAAAGCTCTCATGATAGAAGAAAACATCTTAAAAATGCATTTTTTTCTACATAGGTGAGCTTTCACTTGCGAGTGATTCTACGAGAGATTGACACAGGTACGAAAGTTGATATTTTAGATTTGACCGAGTATTTAATATTTTGTGCTTATACTATCCAGTAGCCTGCAAGGGAGCTTCATTTTTCTATTAACTGCATAATTTACGAGGCAAAAATATATCGAACTTATTCTGTTCGGAGGGACGAATTTCTTCTCTTGTCATTCTCGAAAGTTAACGACGATATAAAAACACAAACAATAATGCTACAAAAATTATAGTTTTATAAATAATTGCAAACGTAATGAAAAGTGAAGCAGCATTGTTTGAAGCCTGTGGGCTGAAGCAAACAGCTTTTGAAAAAACTCTGAACATGCAATATTTTAAACATCACACGCAACTGCCGCAGCATAACAGGGGGGACCTTGGCGCAGCGCTCATCGCCTTGCATGCGTAATCACGCAAACTGCAGTTTAACTTTGCAGCAGAATATTCTGTAGCACAGAAAAGTCGTAGAAATTTTTCTCAGTGGAACTGTGCCAAAACACGAGTGCCTCCAACGTTTCAATACAACCATACCCACTTGGTGCAGTCACTGAAAAGTTCATTCTTGAATTTTAGTTAACTGGGCAGCTGAAAGCAATAATTGCCACCTCAATTTGTGTCCCCTGAATACATAACTTATCTGAAAAGGTGGTTTTCACATGCCTTTCACAACTGAATTTCAAGAAAACCATAAAGCTTAATTTTGAACACCCTGTGTACTTCTAGCGCTTTCTTTACCCTTTCTATTTCTGTCAATGTTATGCCTTACTGTCTCTCTCTCTCTCTCTACTCCTCTCCCACTTTCTGACATACTATCCTGTTCAAGGCTATGCTAAGCTCTGCTAACGTGCCTGAAAAGCAAATAGTTACGATGCTTACCTTCCGATCACGGACACATGGGTTCAAATCCTGCCAAGTTAAAAAAATTTTTTTCACTATAAATTTCTCTCTCTGCCTTGTTCTCTCACCCATCAAAGTTCTTGGAGGCCACACAGAACAAATCAGCCCACATGTTCTGGGAGCAAAGTGGAAGAGTAGGAAGACAGCACATGCTGGTTCATAACGATAATTTTTGTTCCCTTGTCACCGACCAAGGCTCAGCTTAGCCTCCGCTGTTAAAAACTAATGCAAGGTTTGTGTGTGCTTGAGCCCTCCTAGTGTCAGATACCAGGTGCACACCTTTATCCTACAAAACGCTATTCCAACAAGCCTGACGTTGAACAGAAAATAAGTTGACAACTGTAGTATATGTATTAAAAAACATTCTACTCCATGTTGCACACAAATAACAAATTGTAAAGGTGTTAGTGCCTATACAGCGATTCTAAACAAGCTCTAAATTCTGGGTGTTTTTCAACAACATCCCAACACTTGGCTGCTGTAGTATAGTACCTGCAATGACATGAAATGTATGAAAGACTAAACTCATAAAGTCAGCTTGGTCAGTATTTTGAACATTTGGCCAGCAAGTACTAGATATTGGAACACCACAGATATGGGCTTTAAAGGACACTGACATCAAATTGACTCACGTCAAGATTTTTGCGTCAAGGAGTAGCTATCGACCCCCTGGTAGCGATTCGCAACTTAAAATGCATCTGAGGCACGAATGAATATCTGTAATACTGATTTATATATCCGCTATCAAACGTGGTTCAAAATGGGTTCGTAAGCCCGACAAATTGTAGTGCTGGCAGCGCTACCTCATGGCCACGTCGAGGCTGCTGCACAGCTGATTCTGCTTTCACAAAAAATGGTGACGTCACGCACACTGGCATTTCATCTGCTAGGAGCGCACGTGCAGTCAGTCCTAGAGCCCTTCCACGCGTTTTCCACCAGCTAAGTTAAGCAGCGCCAACTCGTTCTTCCCCTCTCCCTTTAGCCCTGGCCTCGAGAAGAGGCCTCGTACTGCTAGTGAAACCCAACTTGTTCGCCAACACAGGATTTACCCTGGAGCAGCTCGGCGCAAAGTGAAGCGTGTAAATGCGGTTGTTCTTCTTAGGCGTCCAGTCCCTCGGTTCACCGGCGCTTACGAAGTCAACCCACTGGCTGCGTTGAGGTTCGTGTTTTGGAAATGCATGAAGCACCACACAATTTCTGCTTTTTCCGAGCCTCGATGTGCAGGTTCTCACTGCGCAGTGGTTCCCCAACATTCTGACACGTATTGTCACTCTGAATGATCGTACTCAGGCTGTGGAGCACATGTCAAATCAGTCGATGCGACATGATGAATCGCACGCACGCTTCAACACAGCAAGGAGAGCCATTAGTGAGAGCATGGCCGAGAGTCGGCTCCAAGCACACTCAGTTCGTCGACGTCATTGTTACTAGCGTATCGTCACTCAGGATGGTATTTGTGGAATGTATCACACAGAACATGTAGCACTAGTGTCGATGTCGTGGGGCAATCTATTTTCCGTTTTTTCTCCTTAGCTTTACTACGCTGTTTGAAATCAAATTAAAATAACTTCCACACGACGGATGCCATTCAAATTTAGCTTAGAAGACCTATGTATACCAAGCGATCAAATGATGGGCACATTTCGATCTTGACATTTGATGTCAGTGCTCCTTTAAGTGCATGCTGTACTCTATAATTAATAGAAACATCACAACATTTGTGAATTGACTGATACTGCTGCACAATATATAACGTGTAAAAATGCAACTTAGCATATTATTTCATGTTACCAAATTCTTCCTTTTGAAAGCTAAGGAGGTCATGAAATGTTTTCCAAAAATTTTCAACTACATGTGTATTCAGAATCCTGGCCATCGATTCAATACTGTATATACCTTGACTCGTTTGAACGTCAGGCTTCATTTAATAGCTATGAAAGCCCAATTTTGATTCCTCAAGTAATGTTCCCCTCAATTGTGCAGCTGTAGTCACTTTACATCCTCTGATGAAAAGTCTCTGTCGTCAATAAAACATGGCGATGCAACGATGTTCACCAAGCCCATAGAGTTTCATACAATAATACCTAGAGAGGAAACTGGTGCTGCGATTGTGTACCTCCATGAGAATTATGGGAAGTACAGGTTTCAGATTGGATAGGGTTAGCAAGCGAACTGTCTAGACTTTTTTACAGTTTCAGTTTCATTCTTTGTGCAGCGAGGGTAGTGGGGTGTGATGAAAAGCACTGAAGCAGTGCCATTGTTGTTGAAAGAGGCTTAAGACCACTAGGTCTAAAATTTGCTGCAACAATGAAGCTTTAAGAACTGTATTTTACAGTTTAAACGAAGCCTCGTCCCCTCACCGCTGTGCATAGATGTAGCGTCTCATGCCAGTGCAGGACATTGCATCAAGTTCATCTTTTTTTCATGAGCAGGTCTTGCCTAAACTCATTTTAAATCGACTGCGAAACAATGACGAAGCTAAGTAGACGCAGCGTCTTGGTCCTCTGACTCAACTTCACAACAACCCAGAGGTGGGTTGGGGGCAGACCACTTGAACAGATGCACTTAGCATAGCAAAAAATGAAACGTTGTTTCTCACTTAAAACTGTACTGTTCTTTCCATAACTAGATAATGCGTGCTTTCGAGAGAACAACAATCATGCTTGTTTTCAAGTGTTGTGAAAATAATTAATTAAATCTTGATGCCAAATCTAGAATGCAATGGCAAAGCAATGCATACCCTGATGGTTAAATTTGCCCAGGTTTCACTTTTGGTGCCTCGTCACAAAAACTTTCTGCAATAAAGTTTCTGTACAAATAAATAAAGCAAGTTTCAATGAAATATAGGTTCATATAATTTTGTTTGACACTCGGAAAACAAGCGTCGCAAATTTTAAAAATGCAACCCATCCGAAACGGATCCGAAGCCTGTATTCTTCCCATAACTCCCATGGGGGTACAAGCGCCGCTCAAAGAGCCCGCGTAGACACTAGCGCCACATTCCCTTCTACGTACTACTGTATGAAACTCTATAGCCAAGCCATAATTGAACTCGATTCACAGCATCATAGTCTTGATTGCACCGCTGTAAAGACATCATGAGCGTTGTTTCTACTTAGGTAAGCTGTGTAACACTAACTGACGATGCACATTATAGGCATAGCGAGGACTAGGCGAACCGAAGCATGGCATAAAACAGAACCTAATGCAACTAGTAAGCAAAAAACTGGAATGCTGCAACGAGCGAGCAAAGGCAGCCAGGAAGGCAAGAATACATGTGTGACGGAGCCCAGATGTACATTAAAGTAAAACCACGCAGGTTACTTCCTGTACTTGCAAAGTATACAACTCAGGGTGCCGAAATTGCTGTATTACTTTTTTTACTTCCTACGTTTCCTTCGTTAGAGCAAAAGAAAGTGAACGCTGAGTTCATAACTTCTCTTAGTATAAAGTCACACATGAGTGTCTATGGCAGTTGATGGTGCCGCATGGTCGCTTAGGAGCACAAGAAAACTGCAATTTCAAATGGCATACCTGCCACCCTGACAACAGAGAAATCCGTAAAAACTCCGAGAGGAAAAGGGGGGGGGGGGGGGGTTGCCAAGTTTCTCAATTTGTAAATGTGATGAATTCGCATTTAGCGACAAGCATAATCATGTTTTGCCACCATAATTCAAATTTATGTGCTGAATTATTTTTGCCCATTTTGGCACCAAAAAAAACAAGAAAAAATCGTGAAAAACAGGAGGGGGGTCCCAGACGCAAGCGCAAACATCGACGTTGCGGTCTCATAATGGCTTGGAGTGGCTGAACACACGAGGGTAGGGTTTCTCACTGAAATGAGAGTCTCAAAAAGGGAGCGCAAATGCTCCCGAAATTTCACATCATCAAAACAAATAGGAAAAAAAATCGATTTTCGTCAAAACAATTCGCGATGTTTTCCCACATGAACGGACGGCACGGCACAGCTGGCTGCCACGAAAGAACAGGTCAAAGCTTTGGCTTTGAGGCTCGTGTGCCCAGATTTGGGTGCACGTTAGAACCCCAGGTGGTCGAAATTTTCGGTGCCCTTCACTACAGCGTCTCTCATAATCATATGATGGTTTTGAAACGTTCAACCCCACATATTAATCAATCAAAGCTTTGGCTTTGCTCGCTACTAGATTCTTTGGACAAGAACGCCAAAATGCTTCTAGCCTTTTTTACGTCTTCACCATCTTTATTCTACTGCTACAGTAGCCACGTGCCCTCGGAGCTTGTAGATCAATCGCTATCGGATCACCACAACTGGGGTTTTGTGCGCAAAAGTTGTGGCAAATGGTAGTTTTGTTTTCAATCCAAATGCCTTCAAAACGAAGTCGTTTTATGCTATTTATGATTGCAACTGCCGCAGTTTTGTCCACAGAGTTTGGGGAAAGCAGCCATGCTTGATTGGTCGAGCAGTGGATGCACGCACACTTTCGGAGTTCTGTCAGTAACATCGTCACCATACATGATCGTGTCAACAGTTGTGGCAACAACAACCACACGCACTGTAGAAGACAGTGCGTGCGCTGTTCGCAAGCATACTTCCGAAGCGTGCACTGCTCTCGATTGGCCTTCGTTCGGCGGTTTTGGTGCTAAAGTTTATATCACACACTGCGATTAGAAAAAAGTGTTCGGCACATTCGAATTTCGGCCCAATGAACACAAATTTGCCTGAGAAATTTCACGAATTCGTATCTGCCGCGGTTTCGCATCACTGAGATCCTACTGTACGTTTAGATGAACGCCTCTGAAATTCGTTTATAATGAAATGCAGTGGGCTTGCAAAAAGCCTGGAACGAACTGACCTGCATTTTTGTCAATGGGGCGAGATCTTGCACACAAATTTGGATTTCGTGGAAATTTTCATGGCGACTGTACAAAGGGAAGAAACAGTCGAAATCAGGGAGTCTCCCAAACTACAGTGTACTAGAAAAGGGCAGTGGAATAAACGAGGCAGCCGCGCTGCATTTCGGCTGATTCTGAGGCGGGTGATAGTAGCGGCGGCGCTGTAGTCACATGGTACTGAAGATCTCTGAAGCGTCTGCATTGAGAGCGCGTGCGTCGTAGCCTGCGAAAGCGTGTAACTGCTCGTTTTTAGCATGTTTGATGCGTTTCTGAGCCTTTATCAGTGTATGCACACCTGCTACGCGCCATAGTGCACGAGTGAATATGCAGGCACGCCGAAATTGCGTCGCGACATTCACTGTTTCAAGGGCCTGCGACTCACACACACAAAAAAAAAACATGTACAATCGGAATTCTCATGGATCCGCCTAGCTTCTCACTTAGGCGTTTTGACCTGCGCTACATCATAAGTGCCTACTGGTGAACTACAAAGAGAGGAGAAATATCAAGACCGCGATTAAATGATTAGCTCATTTTCTCTGCTGTCTCTACAATATCCAGAGCGCTGTTCCTCATATGAGTCCACATGCGCTCGATTGTTTCATGACAAACCCAAGTGTAAAGTAACGTTGTCACAACATTTATATCAGTGCCGACTCAGATTTATCGTTTTGTGGAAAATAATAATTAATGCTTTCTGAAAGGCTTATCTTGTGTGAACTGCGTGCATTCGGGCTTACTTTGCTTCTCTTATGAAAGCTCCAAGTGCTTATAACACCAGGAGGCCGAGCCAAAGAGTCGAGCTGAAGGGAGGTGTGTACCTCCGATATGTGGGGTTTAATGTCCCAAATTCACCATATGATTATAGGAGATGCCGTAGTGGAGGGCTCCGGAAATTTCGACCACCTGGGGTTCTTTAACGTGCACCCAAATCTGAGCACACGGGCCTACAGCATTATCGCCTCCATTGAAAATGCATGTACCTCCGAGTGCTGAACTCTACCCAGAAGGGGTTATCTTAAATTAAAAGTGCCAGTTGTATACATAGCCTGTCTATCAATCTGCGTAAGTTCACTGTAACCAGTTCCCATTTTGTATCGACAGTTTAAATTGCGCTGCTTTCCAAATAATCTATTGACGTAACACCATTGCAAGCCAGCAAATTTATGCCTACGTTTTG
The DNA here is from genome assembly GCF_043290135.1 of Rhipicephalus microplus. Lineage (NCBI taxonomy): Eukaryota > Metazoa > Arthropoda > Arachnida > Ixodida > Ixodidae > Rhipicephalus > Rhipicephalus microplus. The sequence goes on from NC_134710.1 coordinate 297,318,706, forward strand.
TATCATAAGTGTTCATCTTTTATTAAGTGTCAAAAATGTAGGCAAGATGCAGTGGTGCAATTTTCTTTGAGGAATTCTACTCGTATATGTACACAGTAAACACACACACACACACACACACACACACACACACACACACACACACACACGTACGCACACACACGCACACAGACACACACACACACACATATATATCTACAAGTACACGCACTTAAGTCACACGTCACCGCTCCATTAACAATATCTATGTAGTACCCCTTAGAACAGCCTCTTTTTTTCCGCGGTGCATTTCTCGTCCGACTACGTTAGACTTGAACTAGTTTTGAGACCTTATACTGTCGAAAAGGTTAAATTGACAGTGCGCATTTGTTCAGACACACGCTATATGCAGCTTCCCCAACTGTAAACGTTCGGCGCAGGGCTACCCAGGAATTTTTTTTTTTATTTTGAGGGCTTGAGGGCAGGGGGGGGGGGGGAGTGCAGCAGAATGACTAACTTTGGTAATTGATGGTCACACTGAATGCGTGTAAATATTTTAGTATACCCTGAAAAGTTAAATTACGAAAAAATGTTGTTGTATGGGGGTTCAGATTCCCTTCCTCTCCCCTCCCTACATATGTCCTTCTGGTTTTCTGTGTGTTTGACAAAGTATTGTTTTTTCATCTCACAGCTTTCTGAGCACAGCTAACTTCCAATAAATTGGTTCAGTTATTCTGAATATTATAGATGCCTAACCAACGAAGAAAGAGTCAAGACAGAAAAAATCAGAATAAGACACACCCTTTCTAAATAATTTTTGATCTTTCACGAGGGCTTTTATAGAGCTCAAATTCAGTAGATCGGCATGTTATATGACATCACGTGTTATACATAAATGATGGGCAGGTAAGAAGAAATCTGCATCACAAAAGCGCGCTGGAAGAGGCGAAGCGCATACCAGTTCCTGCGCGCGGCAGGCGGCTCCTCTTTCAGTACTATTCGACTGCAGCGCCGCCACTACGGGCAACGCGGAAAGCATCAGGCGGCGAGGCGCGGTCACGCCATTCAACACTTCTAGTACACTCTACCCGGACAATGCAGGAGACTTGGCAGGTATGTGATGATGATAACACCAATACATACTGTTCTCACCTAGTGGTGGAATAAAGCACAACGCCGTTTTTATGGCCTCCACGACTAGCTATGGCAATGCGCCGTAGCCATTGGCAGAGGCCACGCTATTTTACTAATTTTATGTTGATTTATCGGAAATAAAATATTTGTTGTAAAATTTCAGGCAACATTCGTAAAATCCTAAGCGCGGCCCATATTCGTACATTTTACGGCAAAGTGAAAAGAGTTGGCAGGTATGCAAATGGGCGTCATTAATTATAAGCTGGATATTGTGCTGGAATATTTTAGAATTGGCACATCTAATCTTTACTGAGCAGGGAAAATTACAACCCGGCAGCTTGTTATTTTTTTTTCACAACCCCTTTAAAGGGAAACTCCTGTGCATTTTCATCCATACTGAGATAATGCTGTTTTATATTAGTATTGAGAGTCCTGAAAAAGCTAGGGTGGTTCATTTTGCTCAGGCACTCGTCAATTATTTTAATTAGGTGAAAAACGATAAATCACAACAGAAACCGAAACAGGGAGCGGCTTTATCGTCCATGGTGGGTATGCAATGACGTCACAAGATACCGTCGCCGATGACGTCACGAGATCCGCTACACCCCGCCACGGCTGGCCAGGGTGTAAACATAGCTCAGGTGCCTCGATCTTCTGACGCGCGAAAAGCAAGTTGGCGATCGAGCTGACAAAATCGAACTGTGCTCGCATTGGCGGCACCTTGTTGAAGAAAGCGGGCGCTGCATCCGTCTGCTGGGAAAGGCGAGGTTTTTGTAAAAAGAGTAGGGCGTGACGTCATATACACAGGGTTGCCCGCACTTACAACTGTGATTCCAAAATCATCTACAAATTTTAATATTTGTTTTCCAAAAAACTAAATGACTTATGGTTGTATAATTTGGCACATATCACCATGATACCAATGCGAAGACATGTTTAAAGTTTTATTGAAATCGGTGAATATAAAAAAAAGAAACGCCGAAGTTGCTGCTCTAACTGTGCCTAAATTTTTACACAAACCATGAAGTGTCCACCGTCACAGTTTCATGAACTCGCTCTGAAGACACATTAATACGAGTGGGCTCGGATGATTCCCAGGGTTGTGAATCAATCTGTTGAGCAGAGTACAAGTGGTCATAGGTTATATTCTCGGTAGAGTCGAGTAGAGAGGCCTATCTTAGTGAGCCGATATGAATTTAACTGAGCCACAAATTGGACAAACAGACAATCTCACTCTAGTCTGAAAGAACAAGTGCCAGTTTAGGAAGTGTGAGTTCACGTGAAATTTCATATGTCGACACAAATATTCAACTTGCTAACTCAGCTAAACAACATTCAAAGGTCTCCATGTGGTTTTTAAAAGTATCTACTTTTCCATACAGAAGCATGGATGAAAAAAACAGTGAGCATGAATGAGTTTGCACTCCAGTCACGATAATGTGCCACCACACACTTCTCAATTTGAATTGTGTCCGCCATGTTCAAAGGGATGGAGAGAAAAAAAAAAGCACGAATAAGTAAGACTGTGAGGCACTATAGCATAATTTTTGGCTAGTGTCTTCCATCCTTGCCATTCTGTTGCTTCCAGCATGCTCAAGGTGCTAATAGAGTCGAAATACGAGAGAAAGAATTTTATCATTACCCTGACTAACCGTAATGATTTACAACTTATTTTTGATGAAAGACTTCTGTGACAAGAAATTTGCGAAGCAACACAATTCATTAGTGAGGTCAATTTTGTGATCACTAAGAAAGGTGTTTCAGGGTCTCTTTGCAAGTATGTAGTCAAACCTGACTACTACAGTCGAACACAGATGTATCGAACCCACATATATCGAATTTTCGGGTATATCCAACTCACAAGTTATTCCCTTGAAATTCCTTTGTAAAAGTATAGAAATTTGCATGTTTATATTGAACGGTATTTTTACCCACCTTCAAATATATCGAACAATGTGCGTGCTGGATGGTGGGCTTCCGTACTCGTAGCTCTTGGCGCCCTTTACGCGGCACCAAGCCTCCGCCAAAACCCGAAATGCTCGAAAAAAGGTAAGGGCGAGAGGGCTCGGACTGCAAACTTGTGGAACGGCTTTTTTTTTTTTCTCTCTCATGCTTTCTTCGCGTACCCGTAGGCTTGGAGAGCAGGAACCATGGGGGAAGAAATCTGGAACGAAGAAGCCGACATCCTCCTTCTTTCGCCTTTTCTTTTCTTTTTTTGTTGCTGTTTTGCGAGTTTTGATCAGCCAACCACAGCTCGCGCCTGTTGCTGTTGCCCACGCAGGCAGCCATCGCCTCGCGAGCAATTTGTTGCTTCCGTTGTCCCATCACCAGCATCGCCTACGTACCACTGCACGTGCAGCCTTCCTCTTTTGCATGCGTGGTGTGCAAAGCTGCTGCAGACTGCTTGAATTGTCGACTTCTCGTGTAGCTATGGCCAGCGTCAAGAAGTGCAAGACCCTTGACTTTGCAACGAAGTTTAAAGCTATTCAGCATGTCGAGGCGGGCGACAAACGTTCAACCGTCGCGGACGACTTCACGATACCACGAAGCACTCTGAGTACCTTGTTGACTAACACAGCCGATATCAAGGCAAAGGCGGCGAAGCAGCGAATGTCGGGAGCCTGTCATGTACGCGCTCCTGCCCACAGGAAAGTAGAAAAGGCACTCTATGCCTGGTTTTTACAAGTGCGCGGGAAGAACATTCCGGTGGACGACCCGATTCTGATGGCCAAGGCCAAATGGTTTGCCACTGCACTCGGTGAAAACAACTTCGCCGACAACACCAAGTGGCTTCACCAATTTAAGCAGCGCTACAACATCGTTGGCAAAACTATTTCTGGTGAAAGCGAAGCTGTCAGCAGCCAGGACATCCAGCAGTGGATGACGGAGTGGCAAGAAATCTTTGTGAAGTTTTCTCTCGCGAAATCTTCAACGCCTGGCGAGACGTCAAGGCGGGCACAGTGATCAACTGCTCTCGCAAGTCAGGCTTCGAGACGACGGAACTTGCGGAAACTGGTGACGACGGCGACGACGAGTGCATAGACGACGCATTTCGTGAATCGTCATCCCTCTTCTAGGCAGCTGTTCCACACTAAGTGTCTGCAGACAATTTTGTGAAAGCGGACTGCAATGTCCAGGCCATTGCGAACCTCGCTGACGAGGACATAATAGCTGCAAGTGTGGGGACCTAGGATGCCCAGGGCGACAGGTCGTGTGACGACGAGGATTGTCCGGACTAGGCGCTGGCTACACGTGCGTACTATGCCACTGAAGTGGTGCCAGGTCGGCGTCATTCACTGTTGCATCGGCGACATGGAGGGAACTGGGCTGTCGCACCTGGACAGCCTTGATAAGATCGAGACTAGCGTCTTCAACTTCAAAAAAAAAAAAAAAAAATGCAGGCCAAGATAAGCCATTTTTTCACGCAAATGAATCATTCTATTGCAGCATGTGTGCGGAATTAGTTGTCAATTTTGAATGCACCTATTGTAGGTGATGGTCCGCTAGAGGTAAACTCTCGGGGCCTGTATCTTTTTATATCATATTTTTCATATATCAAACTAATTCCCGATCCCCTTTGAGTTCGATATATCCGTGTTCAACTGTATATTAACTCGAGTAAATTAAACTGTCCTTTGTATCAAACTATTTTCAAACATGGCAATGCCATCAATGCAAAGGAAAATCTATGGCTATGTCAAACAAATATAGCCATAACGCTTCATATATTTATTGTGAAAAATGCCCGAAATAGTTGGCTTTCCGTAGCGAGAATCCCACTTTTCCTCACAAAACAGGACTTTCCCGCAAACATTCACGAAGGTAAGCAGTGTCATTACGACAGTGCCACACGGAACGCATATAAACTACCACTTGCCATCACATGCTTTCTTCTATGACTCCTTATCGTCGAGCCCGCTGGCCAGTCTTGGAGCGTTCGCTTCTTTTCTCCTTTTGTTACCAATAAATGCCGTAAGAAAGAAATTTCACATTGTTCTATACAAAACTGTCAATAATGTATACACTCAACACGAGGAAAGTAAGCCATATGTCGCTGCTGCATACGGAATCCCAAGAAGCACTCTGGTAATGATACTTAAAAACAAGGTCGACACTAAAATCAAGGCAAAACAGAGGCATCTGGTGCCCAACAAGTACGTACAGCTGTGTATGATGTAGTTTAGGCACCATTCACATTGCTTACATACTTTCTTGCGTATAATCCATGTTTGCATATAACTTCACACCAACTGCAAATCGTAGAGAAAATTTAAATTAAAAAGCAATTCCTGTGTATGGAAGTGAAAGCCTCTCTTCCTTACATTATTGAAAAATAGTGCCATGAATCTAACTAGCACACTGACACTCACACTGAAAATGCAAGATACTTTTAGTTTTATATTGAATTATTCTATATATTGAACTAATGTCCACTTTTTCGCGAGTTCAATATATATCTGGCTTCGACAACATAACTTTCTTTACAAGTACATATCACAAGGTATGAACCGACAGAGCGATCTCATCGTGAATCGCACTATGTCGTCACTGCTGCACTGTATGCCAGTACTTGGTCGACTTGGTACATTCACCTGCGTAGTTGCTGCATTGACAGCCTGTATCAATGAGATTTACACCATATTCACAAACGCTTCTCAACTCAAATTTCGTCCTTCCCTTGACGAGTTGAGCACTGTGCCACCACTCAAATGAAAATGACGCTGCGCTTCTCAAGAATCTCTGCAGATTATCGCTGATATGCAGTGATTTGCTCTGCCTAGAGACTGTGCTCCCATCAACTTTCTCAAGTCAAGGTGAAGTGTTAACAGAAGGGACATTCCAGAATATTGAGGTTAGTCACTTTATATGAATGAACTGCAACGATTCATGTACTGCATGCCAGGGTGCAACAACAACTGAAAGCCATAGTGCCTCAAATTTTAAGTGTTCCCGGAGGATGTCAAGCTTCAATAGGAATGAGTGCGACAAATGGACAGTCGGCCTAAGCGGCACAGCTTATATGGCACATGTACTTTCTTGTTCAATGTGTAATTAAATTTAATGTGCTTAATGCCTGTCAGTTTAGCAGCATCCCACAGTGTCGTAACAGGCTCACCACATGAGCATAGGGCCTATTAGCAACTGCAAAGCTCCTTAGTATATGTTCTATCTCCTCGTTGGGGCAAACGTAGTCAGCACCGACAGCTTGGATATCATCATTTTTCCAGGCAGCATAGCGATTAAAAGATTGGGTGCTGAAAACAATTGACAACACCTTTACTTTCAGCATAAAGAGGGAAATGAAGAATTTAATTTGTTTTTCACAAATTGCCCCATTTAGCTGCTATGCCGTGAACTTGGGGAGGTGATATTTGGTGACGTTTAATGCACCCGTAAGGGGCATGCCAACTATGCCAGCCAATGCCCATGCCTATCAACCTGCTCAGCTCCCAATTCGGTTCCCAGAACCATTACGAATGGCATCAGCTATAAACAATGCTCCTGGCTGGGTACGCCTCAGCACCTTTGTGGAAGGGTAAAAGTGATAGTAAAAGGGCAAAATAAATACCAATATGGATAGGATAGTTAAGACAGCGGAGGAGTTTTACAGAGATCTGTACAGTAGCCGGGACAACCACGACCTTAATACTATAAGAACTAGCAGAAACCCAAATGACACCCCACCAGTAATGATAGAAGAAGTCAGAAAAGTTTTGGAGAGCATGCAAAGAGGCAAAGCTCCTGGCAAGGATCAGGTAACATCAGATCTGCTGAAAGATGGAGGAGAAATTGTGTTATAAAAACTAGCCACCCTGTTTACGAGGTGTCTCCTGACGGGAATAGTGCCAGAGTCCTGGAAGAATGCTAACATCACCTTAATACATAAGAAAGGAGATGACAAGGACTTGAAGAATTACAGGCCGACCAGCTTGCTCTCAGTAGTATACAAGCTATTTACAAAGGTAATTGCTAACAGAGCTATGAAAACATTAGAATTCAATCAACCAAAGGAACAAGCAAGATTTCGAACAGGCTACTCAACAATCGACCACATTTATGCTATCAATCAGGTAATAGAGAAATGCTCAAAATATAGCCAACCACTATACATAGCCTTCATAGATTACGAGAAGGCACTTGAGTCAGTAGAAATATCAGCAGTCATGCAGACCCTGAGGAATCAGGGCGTCGATGAAGTACATATAAACATTCTGGAAGAAATCTATAGGGGATCAACTGCTACCATATTGCTTCATAAAGAAAGCAACAGAATACTAACCAAGAAAAGTGTAAGGCAGGGGGATACAACCTCCCCAATGTTATTTACCACATGCTTACAGGAGGTTTTCAGAGGCCTAGAATGGGAAAAGTTAGGCATAAGAGTTAATGGAGAGTACCTTAGTAACCTCCGCTTCGCCGATGACATTGCATTGCTGAGTAACTCGGGGGACGAATTGCAACTCATGATTATGGAGTTAGACAAGCAGAGCAGAAAGGTGGGTCTTAAAAATAATTTGCAGAAAACGAAAGTAATGAACAATAATCTCGGAAGAGAGCAGCGCTTCGAGATAGGTATAGTGCACTTCAAGTTGTAAAAGACTATGTCTACTTAGGGAAGGTAATAACCGTGAAGCCGAACCACGAGATTGAAGTAACTAGAAGAATAAGAATGGAGTGGAGCACATTTGGCAAGCACTCTCAAATTATGACAGGTAGATTGCCACTATCCCTCAAGAGGAAGGTATATAACAGCTGCACCTTGCCGGTACTTAGCTATGGAGCAGAAACCTGGAGACTTACAAAGAGGGTTCAGCTTAAATTGAGGACGACACAGCGAGCAATGGAAAGAAAAATGGTAGGTGTACCCTTAAGAGACAAGAAGAGAGCAGAGTGGATTGGGGAACAAATGGGGGTTAAGGATATCATAGTTGAAATCAAGAAGAGGAAATGGACAGGGGCCGGGCATGTAGCGCGTAGACAGGACAACCGCTGGTCATTAAGGGTAACTAACTGGATTCCCAGAGAAGGCAAGCGGCTTAGGAGGAGACAGAAGGTTAGGTGGGCAGATGACATTAAAAAGTTTGCGGGTATAAATTGGCAGCAGCAAGCACAGCACCGAGTTGACTGGCAGAACATGGGAGAGGCCTTTGTCCTGCAGTGAATGTAGTCAGGCTGATGATGATGATGAAAAGTGATATTTAAAGCAGAGGTGGACAGGAAAGCGGGCACCCTGCATGAACCACAGCGACTCAGACGTCAGGGCTCACATTGGCGTGCAGCCACTGCATGCTGACAATCCTCCAATAATAGAGCCCACTGTTGAAACACCATGATTTATCCATGAAGTGAATGATGATGAGTGGGTGAAGCAATGGGATCGTTTGGTACTAGCGTAAATCACACGTGACATTGACCCCTCATGCATGTAAATGAGTGACAAAATGGTGTACAGTTATATGCATGGTTTATTGGTCGTAAATGAAATGTTGTGCTGAGTTGTGAATTTTGTTTCGCCTAAACTATTACTGTTTTGTAGTATCGGATCTAGCCTGAAGTTGGCAAAGACGAGGTCTGTGTACGTTCTCCTGGTGGTTGTTGGTTGTTTCCAGTCATACGAAATGCATCGTAGAGCATATCGAGACGTCATATACTGCACAAGCCAGTTGTTGTCCGTGATCATAGTCAATGTCATAGAGGGTAGTGGGTATCTTGCATGTTCTCGGATATGAGAAACGCCAACAAACAAGCCTCAATCTTAAAAAGCTTCGCTCCTAAAAAAAACGCAAGGCTTACGTGGAAAGCACAGCACTGTCACAATGAAAGCTGAAAGAGCACCAATTCTTGAAACCATTGCAAACTTTCTAGGGGCTATTAATACAAGTACACTTGCCAGGTACCCGCTACACCATTAGCTGTAGTTTTTGTCAAGTTGTAAAGCACCCACTGCGCCATTATTCGTCATTCTGCAGAGGAAAACGGTACTCGCTAT